>NW_006289713.1:14517-22226 GCF_000327345.1 Myotis davidii | reverse complement strand
ATTAAAAAAAAAAAAAGAAACATCAATAATGAGAAAGAATCATTGATTGGCCGCCTCCTGCACATCCCCTACTGGGGATCGAGCCTGCAACCAGGCATGTGCCCTTGACTGGGGATTGAACCAGGGACCTTTAAGTCCGCAGGCCTACACTCTATTCACTGAGCCTAACCAGTTAGGGCCCTTCCATTCTCTCTGAAAATCAATAGGAAAAATATCCTCAGGTGAGGATTAACAGAAAACAAAAAACAAGGAAAATCCAGAATAAAATCTGAAGCTCTGTTTGTAGGATGTGCAGAAATTCGAGCGACCCAGTGGAGCGCCGCTTTCCAGCAGTGGCATACCCCTCTGTTTATGCAGGTCTTTTACAATTTCTCTCAGCAAAGTTTAGTTTTTCAGAGTAAGGTCAGACGTGTCTTTCATTAAATTTATCCCTTAGTGTTTATGGATTTTTTTGGGTACTGTTATAAGTGCAATTTTAAAAATTATGTTCATTTCCAATCATTTGTTGCTAGAATATAAAAATATATTTGGTTTTCACATGCTGACCACCTATCCTACAACCTTGATAAACTCACATATTAGTTCTAGGGAGATTTATTTTTTGTAGATTCCTTATGAATTTCTACATAACATAATATCACCTGTGTTTAAAAATAGCCTGACTTTTTCTTCCCAATTTTTAAGTTTATTTACATGTCTTACTGCACCGTGGAGGGCTAGTGCGTTTACTGTATCACCTCATGTCTGCCGTCGACTGTGCGCTTTCCCGGGTGCTGTCCTGGTGCCGGAGGAGCCCTTTTGTCCCCAGTTAGGCCTGGGCTGTCTCCCGTCTCATGGGGGTGCCTCTCATAGCTGCTGGGGCTCTTTTGACAAGGACGCCTCTTTCATATTAGGCTACTCACCTGGTGAGAATTGTACTTGTGATGTTCATGAAATAAGGAAAGTCATTCTGAAAAGTATTCTCAGTTCAACTGAAATGAATGTGATTAAAAAAAAATTAGAACATCAGTTTACATTTGAAACAAGTTCTTCCACTATTTACTTTGACAACCTCTTACAGTAGTTATGTTGACATGTTCTATTTAATTAAAAAAATATTAATTAGCTTTTCGGTTAGAACTGCCATCTCCCAATAATTCACTGAAATGACCAACACAAAGGAAAGAGGAGAGGCACCCCTATAGGTTCTCTAGGCCTTTTAGGAAACATGGAGTTGTTCCTTTGACCACTACATGTGCACCTACAAGAAGGTAATATTGTGGACAAGGGAATGGGCCCTGTTCAAAAAGGAATGCCCACAACTCTTACCGTGGCAACACTAGAAGAGTCTACAGTGTCACCCAGCATGCAGTGGGCATTTTTGCGAACAAACAAGTTAAAGGCAAAATTCTTTCCGAGAGAATGTACGTATTGAGCATATTAAGCTCTCCAAGATCCGTGATGGCTTCCTGAAACGTGTGAGGGGAAGTGGTCAGAAAAAGAAGGAAGCCAGAGAGAATGGTACCTGGTTCACCTGAAGCGCCAGCCTGCTCCACCCAGAGCACAGTGAGAACCAGTGGAAAGGAGCTGAGCTGCTGGAACCCTTCCCTATGAATTCATGGCATGATGAGTATATATATAAAAAAGACCTGTGTGCTGATAAAAAGGTTTCTCCTAATTGAGTAGAAGTGTGGTGTCCCTTCCCCCCATCCCCCCAAAAAATAAAACTTTGTGTCCTAAAAAATATTAACTACTATATGAAAAAATGCTCAACGGCACTAATCATCAGGGAAATGCCAGTTGAAACCACAGTGAGCTATCACCTGTCAGAAAGGCTGTCATCAATAAATCAACAAACAAGTGTTGGAGAGGATGTGGAGGAAGGGGAACGCTTGTGCACTGTTGGGATTCTAAATTGGTGCAGCCACTGTGGGGAAAACAGTAAAACATGAAAATGACCATATGACCTAGCAATTCCACTTGTGGTTCTTTATCCAAAGAAATCCAAAAACACGAATTCAGAAAGATAAACGCTTCCCTGTGTTTATTACAACATTATTTACAGCCAAAATACGGAAGCAGCCAAAGTGCCCATCAATAAACAAGTGGATAAAAAAGCTGTGGTGCATATAATATATAATGAAATATTACTCAACCATAGAAAGAATGAAGTCTTACCATTTGCAACAACATGGGTGGATCTAGAGCAGGGGTGGGCAAACTTTTTGACTCGAGGGCCACACTGAGTCCTTAAACTGGACCAGAGGGCTGGAACAAAAGCATGGATGGAGTGTTTGTGTGAACTAATATAAATTCAAAGTAAACATCATTACATAAAAGGGTATGGTCTTTTTTTTTTTTAGTTTTATTCATTTCAAACGGGCTGGATCTGGCCCGCGGGCCGTAGTTTGCCCACGGCTGATCTAGAGGGTATTATGCCAAGTGAAATCAATTTGACAGAGAGCGACATATCGTATGATTTCACTTATATGTGGAATATTACAAATAAATAAATCAACAAACAAAACAAACAGTCCTAGACACAGAGAGCAGACTGATGGTTGCCAGATGGAAGGGAGTCTGGGGGGCTGGGTGAAAGGTGAAAGAATTAGGTGATATTGGTGGTTATAAAATAATCTCAGGATGTAAAGCATAGCACAGGGAATATAGTCAGTGATGCTGTAATAACTGGTGTCAGAGGGCATTAGACTTATTGGGGTGATCACTCTGTAAGTTATATAAATGTCTAATCACTGTGCGGAAGCTAATCACCTGAAGCTAATATAATGCATGCCAACTGTAATTGAAAAATAAACTTAATTAGTATAAGGATAACAACATCACATTAAAGGGAAAACTTAAAGTTTGTCCATAATCTGCTTCTTGTCTGTTGGAGGAGGGTGCTGAGAAATGGCAGCAGGGACCCCGTCCCTGGTTTCCAGCGGCCCAGGGACCCCTTTCTCCACCCTCGTCCTTGCAGGGAGACGGCTCCGTGGGAAGGCGTTCTACAATGTGGGCGAGAAAGTGTACTGCCAGGAGGACTTCCTGGTGAGTCAAAGCTGTGCACTGGCTGGTCCCTGGGTGGAGCAGGGCGGGGACCCTCCTGATTCCCATGGAGACCTGAGGCCAGGAGACCTGCTGGCTGGGCAGAGTGCCCCTTTGTCACGTAACCTCCTGGGTCCTGTGTCCCCCGATAGTACTCCGGGTTCCAGCAAACGGCTGACAAGTGTAGCGTGTGTGGACACCTCATCATGGACATGGTGAGAACCTCCCCCAGCCCCTGGAGCTCCTCTGTCTTGGGCAAACTTAGGACCCCGCCCTTTTCACCTGTTGCAGACCTGCCAGGGGCTCAGAGCCAGAGCCTATTCCGGGGGCTGTGCTGAGCCTTCCACCTGCACTGACCCCTCAGTGCCTCCCACCCCCAGATCCTCCAGGCCCTTGGGAAGTCCTATCACCCAGGCTGCTTCCGGTGCTCTGTGTGCAGTGAGTGCCTGGACGGGGTGCCCTTCACTGTGGACGTGGAGAACAACATCTACTGCGTCAGGGACTATCATACGTGAGTAGCCGGCGTGCGGGGCAGGTGTGATTCCCGTGTTTCCTTCCCTGGAAACATCTTCCTGGCCCGCCCGTCTGTTTTCTCCATTCTTTTTTGTTGTTTGTTTTGTTAATCGAGGATATTTTTTTGTTGATTTTTTTTTAGAGAGAGTGGAAGGGACCGAGGGAGGGAGGGAGGGAGAGAGAGAGAGAGAGAGAGAGAGACATCGATTGGTTACCTCTCTCACATGCCCCTACCAGGGCCGAGGATTGAGCCTGCAACCGAGATACCTGCCCTTGACTGGAATCAAACCTGCGACCCTTCAGTCTGAGGGTTGATGCTCTAACCACTGAGCCCCCGGCTAGGGCTTGTTCTTCCTTCATGACCTTTTCACTTCCAGCCTCCCCTTGTGTGCTCAGCGGTCGGGTCAGGGTACAGATCTCTGCCAGATTTCTTGATGGTTCAGCCACCAGCCATGTCTTTCCTCTCCCCACCTGTGCCTGCATGCTCCCTTTCTCCTAGTGCTGAGGAGTCTCCTTACGGCCACACCTGGCTTCTATCCGTCTGTCCCCAGGCCCGGCCTCTTTTATATGAGATGGAGGCTGGGATCTCCACACATTCTTTTTCCTTCCTGTCGGGTACTCATGCGAGCAGCCAATCCATTCTCCCTTGCTGTGACTCCAGGCTCAGCCCTCGGAGCTGTGGTTCTGTGTTGCTGCCATGCCTGGGGTTGGTACCTGGCATAGGTCCTGTTACTCAGCGTGGAGCCAGCTTTTTGCAGGCATCTCAGCTAGAGGGCAGCCCATACCTGGAAGTTAGGGGGCAGGGGTCTTGCGGAAGCATGAGAGAGAGTGCTGAGTGGAACCTGAAGCCATCCTGGAGGAGGTGGTGGAACGGAGGGGTATTGGGGAGTCAGATAAAAGGCCAGTGCCAAGAAGGCATGGCAGAAGCTGCTCCCACCCTCTGTGTCCACATAAGGACTGGGACTAATGCTTGGGCAAGGTCATGGGGCTACTGTGGGCAGGCCTGCCCTGTGCCCTTGGCCTGTGGTCACTCAGAGGGTCACTTCTGGTTTCCTTTATTTTCCAGGGCTTTTGCACCAAAATGCGCCTCCTGTGCTCGTCCTATTCTCCCTGCACAGGTAAGAACCACCCACCAGGAGATGACCAGGTGCCTGGCCCAGCAGGAGCAGGTCCCACCCGCGTCCGCCCTAGCTCTTGGGCCCCTGTGGGAGGGATGAACAGATGCTCCTGCCCATGCGCCCAGGGCCGAGGGATGGGTATGTGCCCATCGTGTGGAGTGCAGTGTCCCTGTGTGAGTTAGAGGGAAATGGTGGCCCCTGCCGCTTGGACGTGTTCAGCACCATTGCCCATCGATGAAGGAAGGACTGTCCCCTGGGTCTCTTACCTCTGCAGGTAGAGGTGGCGGGGGAGCAGATGAGATGAGATGGGGCAGCCTGTGCAGGAGACACCCTTGGGTAGTGCAGCTCTCCCAGGCATTGGGTCTCCCACATATGCTGGTCTGTCCCAAGCTGGGGAAGCAGGACTGGCAGTGGTCTTCTGACTTCAAAGAACTGAAAGAATATGTACCTGCACGTTCACACCCACGTGATGGCTCTCATGGACACGTGTTCATGCTTTTGGCACATGCACATTCATTCATGTGCACCTACCGATGCCCATTCTTGCCCTGAGTCATTGTCACACAGGCACGAATGTATATCTACTATGACAAAGCACACGGTGTAGGCATGTGCCGCTGTGCACAATTCACCTCAAACCCCAGCTTGCTTATTTTGTGTGAACCCCATCTCTTCCTCCAGGGTTGTGAGACAACTATCCGTGTGGTGTCCATGGATAGAGACTACCATGTGGAATGTTATCACTGTGAGGTGAGCCTGGTCCTCCCGGAAGGCTGGAGGCTTTGGCAGCTCCCCTTCACACAGGTTTCCTTCTCTCTAGGTGTTGTGCGAGCCTACCTCCTCTTTTATGTTTCTTATCCATTCTACCTGTTTCCCCCCTCACCCCCACCCCCAGTGAGCCCTGTCCACAAGACATGTTCTCTCTCAGCCTGTTTCCTATTCACTCAAATATTTACCAACAATTAAAATGTGTAGGGTGTTGTGGATCACATAAAATATAGTTCCTACTCCCATGGGAGAGACAGATATTCAGGCAGTATCCACAGGTCATCATTGCTAACAAGGGAGTTTTTGTAGTGCGTAGGAGGTCTTGGAGGGAAAGATTTCTGGAGGGTTTGAATGGTGAATAAGAGCCAAGGAGGCAGTGAGAAGGCATTTTCAGGCAGTCGAAGCAGAGTGTGCTTAGGTGTGAAGATGGGTGTGTTGTTTGTGTCACTAGAGAAGTTGGCAGGAGCTGGGGACAAAAGGCCACATGAGCTAAGAAGTGTGGACTCATCTGGGCAATGGAGAATGATCAAAAAGGGTGACAGCACATATGTAATAACTTAATCAATAAAGACATTTTAAAAAAGGTGACAGGATGGCTTTTGGGTTTCAGAAAGGGCACTCAGCACCATGCAGAGAATGAAGGGAGGAAGAGGGACTGGGGCTGGGCTTCTCTGAAGAGGCTGGTGGAGTCGGGTGTGGTCCTGGGTTCAGGGAAGTAATTGAGCTGAGTGATGGTTAGGCAGTAGAAAGGACTGGAATTGGTCAGTGATTGGATGTGGGAGTTTCGGGGTTTGGTGGTGTCCTTTAGGACCCCAGGAAGGTGAGAGGAGGAGGGGCTAAGATGCTCTTAGTTTTGGCAGCTGGAGACACCTGGATAGAGATGTGCAGGAAGCAGGTAGATGTGCTGCAGTTCAAAGCCTCTGACTACAGGCACAGGAATCTGGAGTCATGGCGTATACAGCCCTTTCCTCTCTGGTGCTCTGCCCTGTGGTTCCAGACACCTCGGCTTCGGAGTCCTCAGCCAAGGGGACTAGAGGGATCTCTGGGCAGCCTGGAGAGTGGTTCCCTTCTCTCGGAGATCACCGACCTGCCTTCCCTGTGGCCTAGGGTCTGAGAATCCATTTTGCCTGTATTTTGCCTGGCTTTTTATTATTAAAAGTAGGATGGGGAGTCCAGTCCTTATCCCTATCATGGCCTGAAGCAACAGCCCCATCCTGGGCCTACAGATGGCTGCTGAAGCCAGGCGGGGAGCGGAGGGCTCCAGGAAGGAGCGGGGCTCGTGATGGCCCAAAGAGCAGCCATGTTTGGGAGATGCACGGAGGCAAAGCAGCTACATGGGGAGGCCAAGCGTGAGTGAGTGAGGAGGTAGGAGCAAACCTGGAGGAGCAGTTGGGTTTCAGAGCCCGGGAAGAGCAGGAGGGAGTGTGAGGGAGACATCTTCAGTCATCAAAGGTCCATTTGGAACCGGGTTGTCCTGGTGGGGGCAAGTGGTCCAGTGGGAACAGGAATCCTGAGTGGGGACAGGGAAGGAGGGTCATGGTCAGAAGAGGGGCCTGGATCCCCCTCTGCAGTAACGGCATCCTGCTCTGTGGTCCTGGACACAGTGGTGTCCCCTGGGATCCCTAAGCACAATCCCTAGGGCAAGGAGCAAGCCAAGCTGTGGGTGGTCCACCCTCAGATCCTCAGGACTGTGAGACCTGTAGATGGGGACTAGGGTCTCTAGGCCCCCTTTCTCCTCCCCTCTCTGGTGTGTGTTAGTCAGTAGCAGGACCCATCAGGGGCTATGTCAGGACTGGTGGGGGGAGGGAGGGCACTTGAAACATGCGTGGTTTGGAACGTGAGGCTCCATCGCAGTCCTCTGGCTCCATTACTTCTGTGGGCAGGGCAGGTGTTGGTCTCAGGGCCTTTGGGTAACAAGTGTCAAATGTTCGAGGCAGGAGTTCAGCTCTGGATGCAGTGAGAGAGTGACCAAAGGCGCCTCCTTGAGGTAGGAGGCAAAAGGAAGGAAAAAGTCCACTTGGTCTTGCCCGGTGTCCCACTGTCTCCGACAGCTTCCATAGCTGTCCATCACACTTCCTGCCATTATTTACAGAGGTCACATACCAATCACATAACTTGTTAAACAAAATTAGCCTGTAACGTACAGCACAGAGATAACATGGTGAGATGGAGGACTTAAAGCTGAACTTGTTTACTTGATATCACCAGTTTCTCTCTTCCATTATCTCTTAAGGCCACTGGCCCAGGCATTTGATAACCTCTCCTTCTCAAGATCACCAGCCCCCC
>NW_006289713.1:7242-14495 GCF_000327345.1 Myotis davidii | reverse complement strand
GCCCCCCCCCCCCACCCCTGTGTTAGGATCCAGGAGAGACTTCTCAGTTGTCGCTGCTCTAACCTCTCAGCAGCTCTCTACATGCTGGCTAGTCCCTTCTTGACTTGTCACAGTGCCCTGAGGACCATTCATTTTTGGTTTTCTTCCCTTTTGTTTTCCCCTCAAATCTCTTTTTCATTCTCTTTCTAAATTGATCTTAGAGAGCCCGGCTGGAATGGCTCAGTGATAGAGTGTCAACCTATGAGCTGGGAGGTCACGGTTTCATTCGTGGTCAGGGCACATGCCCGGGTTGCAGGCTTGGTCCTTAGTGTGGGCCATGCAGGAGGCAGCCGATCAGCGATTCTCATCATTCATGTGTCTGTCTCTCCCTCTCTGAAATCAATAAAAATATATTTTAAAAATAAAACAATAAATAGATTTTACAGAGAGAGAAAGGGAGAAAGAGAAACATCTATGTGGGGGAGAAACATCCGTCGGCTGCCTCTTGCATGCACCCCTGACTAGGGATTGAGCCTGCAGCCTGGGCACGCACGCTGACTGGAACTGAACTGGCGACCTTTCGGTGCATGGGAGGTGCGCAACCAACTGAGCCACACCGGCCAGGGCTCGCTCTTCTCTGTATTGGAGCCTTCATGGCTCAAGCCCTTTGCCCTCTTCTCTTTTCTAGTTTTCTGCGCTCCTAAGGCAGTGATGGCGAACCTCTGACACGTGTGTCAGAGGTGACACGCGAACTCATTTTTTTGATTGATTTTTCTTTGTTAAATGGCATTTAAATATATAAATTAAATACCAAAAATATAGATCTTTGTTTTACTATGGTTGCACATATCAAAAAATTTCTATATGCTGACACGCCGAGCTCAAAAGGTTCGCCATCACTGTCCTAGGTAGATGTAATCTCTTTTGTTAATATCAATCTCATTTTTATGCCTGAGCCCCCATTTACTGTCCAGCCCTCTCTTGAGACTCCAGGCTGTGTCCTCCTTCAAGAGGCTCCGAGGTCTGTGTGTCCCACACTGGGCTCCTGATCCCCCACCTTAAGAATAAAAGCCAGAGTCCGCTGGAAGTTTGACAGAGCCCTGCCAATCTGCCCACACCCCATTACCCCAAGGTGCCAGTATGGCCCCCCTGCCTACTCACCCTGGGGTGGGGCTGTGTTCTTCCCTAGGACTGCGGGCTTCAGCTGAGCGGGGAGGATGGACGCCGCTGCTACCCGCTGGAGGGCCACCTGCTGTGCCGCCGCTGCCACCTCAGGCGTCTCAGGCCTGGGCCACTTCCCTCACCTGCTGTGCATGTCACGGAGCTCTGAGCTGGAGCAGGAGCCCGACCCTGGGACCGTGTGTGTGTGCGTGTGTGTGTGTGTGTGTGTGTGTGTGGGAGAGAGGAGGGTGAGCAGGCAGGATGGGTGACCCAGGTTGGGCGGAGCTCTGTGTCAGGGTGGCACAGCCACCCCTCCTCCAACGCCCACCCTGCCAATTGCCACCAAGCTGCTGTCCGAGGGGCCGACCCCACGGCGAAGCTACTTCTATTTATTCACCGTCTGTGCCTTCTCCAGCTGCTTCCCTCCGTCAGGCTCTGCCCACCTCGCCCCATCCCATCCCCACCCCACCCTGTCAAGGGGGCAGGCTCCCAGACCGCCTGGATGGAGCCAGTTTCCTGTTCAGAATGGG
Source organism: Myotis davidii (assembly GCF_000327345.1). Lineage (NCBI taxonomy): Eukaryota > Metazoa > Chordata > Mammalia > Chiroptera > Vespertilionidae > Myotis > Myotis davidii. Next base: position 12,825 of record NW_006289713.1, on the reverse strand, counting down.
CCAGGGACCCAGTTGCAGAGCGCTGGGAGCAGGCGGTGTTTGGCTTAAGGGCGCATATATTTGTGTCTCATAAGCGGCTTGCCCACCAGTATGTGCCTTGTTTGGGTGGGCTCACAGGACGGTGTGGGGCCTGCAGAGGAGCCCTGCCTTTGGCCACTGTGGTCACTGGGATTTGGCCACTTGGATTCCAGTGGGTGTTTTCAGCCACAATCCCACCCGGGGCTCCCATCCCTAGCTCCTGGCTTGGGACTCCCCCCACCCCCATCTTTCAGCTTCAGAAAAGAACCACGTGAATCCCAGCCCTGCCCGCGGGAGAGCGCCGCTGCAGGAAAGCACTGGATGGGGCTCCAGGACCAACGCATATGATTTGACTTAAATTAAGTTTTTCCATTGAGAATGTTTTCATTTTCTTTAAAAGAATATAGTTTTCTTCTAAAACTTGGCCCACCGTTGTTATTTTTAAGAAAGTTACAAGAAGCAAATGTCCACTTGTATGTCATATTTTCAGGGTAAAAGCATTGTAGTTTAACTATTTTTGTATAAATGGCTGTAAAATCTCAATATATGTGTCTGCCTTTTAGACAGTAGAATAGTTGGGGGGGTGTCTGTCAGTGTCTTGGGAGTGGTTACCTTAATGTGGTTTGAAGAAATGTAGATCACATTTTTTTCTTTGAAAGCCATGTCAGCACTGCGAAGCCGGGAAGCCCACTAATGGCTTGTGCTGGAGTTGCCCTGTGGCTGGCCCCAGGGGCAGGTGACCTGTCATGATAAATCACAGTGCTTTTCAGGGAAAATTGTGACTTCAGTCCCTTTGTTCCTGTGGGAACCTGAACCTTCTCTTGGCTCCTGCGCTTGCCCTCCCTTTCCTTCAGTGTTAGAGTGGGTCTCTGCTGGTAGGACCACTCACCTGGGGAGCCAGCAGCAGGAACTGGATGTTGTGGGAGTGTCTGTGAGGAGAATCGGAGGGGAAGTGGCAGCCAGGGGTGTCCCGCTGGGCTGAGACCTGGGGCTGGGAGGCCCTCTGGTGGGCTGAGGAAGCAAGTACCGGAGGAGTTTGCTGAGGAAGGGAGGGTTTCAATGCAGAGGTGGTTCTGAGATGGGGAAAGTGTCTGGAGAAGGGGACTTCAATGGGATCAGCGTGGTTTCTTTTCTTTTCTTTATTTTTAAAATATATTTTATTGATTTTTTACAGATAGGAAGGGAGAGGGATAGAGAGTTAGAAACATCGATGAGAGAGAAACATCAATCAGCTGCCTCCTGCATACTCCCCACTGGGGATGTGCCCGCAACCAAGGTACATGCCCTTGACCGGAATTGAACCCGGGACCCTTGAGTCCGCAGGCTGATGCTCTATCCACTGAGCCAAACCGGATAGGGCCAGGGTGGTTTCTTGAAGGAGGTGATCCCAACAGGGCAGGCGAGAGTAAATTCCAGGAACGGAGCTCACTTCTGGCTTTCCCTTCTTTCTAAGCCGGGCTGCTTTGCTTTCTAGCCAATGATTGCAAAGCTTTCTTCTGATTGCCCTCTTGCTTCTGATGTCAAAGCTGCTTTGCCCTAGGTTTCTCCTTGTTGGTAACAGCCTTCTCTTTTCTCTTCCTCTGTGTCTGCTGTGGAGGGGGCCTCGGATCGTCCATTTCCACGCCTGCTCCGTGCGGGTCACCCTGCTTCCACACCCAGCAAGTGCCATGCTTTGCTAAAAGTCACGTGAGGGAATGCATGGCCCTGGGGAGTGGGCACATCTCTGGCCAGCTTTGTGCTGTCTCCACTCCAGGGCCTGTATTGCTCTGTCAGGACTGCTGACTGCCACTATCCCTCTGACCACAGAGCCTTTGCACACGCAGCTCCCTCTGCCTAGTCCACTCCCTGCCCAATACTTTAATTCCTTGTCCAGTCCTTCAGACCCCAGTTACACAAATAAGCCAGACTCCCAGTTATTACACCAAACACCCAGAATTTTGGACTCCTGCTCTCCAAGCTCATTTTCCAAAAGTAGCATATTCTAGTCAATTTTTTAAGAATATATTTCTTTATTGATTTCAGAGAGGAAGGGAGAAAGAGAGATAAAAACATCAATGATGAGAGAGAATCATTGATTGGCTGCCTCCTGTACACCTGCTACTGGGGATTGAGCCCACAACCCAGGCATGTGCCCTTTGCTAGAATCGAACCTGGGACCCTTCAGTCTGCAGGCTGATGCTCCATCCACTGAGCTAAGGCAGCTAGGGCTCTAGTCCATTTTAAAAAACTATATTTTTATTTCAGAGAGGATGGGAGAGGAACACAGAGAGAGAAACATCAGTGATGAGAGCATTATCAATCGGTTGTCTCCTGTATTCCCCCTACTGGGGATTAAGCTTGCAGCCTGGGATGTGTCCTGACCACGAATCAAACCATGACCTCCTGGTTCATAGACTGATGCTCAACCACTGAGCGACACTGGCTAAGCTCTTCTAGTCCATTTTCAGGATTGAGACTGAGGAAGCAGTGTGAGAATGAGACTCCAAGCCAGATTGCCCATGACCCTCCAACCCTGGTGCCAATGCACCTGCTCCTGGGATATCTCCCCTGACATCAGTACCTGGTGACACATGTGTCTGCCTGTGATCACTGCTGTGCTTTCATGTGTCAAGAGAACGAAAGTTCTTTCTAGACCTCTATCTCCTCACAAGATGGTGTGCCCTCCGGGCCCGGGTCTGTCTGGGTCTCCACAGTGCCTGGTACATGGTTGGGACCATAGCCCAAGCAGACCCTACTCTGGCTTTTAGGGTCCAGACTTAGGACACCCACCATTGGTCAGCAAGTCCAAGTACAGCCTGAGTTGCCCAGTAAAGGAGCCAAGGATGAGACATAAAAGCCCAAAAATCAGGGTTCACTTAAGTACTACACACACTGCACCAAGTGTGCCTGTGTGTGGCCCAGGCAGTCCCCATACGGGTGTGCCTTTGTGCTAGGTCCTCAGTTCAGTATTCATGCATGGAGGCAAGACCTTTGAATGCTAGATCCATTGTGTGTGTGTGTGTGTGTGTGTGACGTTGGGTGGGATGGTGGGCTTTTGCAAGGTTCTGGGTGGGTCTTAGGCCTGGGGTGCCTTTATGGTCCTAGGGCAGGAGGGGATGGTCAGTGCTTCCTGCCCCTCTTTGGTCAGGAGACACAGACGAGAGCTTGTTGATCTGCAGGTGAACTTGTGGGTCTTGCTTGGGAGGGAGCCAGAAGGGGCTGGGCAGTTGGGGCCGTGATCTATGGGGCCTGGGAGGGGCCTGGCATGGGAATCCACAGCAGCAAAGGTCTGGAGAGCAATGTGGGCCAAAGAATGACTCCCTGTCAGTGGGCCAGTCCTGGTGGCGTCGGGATGAGCATGGTGATGTGTGTGGTTTTGCTCACCACCATCTCCTACCACCGCCCTCCCCCCCCACCCCCCCCCATCCCTGAGGTCGGTCTCCAGCTCTGTGCACTTCTATTTAGCAGATGCTCCCTGAGAGGGGCAAGGGCTGCAGGATAGGAGTAGGCTCAGCCTGCCGGGGAGTCGGGGAAGGGCCCAAGTCAGTGGTGGCTTCCCCCGCTGCAGTTCTGAAGGGCCTGCATGGTGTGTGTGCATTGGGTCTGTGTGGGCCCTGAGTGTGTGGTGGGTGCCCGGCTGGGAGAAGGTGTGTGCTCTGGGGGACTGGGTGACCGCTCAGAGCAGGCCTGGGTGAGGGGCTCAGAGATGGGAGGGGCCGTATGGCCTGGGGTGGAGGTGGGAAGGTCTTCCTGAGCCGTCCTGGGAGCAACTGTGTGTGGCACTGTGTCCTGTGGTAGCAGGAGCAGTCGGGGCAGCAGGTACCCACCAGGCCCCTGGTTCCTGGAGACAGAGAGCCAGGATGTGTCTGTGATCTTGGAGAACCCAAGGGAAACACCCACAGCTGGAGCACAAGGTACCTTCTCCCCTCTGTCTTCCTTCTGTCCCTGAGGGCACTGTTGGGCTCTCCTTCCTAAGCCTGAGATGTAGGGGGTGTCCAGGTGGATCCTTTCCTGTCCTATAAGGAGGGTTATCCTGGGGAGCAGAGAGGGCCTGGGACGCTCCCAAGGACACCAGGCCTCTGTGGGCCTCCTGGGCTGGGGACTATGGCTCTGAAACATCTGGGACTTTGGGGGGAAGTGCTCCCAGTCTGTGCCCAGCTGCGCCCCTATCCTGTCTTCTTCTTCTTTTTATTTTTTTAAATATATTTTTGTTGATTTCAGAGAGAAAGGGAGAGGGAGAGGGAGAGAGAAATATCAATGATGAGAGAGAATCATTGATAGGCTGCCTCCTGCACGCCCCCTTCTGGGGATTGAGCCTGCAACCTGGGCATGTGCCCCTGATGGGAATCGAACCTGGGACCCTTCAGTCCGCAGGCCAATGCTCTATCCACTGAGCCAAACCTCCACCTTATCGCCCTGAAGTTACCTGCCACACACCTGCTGTGGGCACCTGCTTGACACAGCAGGCTCACTCAGTCCTTTGTGACAGTGCCTGGGCATCAGTGCCCTGTCCACTGCCAGCCTTGTGGACACAGGGCGGGTTTGCGGTCAGGGAGATGTGTGTCACCAGCTTGATGCTTGCTCACCTTCCTTCAGTCCCAAGTTGTTTGGGAGACTCCATCTGTTACCTGAGCTGCTGGTGCTAATGGGATTCCCAGGCCTCTTAGGTGGGCCCTGTGTCTGGCCTGTGCCCTGGGGCTGCCACATTCCTGAGCTGTGTCCTCCCTTCCTTGTCTGTGTCTCTCCCTTGAGACAGAATCTCTGCCTCTTTGTGTTAATATGTCGCTTTACATGTTGTCTTGTTTTCTTAACTATTTAGTAAACTCATCAAGGTGGGAGATTGACATTACTGGAGCCCTCTGCCACACAGGGAGGAAACAAAATTTGATCCAGCTAAACTAAAAATTTCTACTCTAAAATCTTTATGCATCTCCACAACATGTAAGTGGAGTTCAGACAATTATGAAATTAATGCACGAATGAATGCACATAGGCTGATGTGTTCTCATATGAGTGGTGTCTCCCCAGCTAGTGTAAAGTCCTCTGCTAGGTAACAGTGCTTCTTAAAGCAGACGAGTGATTAACAATGAAAGACAGGGAAGTACACAAATCAGTTTGATTAAAATACTCTTAGCTGGATTCTCCATTGGTCTCCGGGGGGGAGAAACCCACTATAATGTGTGTCTTCTATTAGTGCACTTAAGGACAGTAGTGCCTAAAAAGTGTGTCTCTTCAAATATTTGTTGCTGAATATTGTAAAGTCTGTCTTTAGCCTTAATTAAAAATGCATAAAATGGGGGTGGGACTGGATGGTCTCATTATTTGCATTGGTGAATGAGGCTCTCTGAGTAAATGTTGGTTTAATTAAAACAAACAAACAAAACCCCCACTCAGTAGCAATGCAACCCAAAATTTAAAATGGACTTTAAAATTGTCTACAAAGTGTTTTCTGATACAAAGTGAATCGCAGCTTAAACCCCGTCCCCACACCCCTCCACAAAGGGCAGGCAGCAGGCCTAAGGAGAGGGAGATGTATGGACCTGGGATTTTCTGGGAGACTTGTGCTGCGGGTCCAGCATCGCAGTG
>NW_006289713.1:3930-7232 GCF_000327345.1 Myotis davidii | reverse complement strand
GGTCTGTAATAAAGGGAACAGGGTGGAAGTCCAGGCCTTAGCCAGTGGAACCACCTGTGAATAGGTCCGTGAGGCAGTCGGGGGGGAACAGGCCGAAGGAGACTGTGCCGCCAAGGCCAGTGGAGCATGCAGAACAAGCACCAGCCACTGGAGTTGGAAAGTGCCTGGTGTGATGAATCAGGGTGTGGATGGGGAGGAGGGAGCACTGAGGATTAGCTGACCTTGGGCACCAGGAGCAGACCCTGACAGGTGAGAGGGCAGTTAGCTTGCTTGGAGATGAAGGAGACACAGGTGGAGTTGTAAGGGCTTGAGACAGGGGAGGAAAGGCAGCTAGCTGGTGCAGCTCGTGTTAGTTGGATGGTTACCAGTGGGAGGCAGTGGACCTTCGTCCTGAGGGAACTCGGAGAACCAGCTGAGCATGCTCCATGGGAGGGGCAAGGGAGCCCGGGTGTCTGTGCCTCACCTTCCTGGCAGCCCTCCTTTAAAAGCTGGCAAATCACGAGTTGGAGAAGGCCCTCTGGCCATGCAAGGCAGCACCACATTGAAAGAGTAAAACAGCGGTTCTCAACCTGTGGGTCGCGACCCCTATGGGGGTCGAACGACCCTTTCACAGGGGAAGCCTAAATGCATCCTGCATATCAGATATTTACATTATGATTCATAACAGTAGCAAAATAGCATAACAGTTCCAGTTATGAATTTGCAACAAAAATAATTTTATGGTTGGGGGTCACCACAACATGAGGAGCTGTATTAAAGGGTCGCGCCTTAGGAAGCTTGAGGACCACTGGCTAACTGAACATACTCTTCCCACGTGACCCAGCAATCCACGCCTTGGGATTTACCCAAAGGAGTTGAAAACTTATGTCCACATAAAAGCCTGCTCGTGGATGTTTCCAGTTTATCGCCAAAACTTAGAAGCCGGCAAGATGCCCTTCCGCAGGTGCATGGGTGAACTGGCACATCCAGACAACGGAATACCACTCAGCACTAACTCAGGTAAGTGATCAAGCCTTGAGAAGACCTGGAGGAGCTTTAAATGCATGTCACGAATAGAAGCGAATTTAAAAAGGCTTCATATCTGCCTTGACCAGGAGCATTGTCCCGTACACCAAAAATGTTGGGGTTCGATCAGGTCGGGGTGCATACAAGAGGCAGCTGATCGGTGTTTCTCTCTCTCTGAAATCAATAAACATATCCTCAGGTGAGGAATAAAATAGAGAGGCTCCATTCCCAACTATGTGACATTCTGGAAAAAGCAAAGCTAGGAGGCAGTGAAAGGACTGTGGTTAGCAAGGGCCAAGGGGTGGGAGAGCTGAATAGGCGGAGCACAGAGGACTTTGGGGCAGGGAAGCTACTCAGTAGGAGTCTCTATTGGTGGATACAAGTCATTATGCATGTGTCCAAACCCACGATGTGCCACACCAAGCATGAGCCCTAATGTAAACTATGGGCTTGGGTGGGTGCTGTGTCAGTGTAGACTCACCGGTTGTGACAGAGGCCCTCCTCTGGCCGGGGAAGTTGATAACGGGGGAGGCTGTGCATGTGTGAGGGTAGCGGGTGTATGAAATTTTCTGTGCCTTTCTCTAAATTCTGCTATGAATCTACAATTGCTCTTTAAAAAGTCTTTAAAAAGAAAGAAAAGAGCAATGATGTGGTCAGGCCAAGGATGGGAGTGGACGTCAGGAAGGGAGCGATGAGAAATGAAGGTGGTTGAGCCACAGCCTCTGTTCTCCCAGTGATTTGGGAGCTTCTTGCTAGAAGCTTCCTGAGATTCTACAGCAAGCTTCCACCCGGTACAACTGATAACACCCCACCCCCACGGCCCACACCAGAAGGTGTGCTGAGGACTAGTTCCCTTATGTGATATTTTAATCCATGTCATCTACACAGTAAAGTCTTCAGGTAGATACTGTTATTTACCCCATTTTATGGGCTGGGGGAAGCAGCCTATCTAGCAGTTTTCAGGTCTAGCAGTTTTAGGCAGACTGCCCATTGTTGCACAGCTAGTAAATAGTGGAATAGGCCAGTTTTTCCAGCTCAACCTCCTGCAAGTGTCTTAACCATGATTCCTGCCAATACTGTTCTCTCTAAAAGGACCCAGACATCTACCAGTAGTTAACAAGTCTGATTTCCTCCAGATGAAAATATTTCTAAAAACAAACAGAAAAAGAAACTGAAGCTGTGATTTTTCAAAGCATATCGCCTGTTCTGAAGCCCTGTCAGAACTGATGCCCGCAGTGTGTTCTCACTCAGCATGGAGGGGACGGGCTTGCTATCCGGGATCTGCCACTCAGGAGAGAGCAGAGAACGTGAAAGTGACGTGCTGCATCTAGACATCGTGTTCTCTGCGCAAGATGGTTCCTGAGTTCATGTACCAGACTCCAAATTTGTTTCACTCATTATTTATATCACTAATCCAGAGGTACCAAAAGGTGCCACTATGACCATCAGGCCCAAGTTCAATTTTAATCCTAAGAAAACATGTAAAATGTCTCTCCCTCCCTCCCTCCCTCGCTTGCCCTTATCAAGGATGTGCAATGGTCTAAACTTTCACTTTTTGAAAGTGATGAAATGTAACCCTGAGACAGCTCAAACAGAACTCAGGCCTGATGTTCTCTGCAAAATGGCCTTATTTGGTGGTAATAGCCCCAGTGTTGTATACGTGGTGATCAAATCCTGTGTTTTCAGTTGTCCCTTTTATGGTCAGTTAAGTCAGTCTTAGAATATAGTCTTAACATCCAAGTATCCAATGGGACAGACTAAAGTGTGCTCTCCTCTCCGCTCATGGGGAGATTGTCTCTGACAGTGGGTCCCCGGGTAAGTGTTACAAGCTTCCACAGTGGAAGTTGACTGTAAGGGCCGAAGAAGCACATTATGGAAATGGTCTTGTAAACTGCAACGAAGGCATCTTTCTTTAGCAGCTCCCTTCCCAAACAGGGCAGCATGCTTTATAAACTTATCAAAGTGATATACAGAGATTGTTCTGTTTTTTAAAAATATTTTTTTATTGATTTCAGAGAGGACGGGAGAGGGAGAGAGAGAAAGAAACATCAATGATGAGAGAATCACTGATCCACTGACTCCCACATGCCCCCTACTAGGGATTGAGCCTGAAACCTGGGCATGTGTCCTAACCTGAAATCAAACTGTGACCCCTGGTTCATAGGTTGATGCTCAACCACTGAGCCACGCTGTCAGGGTGAAATGTAGCTTTTGTAATGCATTTTTTCCAAAACCACTTTAGATTATTCCCTAAATCAAAGGGTAGAGCTTCATCATTAACTTTAGCCAATCCTCAC
>NW_006289713.1:0-3808 GCF_000327345.1 Myotis davidii | reverse complement strand
GGGCCTAACGTAATCAATATTTAATATGTTAGGAATTTCTGTGTAGATAATGATGTTTAAATGCCCCTAGACAGTATATTCCTTTGTCCTAATGGTTTTACATAGAGTCCAAAGTTCAGTTCCATGAAGTATTTACTCACCACCTTCCATATACATTTCTATGTTCAATCCACGGCCCTTGAGGGGCTCAGTATAGTAGGTAAGGGACTCATGTAGAAATGATTCAAATAAAAGGAAGACGCTGATAAATGCGACGATAGGTACATGGCTACAGTGCAGGGAGGCCCAGAGGACTCCAGAGACCCAGGGATCCACTCATCGCTGATCTGGTGTCCACGGCTGTCTCATCAGTGTGGAGCTTGGTGAATATTCTAGGACATAAGAACATAAATCCTCTTCCTGGTACAGCTATCCAATGCCCATGGTGCCTGGGGGGCTCAGTGTGTCTCTATAAGTATTCCATTGTCTTCTAGGGAGCACAGAGGTACCACAAAAAGGGCTATAAACACTGCACTGTCTGTCATTTTTCTTTAATGCAGGTTTTATAAGACTTTCTCCCAACAAAATCTCAATCACAATACATACCCCTTTGCCGTACACTTGGCTAGAATATTGTGTTGAATTAAATGTACAATTACACCATATTTTTTGAAAGGAGTTTGGGCAATGATAAATGCATAGGCATTTTTTTTTTTTTTAGCACTCAGACAACCTGATTCTGTGCCCATCAAGTTGTGAGGGATTTGCTCCAAGGAATCAGTCTTTTGTAAGCAGGGAATCCTGGATACTGGCTGTGGGTACATAACCCTGGGTTTAGATGTCACTTCTACCAATTTTGTACCTTGAGAGCTTGGGAAGCTTTCTTAATCCTACTAGCCTACTTAGTTTCCTCATCTGGAAAGGAGTGATTTTAAATTACTTCCCTAATAATCCTGCTGTGTTGAATGAGACAACACTTGGAAAGTGATTAGCAGCCTCCCTAGCACATGGTAAGCTCATAAAGTGTTGGCTAGTGCTCAGGCAGTTAATCTGTCTTCTTAACTGCAGTGATGGCTCTAATTTAAGTTTAAGTCACAGGATCCCATCTCCCAGGACACTTTCCTCCACAATCCGCCGTTCAAGTTAGTAGATCCTCTTTCTCCAGGCCCATCTTCCTTAACAGCCTGAGCTCTTCCCAGAAATTTCCCCAGTACCCTAATTTCTTTTCCATGGTTTTTACTTCACCACACACTGCACCACCTGAAACTGTTCCTTTTACCACCTGAAACTGTTATTGGAGGTTGTGCAAAGGACTCCCATTAGGGGTAAAGTAGTGACTACTATGTGTGTTCTCTTGTGCCTGGGGAATCCGTGTCCTTGACTGTGAATTTCAGGTGATTGTCTGGGCACCTGTGGTGCTTTCTTCCTTCTCTCTGCTCTTCCCATTTTCTCTACCTCCTTATCGTCCCCTCTTTCCCGCTCTCAGACTCTAGCTTAGGATCTGTCTTAACTTGTATTGTTTTTTTCTAATACGTGGAAAACAATTCAGGATTATTTCTCAGAGTTAAGAAATTTGGTTGAATAATCACAAAGTCATAAAGCTACATTATCACTTGACAGTGAGCAGGCTAGTCAAACTGACAGGACCACACACATCCTGAAGGTGAGAATTCATCTTTATTGTATTTCCTCAAGAAATGCATTGCCCTGTGCTCTTTAATGATCTGTATTAACATACACACATGTCATCCGGGCAAGGTAAAAAATTACACCTGAATTCTCACAATTCACTAGTAAAGACCAAAAAAAATAAAGAATATGGGAGAACTACCAACGTAGCTATAAGATAATTGATATTGTAAATATAATAGATTAAACTACAAACACCTTGCTTGAAAATGTAGACAAAATTATATTGACATATGTATACCAGCTATAATACTAATTAAAAACATTGTAGGAACAGTGTGTCTTCAAAACTGCGACTATTTCAAAGCTACCTCACTAAATATATAAATATTAAACATGAGAATAAATATAATAATCCTATGGGCAACGTTTTCTAAACAAACTCATAAAATGTATGACATACATTCAGCTATCACAAACTTAGGGCTCTTATTTTATACTTTAAAGTATTTCTTTAATGTACCCAGTGACCTGTTTACAGCCAGGACTCTAGGTGACTGTGTGTTTGGGGGCAGCACATCTAGGGACAGAGCTGCTCTTGCTCACTCACACCTTGGTCCTTTTGTACTCCTTCAGATCTAAACTTCCAGCCACACTGCAAACGTCACTGACATGTCCACATCACAGACCACGAGACCAGGTGCCCATCCCTGCTCCTAACCCTGGATCCGGATGTTTAACTATCATACCGAGTCTGAACGAGGCTGGTGCTATGGTGTGAGTGTTGGTGTCCCCCAAATTCATTACCGCTGAGGTGATGGTATTAGGAGGTGGGGGCCTTTGGGAGGGGGTTGATCATTGAGTGGGCCCCTAAGAATGAGCTTAGTGTCTGCCCTTAGAAAAAGCACCAGAGATGCCTCGCCCCTTCCACTGTGTAAGGACATGGCGATATGTTGGCCGTCTGCAGCACAGAACACCACAGTGCCAGCACCTGATCACAGCCGTCCAGCCTCCAGAACGGTGAGAAACAAATGTCTGTTGTTGATCAGCCACCCAGTCTGTGGTGTTTTGTTATAGCGGCCAGAACGGACTAAGGTAGCGAGGTCACAAGATTTTAACCAAAACTCAGTCCTCTGCCACGATCTGTAACTCCCATGTGTCGATCAGGGCAAGCCATGCTGGACCAGCATTTCTCAACCTTCGCTCATCCTGACAAACTTCCTTGACCATAACCTTGAGGGGAGACGTGTAATGGTCCAAGGGGAGAGATTGTGAGGCAGGGGAAGTGAAGGACACACGGTGATCTGGCCATGGGCCACTTGTTTGCATGTAAACTTGGATGAAGACAGAGCCAGTGGGGATTTATCTGTTTATCTTTGGATTTAGAGACTGTTCCATCTGATACCCTATTGTTAGACATTGACTTCAGTGCAGAACGTCCCTGTAGTTGGCATTTGTGAGAGAGAAAGGCCCAAGTGAATGAACGACAGGAAGTCACAATATATGGAAAAAATTGGAAACTTACGCAGTTTTCAAGAAACTCAACATTTCAACAAATTGATTGCTTGGACCTAGTTGCTCTGTTTAAAATGTTTCCACCAAATCTTGAGGTCTGGCCCCCACACATCCGACTGAGGTGCCTGTGTGTCAGTTTGTGGCTGGGAGCTGAGTCAGTGCCTGGCTGTGTGCCTGGCAGGTCCACTTCAGTGTGTGGAGAGGCGATGAGGAGGGGGACGATGAGCATGGGTCCAGCCATTGGATTCCTGGGATTTCTTAAAGAGACAACAAATGCTTTCATCTGTACCTGTGAGGACTCCGACCGCCTTCCTTCAGACCTACCTTAGGTGGTCTCAGAAAGGAGGGCGCGATCTCGCCTCCACACCCAGAGGTCTGGATCAAAAGCCTGGATCTGGAAGGACAAACAGCCCCCTGAGAAGATGATGACTCTCCAGGTGCACCCCATCCCGTCCCTGGTCCAGCCTTCAATTCTTAGTCACCAAATCCTCAAACCGATCCCCCAAGGTCCCCTGTCTCTCCAATGTGGTCCCCTCCCCCTAATCCCACAGCCCACCTACCTCTTCGCATTCTTCCCGTGTGACCCTGGCCCTCCAGTCCATGGAACGGACGAACTGGAATCGCTGTTCGTGGAATAAGGGGCGCTGGGAGTAGATGTTCTCCCCATAGAGAAAGGACAAGATGG
>NW_006289712.1:191819-192469 GCF_000327345.1 Myotis davidii | reverse complement strand
CTCAAAAGGTTCACCATCACTGGTCTAGGAGATGTATCGGTAAATTGGATTCTTTTTTTCTTTTTGCTCTTCTGATTGGATGCTTTTTGCTTCCTCATATTCCAGAGCATTAATTTGATCCTCAGAGTTCTTTAGTCTACAGTTGAATCCCTGTAAATTGTTCTTTCTTTCAGTTAGTGTATGCTTAATTTCTCACTGGTCCTTTTTCATGTCTTTAACATTTTCACTAAGAACTTTGGAAGTCGCATCAAGATCTCATCAAGATCCTTGATGAGACTTTCAACGATGGATTTGAACTTTGTATCCAGTAGTTTGCTTTCTTCTATTTCTTTCATTTGTGACATGTTTTTTTTGTATCCCCATTTTGGCTGCTTCCCTGTGTTTGTTTCTATATACTAGGTAGAATTGCTGTGTCTCCTGGAATTGGTAGAGTGGCCTTGTGTAGTTGATGTCCTGTAGGGCCCAGTGGCTCAGCCTTGCCAGTCACCTGAGCTGGGCACTCTAGGTGCGTCCCTGTGTGGACTGTGTGTATAGTCCTGTAGTTGAGCATTGATTGTTGTTGGTGTCTCTGGGAGGAGTTGACCTCCAGACCAATTGTGTGAGGACCAGCTGCAACTACAGTGGGAGAGCTGCTATGCAGGAGGTGAGGC
>NW_006289712.1:181185-191520 GCF_000327345.1 Myotis davidii | reverse complement strand
CTCCTGGAATTGGTAGAGTGGCCTTGTGTAGTCGATGTCCTGTAGGGCCCAGTGGCTCAGCCTTGCCAGTCACCTGAGCTGGGCACTCTAGGTGCGTCCCTGTGTGGACTGTGTGTATAGTCCTGTAGTTGAGCATTGATTGTTGTTGGTGTCTCTGGGAGGAGTTGACCTCCAGACCAATTGTGTGAGGACCAGCTGCAACTACAGTGGGAGAGCTGCTATGCAGGAGGTGAGGCCCAGCTGTGAAGCAAGGCAGGCTGGTGCTAGTGGGGATCTTGGACCTTTTATTGATAGTTTGGGGCATGCTGACACAAGCTGCAGCTTGTTTGAGAGATTTAGCAAATTCTGAAGCCTGAGCCAAGACAGGCCATTCATATGGAAAAGCCACTGCAAACAGCTTGGGTGGGGCTGCAAATTGGATGGGACAGGTCTCAGGGAATCCCCAGGATGGAATAAACAGTGTGGGCCAGGCTGATGGAAACTCAGATATGGCTGCCAGTCCTGTGACAGGGGACGTCTCAGCACAGGAACAATGACCCTTACTAGCACCCCTGTCTAGGAGAAAGCTGCCACCAAGTTCCTGCCCTGATGCAAGACAGCTCACTTTCTCCCTGTATGTGACTGGGTCGCTCAGAGTCACCTGGTGCTGGAGCTCAGTGGAAGTGAGTCTGAGTACGTTCATGTGTTGGCCCTCTAAAAGGAACATCTGGGTCTCCAGCAGCCTCTGTGTCTCTCAGCCACAATTCCCACTGGTTTTTTTGTTTGTTTGTTTTTTAAATATATTTTATTGATTTTTTACAGAGAGGAAGGGAGGGAGATAGAGAGCCGAAAACATCGATGAGAGAGAAACATCGATCAGCCGCCCCCTGCACATCTCCCACTGGGGATGTGCCTGCAACCCAGGCACATGCCCCTGACCGGAATCGAACCCAGGACCCCTCAGTCCGCAGGCCAACGCTCTATCCACTGAGCCAAACCAGTTTCAGCTCCCACTGGTTTTTACAGCCTGTAGTTAACGAGGACTTCTCTTCCCAGGTCTGGAACCCTGGTCTGGGGGTCTGGAGTGGGGCTGGGACCTCTTGTTCCTCATGGGCAGCCTCCATAGAGATGATCTCCCTCCCAATTAAAAAATGATACATGTGGGTGTTGGACCAGCCTGTTTGGCACCTCCGCCCCTCCTACTCGTCTCAGTGTGCTTTCTTCGTTACTTCGCCAGTTGTAAGACTTCCATTCAGCCAGTTTTCAGGCAGTTCTGAATGATGGTGGTTCTGTATTTCAGTTGTAATTTTGATGTGGTTGTGGGAGGTGGCAAGTACAGGCATTTACCTACGCTGCCATCTTGGTTCTCTCTGGGTCTAGTCTTAATCTTAATTTGAAGCATGATGTAATCCCTGCAAGAGCCAGTGCATGGTAACTGGTGAAATCGGAATAAAGTTAGTAGATTATGTCAAAGTAAATTTCCCAGTTGTGATATTGTTCTGTAGTTATGTAAGACATTGTAATTGGTGAAAATGGATGAAGGATGCATTGTTTCTTTTTTCATGTGATAAAATATACATAACATAATATTTACTATTTTAACTATTTTAGGTGTACAATTCAGTGGCATGAAGTACTTTAACAATGTTGTGCAACCATCACCACTATCCATTTCCAGAACTGTTTCATCATTGCAAACAGAAATTCTGTACCCCTTAAATAACAGCTCTCTGTTCCCCCCTCTCCCCTTCTACTTTTTGTTTCTACAAATCTGCCTGTTTTAGTTACCTCATATAAGTGGAATCATACACGAATTATTCTTTTGTGTCTGGCTTATTTCATTTAGCATAACCTTTTCAAGGTCATCCATGTTGTAACATGTATCAGAATCTCATTCCTTTTAAAGGTTGAATAATATATATATATACACATACCACATTTTATTTAATTTGTTGGTGGACATTTGAGTTGTTTTTACTTTCTGGCTACTGTGAATAATACTGTTAAGAACATTGGAAAATAGTCCAGCTGGTGTGGTTGAACATCGACCTATGAACCAGAAGGTCATGGATCGATTCCAGGTCAGGGCACATGTCTGGGTTGTGGGCTTGATCCCCAGTAGGGTGCAGGTGATCAATGATTCTCTTTCATCACTGATGTTTCTCTTTCTCCCTCTCCTTCCTCTCTGAAATCAATAAAAATATATTTTTTAAAAAGGAACACTGGCATACAAGTATCTATTTTAGCCCCTGTTTTCAATTCCCTTTGGTATTTACCTAGAATTGCTGGGTCATATGATAATTCTATGTTTAACTTTTTGAGGAACTGCCAAATGGTTTTCCATAGCAGCTGCACAATTTTACATTCCCACCAGCAATGTACAAGTGTTTCAATTTCTCCATGTTCTCACCAACACTGTTATTTTTTTTTTTTACATTTTTATAATAGCCATCCTAATGAGTATGAAGTGTTATCTCATTGTGGCTTTGATACACATTTTCCTAATGACCAATTCTGTTGAGCATCTTTTCATGTATTTATTGTCCATTTGTTTATCTTTGGTGAAAGATATTTCTTTCAGTCCTTTGCCCATTTTAAAATCAATTGTTTTTCTGTATTCTTACAACTGCATGTGAATCTGCAATTATCTCAAAATAAAAAGTATGATAAAGAAATCGCTTGATTTTTCTCAGCCTTTGGCTGTCTTTTCCTAAAAGCATCTTATGTCCTTTGGGGAAAAAGTACCCCCAATATCTAGTTTATCTCCTTCCAAATCTCCACCCCATTTTTCTTCACTGCTTTTTAGCTCAACAGTGCCTTTAAGCAGCTGTTTTAAACATTTTTGTCCAGCTTTTCTGTCCCTCCACATGACCTCATCTACCATTATTGAGAGTCTCTTTTTGTTCCGTTATGGTTTTGTAAAAGAAAAAAATATTTAAATAAATTTAAAAGTAATAAAAACAAATAAACTCTTCACGTAGTTTAAACATAACACTAAGTCTTTACTCAGTAAAAACATTTCTGCATGAGATGGAGATAATATGGACTAGGTATATGGGAGAAATGGCAGTTCGTTCTCCATCTTACAATATTTTATGGGAGAAAAATGTACTTAAAGCACTCTTATTATCAGAAAAAATACACTTATTTTATTAGAGTCTCTTACTTAAACATCACCTCTGCAGAGAGGCTATATTGGAGGTCCCGCTTGATAATTCACTAGGAGGATTCACAGGCCCCAAAAAAATCAGCAATAGAAAGAGGCGCAGGGGTGAAGTCTGGAGGAAACTGAATCCTCAGAGGCACGCATCTGGTTGTCCAGGGTTTTTTATTGGGGATCTTCACATGACATATAGCCCCTCCATGGGCAATCTCAGTTACTGAAGCTCCAGACCCCACAGAGAAAGCAGGGGCTCGTTATAAATCACATTTCAGCATAAACTATCTGGATAAATAAGTACAGTGTGACCCAAGGCCTCAGGTATGCAACATACTTTTATCAGACAGATCAGTCCAAGGAAGAGTTTGGCTCCCAGGTGCTAGGCAGGAAAACAGGCCTTTCTTGAGAGTGTGCAGAGTCTGAGCAACCTATGCCTGCTAAATTAACCCTTTCCCACCCAGAGGTCTATCCTGACCAAACCTGAAGAAGGAAGCAGCCCTTGTTACTCGCTAGTTCTCCACCCTGCAATATGTTTCTTAATGGCATTTATCACTGTCAGAACCTGGGCTATATAATCGTTTGTTTATTTGACACTAATTAAACAACATATATTATTTACTATCATTCTTTCTCCACTAGACAATAAGTTCCATGAGGCCAGAGGCTTTGTTTTGTTCACAGCGGTATTCCCAGTGTCTAAAACGGTACCTGTAGTAGGTACTCAACAGGCATTTGTTGTATAAATAAAGGAGTAAAAATGATCATGTGTGCAATTACTTAGGAATGACAATAATGTTGCCTGAATCTAAATTTTGGGACGTGCTGAATGACAAGTTCCTCATCCATTTACTTCTCTCTCCTGAACAGGTCTACAATTCAGTAGCCACATCTTTCCCTCGAAGGTTTGTTTTGCCCTTACGTGTCAGTTTGAACGCCCCTGAGGGAGAGAACCTCAGCCCGTTGTCCTACTCCTCGGCCAGTGCTGTGAAACAGGCTGATGGCAAGGTAGGCTCTGAGCAGATATTAGATGAAGACATTGGATGTTAGTGTCGTTTTTACTCACTGGCCATTTCCCACAGTGTTTGACGGACAGTAGGTTTCATAACATTCAGCTGAGCAGGCTCAGGTCCAGGTACTTCGCTTGCACAAGAACCGCAGAATTCGGTTTGGGAGTGAGCACTGTGTTTACTGCTCTCTTCTGTGTTTTGAAACAGATATACGCAACTTTCGAATGGTTGTAAAATGTTTAAATATTTGAGGTTGGTATTGACCACCCCTGCCTTTTATGTAATTTGTGCTTATCACAGGCATCTTACTGGGTAGCTATCAATATCTTAGCTTTAGTAGAATAAAAAGCCCACTTGTACCTCCTATCAGCTTAGTCACAAAACCAGATAATCTTTTATGCATTTTTACCCATGATGGAAAGGAGAACAATATAAAAACTTACATAGGACCTCCATTTTCAAGCCCTGTCAGAAACTCGTACAGAGTGTTATCCGCACCCCGCCCCCCCCACCCCTCCAGACCTACACGGAAGAAAATAAGTGAGGATTAAGCAATCACTTACAAATCTTTTGGAACCTTTTCAGATTTGGTGCTCTTATGAAAATCTACACCCTGAGAACTTAGAACAGGAAGGAGGTGTTGAATTTCCCCAGATCAACTATGGCCAATTCTGTGGCAAAAAATATCGTTTCTTCTATGGCTGTGGCTTTCGGCATTTGGTAGGGGATTCTCTGATCAAGGTTGATGTGGTGAACAAGACTCTAAAGGTAATGAAAATCTCTCTCTCTTTTTTTAATATATATTTTTTAATTTTTTATTACAAAGGGTATTACATATGTGTCGATTCCTGGTTGATCTCTTACCCCCCTACCTCCCGCCCCCAACCCCCCCCGGCCTTCCCGCTGCAGTTTGACAATCTGTTTGAGGCAGCTCTGCCTCTGTATCTATTATTGTTCAAAAGTTTATAATGGTCTCAATTATCCATGAATAAGTGAGATCATGTGAAAATCTCTTTTGTTTTCTAAACCCTGAAAGGACCTGCTCTGCCCTTGGAATGAGTTTCTGTTCAGATTAAGGTAGCTTTTGAGCTTCTCTAATATTTAAGCGGCTCAGCTACTTACTTTTATTAAGTTTGAGAACCATGGAGTCACCTAGGTAGGAGTATGTTCCCTCCAGGGAATCTAAATGAGCCACAAGCCCAGAAATAGAATTCTGAGCTTGATGTTATTTTGAGAGAAATCATGGGGCTAAGGTTGTTGGCATAACTATATTTCAGGTTGATGGGAAATTATAATTTCACAAATTGTGTTTGATGATGATAGAATGTGCAGCTTCAAAAGCTCCCTCTCTCTCTCTCTCATATATTCAACTCAGTAAGTCTGGTTTTTGTGTGTTTTTTGTTGTTGTTGGAATATTATATTGACAGCCAAATTCATGCTGGGATGGGAAAAAAGCTATTGAAAGCTTCCAGCTCATAACTAACCTTCTATCAAATACTTTTTTGGGGGAGTTACAGGTTTGGAGAGAAGATGACTTTTATCCTTCAGAACCTGTTTTTGTTCCAGTACCAGAGACCAGTGAAGAAGATGGTGGGGTTATTCTTTCTGTGGTGATCACCCCCAACCAGGTAAATGTATTTCCCTGTCACCAATCAGAAAGAAAAGTAATTCTGGGCCTTTTGAGGGCTATGTGAGGGGTATATTCAGTGAAGCTGTCGATAGTGTATTTTTATTCCAGTGTGGCACCTCCTCTTTTCTTCCCGTCCTTACCATTCATGTACCCTTTTATGATAATCCATACTTTTTATTGGTTTAAATTTCTATTTGTAGAACTATGGTCATTTATATTCGCATAGGAATGCAGTTACAAACTACTTTCAGACATATTATTTTATTTACCCATTAAAACAACTTTGTGGGATACCATTTACATATGTGGCATTTGTAACTTAAGAAAGCTGAGAGAGATTTGTATCAGATCTCATCGTAGGAAAGCCAGTATGTAACCCCAGTCTTCTGACTTCCAGTCTAATAGTCATACCATCTGTGCTGCCAGTTTCAATTGAGTGACCCTAAAGTCTAATGTGGTGAAGCCCAGATCTGGTGTCTCAATCATATCTAACCTCTCCTCTGGGGCAATCTTGTGGCAAGCAGGCTCCCCTTGAATACCAGCTCTGATGAACCCACAGAGGCTTCCTGGGAGGTAGAACTCGAACCCTTTCAAAGGGCTTGGTGAGGAATGTTCTCTGACAAGTGAGTCAGGCCTGCCATGGTTTAGGAGGGGTTGTCCTAATACCATGTACTTGCCACTCCAGTGTTCATACCAGGCAAGTCTCGGTCTGCCTTGCAGTGATATGTTTGGTCAGCTCCCAAGTAACACAAGATGGAGGGAGGCAATTCTAATTCGGAAGGAAGAAGTTCTGTGAAACAGGTAAAAAGATCCTTAAACAATCACCTATGAAGGTGATTGATATAAACAATGTAATTTTTCCACTCTAGGTATGAGCTTCCCATTCACTCCAGCAATTTAGCAAACATTTAGTGACTGGGCAGGCAAGGCGCTCTACTAGGTACTGAGGATAGCTATGAGATGAATAATACATGATCTCCCTCTTAGGAATTTTATAGCCTAGTGGAGGAGAGAGATATATTTTTAATAGAAAAAAAGGAATTTTTAATATTGTTTCTTTTCTAGAATAAAAGCAACTTTCTGCTAGTCTTGGATGCCAAGAACTTTGAAGAACTGGGCCGAGCAGAGGTGCCTGTGCAAATGCCTTATGGGTTTCATGGCACCTTCATAGCCACCTGATGGAAGAACCACAAGGTCTGGGGACCAGGTTTAAAATGAATGTGCTCTGTACAAAAGAGAGACCGAAAAGGCCACCTTACTTTCCAAACCATAGACATCTGGTTTCTAAATTTCTATTAAAAAAAGAATTCAAGAAATAATTATGGTTCTATATTTTCTTAGGACTCTTCCTTGAAAACACTGAGCAAGTGTTGATACCACTTTTTGAAGAGAGTTTTACATTTGTATTTACTTGATATATCTTCCTCTCGGCAACGAGAATGCATGAAAGGAAAACTAGAAGTGGGTCATTACCACCACCAGATAGGTAGGTGACAGAGACCCTCACACTTGGCAGAAGAAATCTGAATACTCATAGGTTGTGGAATATGAATATAGATCTGAAAAGCACCGGGTTTTTCTATCACGGGCTGCCTGTTACCACTGAACCCAGGTGCTCAAGCAGACAGGAAGCCAGCGGTGTCACCCTGACGGCTTCCTTTAGACTGGCTGCTTCTCTGCAGTCCACAGCAGATGCCACTGCAGTTGGACCACCCGTGACCACCTCCCACCCTGCCCCTAGTTTGGCCTTGGCAGGGTGTTGTTTTGAAGTGTTACCGGATTCCTGGGCAGGAGGAATGGGGGAAGCTGAGAGAGGAAAATTAGGACAAGGCCAAACATTGTGAATAATTTGCAACTGGCCTGCAAACAACAAACCAGTATCTTCCCCAGGACACTCTGGGAGCAAACAGTTAAAGACCTCCCTGCTGAGAGAATGCAGAAAGGGAGGGGGAAAGGAAAAGGGAAAGGAAAAAATGGCACTTTTACTCCCGAAGCAAAGCCAGCAGTCTCAGGGTTCAGCAAGAGAGAGTTGCCACAACAGGAAAACCTTGACACTTAACCTATACCAAGATACTCAGCAAATGAATCATCTTCTGAAACCTACAGACAGGAGGAGGGTGTATTACTCCTCGAACTTGTCCAGACACTCGCTTTTCCGGATTAGCTGGGAAAGCCCATCTGTGCTCCAAGCCGGATGAGATAGAGTTGCTTGCTTTGCTTTGCCTTTTCAATAAAGGTGCATGCTTTAATCACTTCAATAAACTGGCTTTTCACAATGCAGTCAAGATCTCTCCTATAAACTCATTTACATGAGAAGACAAGGATTGAGGTTAGGGACAGCCCTCTCCCACTAGCTCAGGAGGCTGTCCTGTCTGATAACACCTTTCTGGTGTCAGTGAGAGGTGCCTATAACTGAAGGACATTGCTAAAATCAGGCATTTATTCTAACCTCCAGGTGTCTAGTTCTTCAGAGATTAACGAAAGAACCATTAGTTCTTCATTTATTTGGGCAACAGGTTGTACTAGAGACCATGTAATTTCCACATTTCTAAACCCCACCAGTTTTCACTAATAGCCCAAATTGGCCTAGGTTTGGCACTTAAGCCACACTCTTGCCAACACCCTCAAAATCCCTTTCCCTTCAGTTATACTTCTTCCCTCTGCTGAATTCCAGTCCTGGGCCAGCTCAACCTTCCATGCTCCCTCTGCCTGTTGAGCATCACTGGAAAAGACCCCCAAACATGTCTTTTGGGAGCAATTGTGAATTCATGATTAGGCTCACTGCACAGTCCTGGACCAACATAGTCAGTTTCTTAATTTTCTATAAATCCTCACCCGAGGATATTGTTATTGATTTTAGAGGGAGGGGGGTGGGGTGAGAAGGAGGGAAGAGATAGATAGATAGATAGATTGCTAGAGAGAGAGAGAGAGAGAGAGAGAGAGAGAGAGAGAGAACAATTGATGTGTGAGAGAACATTGATTGGTCGCCTTCCGAATGTGCCCTGACCAGGGATCGAACCCACAACCTTTCAGTATATGGATAATGCTCCAACCAACTGAGCCACATGACAGGGCTGAGTTTTCTTTAAGAGTTATTGTAAACACCACAAACCCTACCTCTTTAGTTCCATACATACAGATGCCACATGTGAGAGTTTACAAAGTAAAAGTTCTAAGTTTTGTGTTTGTATTAGTGAGATACAGAACAACAGTAGCAGGCACACAATGGCAAGAAGAAACCTAAGCAGAACAGATATATCAGATGTGGGAGTTTAGAGGCTGAAGTAACTATAAGAACATAAATCTCCTGATACTTCTCCAGACAAGACCTGGAGGTTTGATCTTCTCTGAATCTGAAGGCTGAAGGAGCCACTAGTTGACATCCTGCAAATATACAGTTGTGATCATGTCTTTCCTCTGTTTATCAACCTTTACTCCGTCCTACTACACAGGGAGGGAAGTTTAAACATATAAATGTTAGTAGTGTAATCATAAGATTTTGACCCATGGACGCCTGGATTCTGGCTTGGCCCTGCCATCTATGAGGTTCTTGAAGAAGAGGACAGAAAGGGGTCAGTGATGTTTTGTAATTTATGTACACATGTCTGGTAATCCAGTGCAGAAAGTTTCGGTAAAACTGAGTGAGCATCTGACTAATGTTGAAAGCCTAGGCAGGGCCTCTTCCTCTCCCTAAGCCCAACTCATCACTGGCCAGTGTCCAGAGACTCAAGGAAAGGGCTGTGTGATCCACAAGTGAGGGGAAAAGGAAGTAGTGTCCACCCTCGTGACCTTCTCTCAACTAATCATATCTGTAAAGACCTATTTCCACATAAAGTTATATTGTGAGGTACTGGGGATTAGGACTTCAACCCATTAATTTGGGGGATACAATAACTGGATCACTGAGGTTGAATTTTGTGAGTACCTTTATATTGAACTAGAGGCCCGATGCATGAAATTCATGCAAGGGGTTCAGCCCTCGCAGCCCTGGCCAGCCCTGGCTTGTCTGGAAGATCTTCCGGACGGTTGTTCTGCTGTTCAGTTTAATTAGCATATTAGCTCTTTATTATATAGGATTAGCTTTAATAAAAAAATTTTAGAACAAGAATTCAAATTAATGACATACTTTACTAAAGCAAATAGATAAAACGATTTCCCAGAAATGTCTTACCTTTTATTAGATTCTTCAAACTATTTTTGGAATAAGTATCTGTGTTAAACACTGAGTATCACTGATATATAGTCAGTGTCTAGAAAATATTTTTTGTCTTATACGTGATCTTGGTTAAGTACTTAACTATTCTGGGCCTGTGTTTTCTTACCTGTCAAGTGGGAGGACTGAACTAGATAATCTATAAAAAAAAAAAAAAACCTCTGAAGCTTATAATTCTTTGAAGTTTTTTTTCTTTGCAGCATAAGGGGGAGATGAGAAACATTTTTGGAAAAATGGTGAAGAATGTTTGGTACATAGCATGTTAATAATTTAATGCAGAACCAACAATATATAGCTGGAGACCTGAGGCACTTGAGAGAAGTCACCATTGGGGCTTATATATCAG
>NW_006289712.1:180396-181033 GCF_000327345.1 Myotis davidii | reverse complement strand
GTGTGGAGGGGTAGGGGGGGAATGCTTCCTAGTAGATATTCAATAACTATTTGAGGAAAGCATGAATGCAAGCAAGACCTGGTATGGTACTGGGCATGTAAGTTGTTTGCATGAGGAAACGAGACGTGATGCCTTCGACATAGAATCGCTGGTGTGGGTGCTCATGGGTGCGCGTACTGGCACGGTGCCAGCCCAGGGTGACACAGGGTTTCACAGTCCAAAGGTAGTCTACTCTCCGAAAGCCGCGAGGTCCTGCACGTGCCCTCGAATTCCTGCCTCCTTTACCATAGGAGACGGGCCCTGCGGTAAACCAGACACTGGAAGTTTCTATTGTAATCCAGGGAGTTTCTATTGTAATCCAGGGCATGTAGAAGCGACTGGGAGGGGCGGCTCAAAGAAGTCCCTTCGGGGCCCGAAGTGTGCCCAGACTGACCCTGACTGCGTGGTATGACCTCAGGCTGAGCAGACATAAAAATCAGCATTAAACCCGTTCATTTGACCAGTGCTAGGTATGCCCAGCTACCGGAGTTCCGGCTATCCCGAGATCCAATCAGCAGGGGCAGTGCTGCAGCCTCCAGGCCGGCAGAGGGAGCCCAGCCCCAGGACGCAGCGCAGAAACTTCCGGGCGCAGCGCGCA
>NW_006289712.1:152994-180221 GCF_000327345.1 Myotis davidii | reverse complement strand
GGGCCCGGCGCGGGGCGCGGGGCGCCGGTGTCCGCTCGGAGGTGGGGGCGGCGCGCCCGCTCGTCCCTTGGGCGTCAGGGTCTTTCGGCGACACCGTTAGGAGCCTAGTCAAGAGACCGGGCTCCGGAGGAGGCGGTGCACATGGTGGGCCGTGGAGCCGACTGCGAGGGAAAAGGCGCTGGCTCCTGATCTCGTGATCTCGAGCGAGGCGGTAACGGCCGCAGGGGCTCACCTCGCCCGATCACACCGTGCCGCGTGCATAGTATACGCTCTGTAGGTGTCAGCTACCGTAACTCATCTAAATACAGCGCGTGTTATCCTCTCGGCACCTAAGACAAATGAACCAGGACGTTCACCTTCCTAAGACAGCTCTGAGAGCAAGCAGCACAGTTGCAATTCGATCCCACAGCTTGATGGCACTAGAGTTGGTTCTTTTTTTTTTTTTTTAAATACTTTTATTGATTTCAGAGAGGAAGGGAGAGGGAGAGAGAGAGAGAAACGTCAGTGATGAGAGAGAATCATCCATCCGCTGCCTCCTGCAGGCCTCCTACTAGGGATCCAGCCCTCAACCGGGGCATGTGCCCCCACCAGGCGTGGAACCAGGATCGGGCCCACAGGTTGACGCCTAAGACTGAGGCAGGCCTGCAGGGCTAAAGTTGATTTTGAGAGTTTTGTTCCTCATGAGCAAGCCCCACTCTGAGCACCCACTCCCCCATCTGTGAAATGAGGATAATTTCTACCTAGCAAGGTCCAAACGTCATTTACTGAAGAGGTATCTTGCGTGCTTGTCAGGCCTTGTGCCAGATAACGGTGCAGCCCTGAGCAGTGCGCACGCGTCACTGCCTTCTGGGTGGAGTGTACCATCTGGTCACTACTGTGGAAGGTACAGTGAGATAATTGTGTGCAAAAGCTTTGTGATCTGTAGCATTTTAAGCGTAAGAAGTGCAGGCGCAGGAGAAGGTGGGGGAACTAATAACGAGGGTCTCAACCAGAAAGGGGATGTATAATGGAAAGCTTGAACGTATGAGGGTAGTAAGGACTCGTTAAAGATGCAATGACTGGACAGGTATAGGCATATAAATCCATTAAGCAAGGTGCTCTCTGCCTGGAACAACAGTTGAGTATTGTAATTGTAAAGTGTCCCCTGATTTGAATGCCCCTCAATGGACTGGTGAAGTTTTCAG
The DNA here is from genome assembly GCF_000327345.1 of Myotis davidii. NCBI lineage: Eukaryota > Metazoa > Chordata > Mammalia > Chiroptera > Vespertilionidae > Myotis > Myotis davidii. The sequence continues at coordinate 179,037 of NW_006289712.1, read as the reverse complement.
AGGAGGCATGATAAAGCAAGATTGTTATAGGAGAGACTAATAGGTCATGTAATTATTTTTCAGGAGCAATGAGAATTTATTTTTTAAAATTTTTTATTGATTTCAGAGAGAGGAATGGAGTGGGAGAGAGAGAGAAACATTAATTATGGGAGAGAATCATTGGTTGGCTGCCTCCTGAATGCCCCCACTGGGGATCGAACCCACAACCTGGGCATATGCCTTGAAGGGAATTGAACCCGGGACCCTTCAGTCTGTAGGCTGACGCTCTATCCACTGAGCCAAACCACCTAGGGCAGCAATGAGAATTTAAACCACTTGACGACAGGCATCTTTTATCATTCAGCTGTGTCTAATACGTAGTAAGTACTCAGTAAATGTTGAGAAATGGAAGGGCCTTGAGCAGATCAGGTTTTGGAGTCTTGCTGTGGAACAAGGGGGTTGAATTTGCTTATGCTAATTTGTATGGCGTGATAGTCTAATTGGGGGGCATACAGTGGTTCCTGACATAAAGCTGAATAATGAAACCCAGTTGATTTATGATTCTCCATTTGATGAGCTAAAGTATTAATAAATTGTGAAGCTTATATTGACTTTTATTTTTCCTGGTCAGCAAATCTCTGAGTAATGAAGAAAACTTGAAACTGTTTGGAAAATGCAACAATCCAAATGGTCATGGGCACAATTACAAAGGTGAGAGGAAAACTGATGAAATTTTAGCCCTTTCAATAAGAGTGGAAAAATCTTTAGCAAATACAATCTTAATGAGTAAAAAAACTTTCAGGAAGAGCAGTAGTGCTTTGAGATGTGAATGAGAAGTTAAGTGGAAGTTCAGAATGAAAAGAGCTGTTGCCTTGGTGGGATGTATTTTAGCTTTTACCTTGCAATTAATTGTCTGCTATGATAGATAGTCCAATGAATGGTTTAAATAAATTTTTTTGGCTTTAGTGCACATATTGAGATTTTTTTAGGCACATGTTTCATTCTAATTAGGTGTTGCTGAGGCTAATATTAAAATTAGATTGTATATTTGAATAAGTAATGACTGACAAAAGGGGGATGTTGGTTGGGAGTATGCTGTATGGAAGAAAGTAGGTTGAGTTGAAAACTTTGCCAGCAGTGTTCAAGAAAGTAATTCATTTATATCAGAACTAGAGGCCCACTGCACAAAATTCATGTGGGGGGGGGGTGTCCCTTACCCCGGCCTGCACCCTCTCCAATCTGGACCCCTTGGGGGATGTCTGTCGGTTTAGGCCCGATCCCTGAGGCAGTCAGACATCCCTCTCACAATCCGGGACTGCTGGCTCCTAACCACTCACCTGCCTGCCTGCCTGATTGTCCCTAACCGCTTTTGCCTGCCAGCCTGATCGCCCCCTAACCACTCCCCTGCTGGCCTGATTGACACCTAACTGCTCCCCTGCTTGCCCCATCGCTCCCAACTGCCCTCCCCTGTCGGCCTGATCACCCCAACTGCCCTCCCCTGCTGGCCTGGTCTTGCCTCCAACTGCCCTCCTCTGCTGGCCTGATCGCCCGCCCTCCCCTGCAGGCCTGGTTGCTCCCAGCTGCCCTCCCCTGCAGCCTAGTTGCCCACAACTGCCCTCCCTGCTGGCCTGTTTGCCCACAACTGCCCTCCCTGCCGGCCATCTTATGGTGACCGTCTTGTGGCGACGTTGCACGTGACCCCCACCTACACTTTTATTATATAGGATAAGAGAGTTGATTGTTTGAAATATAGCTGATGTCTCAAAAAACAGGTCCATAAGCCATCACAGCATACAGTATGGTGGAGTAAGACCAGGAGAGGTATCAGAAGATCAGGATTTCCAGTTTAGTTACTGCCTCTTACTGGTACTTGATCTATGATACCTCTCATTGTTAGCTTGTTCATTTATCATATAATATCACATGGTGTTTGTATGGAGCTGAAAAAAATATGAAAGTTCTTAATTTGTAAAGTATTCTATTATCATGATTTTTCAAGTGCTTCATACAAGCACTTGTTAATTTACAAAGCATTACTGTAAACTGTATACATTCATCTAAGTAAAGGGATAAGAGTTTTAGTCCCCTGCCTCCCCAAAAAGAGTTTTAATTAGTAGTTTTGCTTGCTTAGAAAGGTACTGCCCAAAAGGTACTGGCAGGTGTGCAGCCGGACTTCTTCCTGTGCATTTCTTACTTTTCCAGGTAGCGATTGGGCAGCACCTTGATCCTTTCTCGTGGAGATTTCTAACTAGTGCCATCAGCATCATCAGCAGAATTGACACCCTTCTTGGCTTTGGCTGAGCTCTTCTGCTTAGCTAAAGCTCCTACTAAGCTCTTCTGTCTTGGTTGACTCTTGCTTTGGTTGATAAAACAACCTTAACTAAGAGGACAGATGTTTTTTGGGGAAATAGAAATATAGCTTTGTGGGGGCAGAGATCTAATAATTTATGTTGCTAACTTGTGCTTGGATGTAAAGTCATGTTGGTCTTTTGGTATTTTGTTTTCTTTCCCGTAGTTGTGGTGACAGTACATGGAGAGGTATGTGCTGAATATATCTGTGTGGGCCCTCTTTCTGCCAATGTGACAGATTCAGTGTGAAAAATTCTGTTCAAATCATTATTGCTTCACTGTTGTCCTTTGTGTCTGGCGAGTTGCTGCCATTCCAGGCCTTTCCTCTCCCAGTGTCACCTTTAATGTGCTGTCTGTGGGCAGGTAGAAGAGCAATACAATGCAAGGATGGCGGGAGCACCTGGTGTTCCCATGACGAGACTGATGATGTGCTGGGGGTGAAGGCAAATGTGGGCTCAATTTCTGCACGTTGTACAGCCTTTAATCATTTACCAGAGGTTTAAACATGAAGAGCACGTTATAGTAATATTCTCCTCTATTTATTCTCTAGGTCGATCCTGTTACAGGCATGGTTATGAATTTGACTGACCTCAAAGGGTATATGGAGGTAATGGCATGTTTGGTGCTTATTGTGTGCCGTCCCCTAAGTAACTCCCATCAGTTACTTGCTTTTCACTTTCCCAACCAAGTAACTCCAGAGTTCCATGATGGGGTGAGTGGGATTGGGTGTGGGAGTAGGGGAGTAGTTGGAAGAACTGCTTTCATGTTCTTCTAATGGTGTTTGGGTGACTTAATGGAAATTAGTCATCATTGTATTACAGTGATGGAGATAAATGTAGCGTGCTCATCTTGTATTCCTTGCTGCCATTCCTGATTTCCTACATTTAACAATTTCTACTGTTCTTTCAAGATACAGCTTTCTTTTTGAAGTTTTCTTTTTTCTCTCTGATTTTTCCTTATGCCTTTGATCATATATTTTAACACTACCCTGTTTTAGTCACTCTAGTTGATTATAAAGTCACTGGGGCAGTTCATCATAAGGGTAACACAAAAGAATGTGTTCAATAAAGGACTTACTGATTGTATCACTTTAGAATTCTTGCATTGTAAGAGACTATAGATAATATCTAAGTAATTTCTTCATGCCATATATTGTTTGAGAGATGCTAAACAGTTAACTCTAGGTCATATAGTTACTCCTTTACAAAGTTGGGAGTAGATTTGCTTGTATCCAGCTTAGCTTTTATTATGTCATCATTTCACCTGTTTATTTAGTTCTTTGCTTCAGGTCTGCTCCTTCCTTATTTCTAAACTTTGTTTCATAAAAATGCTGTTTAATAATCATTATTTATTTCATAATAATTATCATCCATATATTTAAGTTTGCCTACTTTGCATCAGTGTTTGGGCTCAGTACTAGGAATGCAAAGATGAATGGGACAGAGCCCTTTCCCACAGAATGCTCATGTTATTTTTTTCTAGGAGGTAAACAGTAAGTTCTCACAGGGTGAAAAAGATGAAGGGATTGAGAAGTACAGATTGGTAGTTACAAAATAGTCATGGGGATGTAAAGTGCAGCATAGGAAATATAGTCAATAATATTGTAATAACTATGTATGGTGCCAGGTGGGTATTGGAAACATCAGGGGAACACTTTGTAAAGTATATGGTTATTTAACCATTATGCTGTACACCTGAAAATAATACAAAATAATATTGAATGAAAAGTGTAAGCAAAAAAAAAAGTTTTCAGTAAGTTGGTTGAATAAATGAATAGAGAGTTAATGAATGAATAAACAGCACTGTGCTCAAAGTGCCTTTGGAAAGCTATAAAGACAGAGTTCTTACAAATACATAGAGTGACATTTAAGACAGCAGTATGAGAAATATGAGATGCCCCAAGTAAGCATCATGATTAAATACACCTTTGTTTACCACCTTGAAGACACCACACACTCCCATCAGTAAAAGTGGCTTATCATGGCATACAGAGCAAAGCCAGAATCCTGTTAAAGACACTGCAGTGGAAAAGTTGGGACTTGAGCTGGAATTGAAGATAAAACAAAGATATTTCTTTTCTTGATATCTATGTAGATATCACTTAATCTATTTTGAAGGTGGTTTGGTTTAGGACTTATTATTTTTATGATTATGATTTTTCTCAAAAAATGATTGCTATTTTTATTATTAATGTATACTTGTTAGACATTATGGAAAATTAGATTGTTTTGATTTTGCACAATATAGCTAAAAGTAAAAATGTAGAAAATGCTTAGCTTTTGTACAATATAGCTAAAAACTTAGAATAAAGCAATTATAATTCTTGACATTGATAAGGGAAACCATGTTAATATATAAGCATTAGGAAGAAATGCATTTATGTTTTATATTTTTTCTTCTAAGGGCTCAAGATCATTTTTAAATTACTCCTTATAGCGGAAATTTAGAACTCTTAATGTAATATCAGTTTTAGTCTGCCTTATAAAATGTAGTACTCACTGAATCTTTCTCCTAGTGACACTGTGGCATTGTCTGAAAGGTGATACTCTATGGAGTGGTATTTTTGGTGACTTTTTGGACAGAATGCAAGGATGTGAAACTGAATTCTGGATCACAGTGGCTGTTATGAGAAAACTCCAGTGAATCCTCTACTTATTGGTTTCTTAACCTCTTTGCACTCAGTAAGGAGGATAAACAGTCATTATGGAGAGCTTACGTTATTTCATAATTTTAAACTGTCTGAAATGGCTTTGTAAGACAGATAAAGTGTACAATAAAAGTATTGAGTTAGTGGCTGAATGATAAGTTTTAGAGGAAAAGGTGGAACACTTTGGAATCTGAATCATAAATGGAATTGATATTTTTCCTCTCTTTTGTCTGTAGGAGGCAATCATGAAACCCCTTGATCATAAGAATCTGGATTTAGATGTACCATACTTTGCAGATGTTGTAAGGTGAGTGTGATTATCTTACCTAATCCTATATAATAAAGAAGTGATATGCGCCGAAGCCGGTTTCGCTCAGTGGATAGAGCGCTGGCCTGCGGACTGAGGGGTCCCGGGTTCGATTCCGGTCAGGGGCATGTACCTGGGTTGCGGGCGCATCCCCAGTGGGAGATGTGCAGGAGGCAGCTGATCAATGTTTCTCTCTCATCGATGTTTCTAACTCTCTATCTCTCTCCCTTCCTCTCTGTAAAAAAATCAATAAAATATATTTTAAAAAAAGTAATATGCAAATTGACTGTCATGCCCTTGCACAAGATGGCCACCACAAGATGGTTGGCAGGGAAGGGCAGTTAGGGGGGACCGGGCCTGCAGGGGAGGGCATTTGGGGGATACCAGGCCAGCAGGGGAGTAGTTAGGTGTCAATTAGTCTGGCAGGGGAGTGGTTGGGGGCAATCAGGCTGGCAGGCAAAAGTGGTTAGAGGCAATCAGGCAGGTAGGCAGGTGAGTGGTTGGGAGCCAGCAGTCCCGGATTGTGAGAGTGATGTCCGACTGCCGGTTTAGGCCCGCTCCTTATAGGAACGGGCCTAAACCGGCAGTCGGACTTCCCCTGAGAGGTCAGATTGGAGAGGGTGCAGGTTGGGCTGAGAACAACCCTCCCCCCTGCCCAGCACGAATTTCGTGTACCAGGCCTCTAGTATAGAGAATAAGAAAGAAGAATGTTAACATTTTATTTGATTGCTGTGTGATTTCTAAAGTTTTTGTTTAATGACACCTTTTAAAAATAGAATTTCTGTTCTCTGTAAATATTAAACCTGAAATTTTATTTATTTGTCTTTTGATCTTCTCTCCTTTTCTCTACAGCACAACAGAAAATGTAGCTGTGTATATCTGGGATAACCTCCAGAAATTTCTTCCTATGGGAATTCTTTATAAAGTGAAAGTATATGAAACTGATAATAATATTGTAGTCTATAAAGGAGAATAGCCCTTAGGGGTTAATACTATAGAAATACTCAGTTTCTATCCATATTTGAAAAATATCTTTAGCCCCTTGGACTATTAAGACGCCATCACATAATTACTGTACCTCTACATTGTTCTGGAGTGCCTGATTCATTGTAATCATTATAAGACTTGTATTAAATTCACATCTATTTTAAAACCAAATTTGTAATGTATCAGTATCATTTAGAGAGCCTGTTTTGTATAGATTAAAAATCACTTCACTGCAATTGTTACTTTACTTTTTTGATTTTCACCACCCTGGATTCCTTGTGGGCAAAGTCTTTATTCTAAGCAGAGTACCTAGTGATTTTTGTTGATTAAGTCAATGGCATATTGATGGAAACTTAAAATTTATAGTGCCTTAGACATGATGAATACTTGGTAAATATTTTTAGAATTGAATAACATGAAAGTTTTGAGGCTTCAGTTCCAGTCCCAGTGCTGTTACTGTTCACTTGTGCCACTTCTATCTCAGAGCCTCAGAGATGACTGTTTGGACCAGAGGCTATTGGAAGCTGCTTCTGCCTCTTCTCAGAGTTTATATCTCCTTCATTTTAAATACCAAATGAGTATATATTAATTTAGAGAAGGGAGAAGATTGTTATGGGATTGTGTGGGGGCCCTGACCAGAGTACACTGGAGGTTAAAGGCCCATTTGCCATACGCATGCGTGCAGGCACTGACAAGCAGCATTGCTATGTTAAAGGCCCCCCACGCATGTGCCAGGGCAATGACTCAGCAGTAGCACTATACATACTGTGCAAGCGCATCCTTATATATAACCTGCTTATGTTAAGGTAGCATGGACGTCGCTAATTGGCACGAGGCCTCTTTTGTTTGAGCATATATATAAGGTAAAGAACTTCCCAGACAAGAAAAAGCTAAAGGAGTCCATCATCCCAAAATCAGCATTAAATGAAATGTTAAATGGTCTTCTTTTAGAAGAAGATAAAAAATATGAACAATAAAATATAAATACATAGCTATTAACAAGTGAATCTAAATACAAGATAAATAGAAAACAACAAAACAAAACAAGATAAGCAGAACAGAAACATTCATAGATACAGAGAACATGTTGATGGTTGCTAGATGGGTCGGTGGTTAGGGAAATGGGAGAAGAGGTGAAGGGGTTAAGAAGTACAAATTGGTTGTTACAGAATAGTCATGGGGATGTAAAGTACAGAATAGGGAATATAGTAAATAATAACTATGTTTGGTGTCAGGTGGGTGCAAGATTTGTTGGGATGATCACTTAAGTTATGTAATGTCTAATCACTGGGGCATACACTCAAAACAATATTGTAGGTCAACTGTAATTGAAAATAAAAATGATAAAATGTTATAAATAAATAAATGTAAAAAAAAATGGCTAGTTTTGTCTGTTACTTTTCAGAGTTTTAGTTGCTCCCAGGTAGAGCAACAAATGGGCAGTAGGGTGTCGCGTGGGCATCTCAAGCTTAACATTTCCAAAGTCAGGTTCTGAATTCTTTAAAATTTATTTTTCCATCAGTCTTCCCTAAAAATGATACTACCATCCATTTATTATTTTCAAGCCAGAAACCTGGGAATGGTCTTGATTCCTACCTCTTACTTCTGATCTATCAGTTCTGTAGGTCTTACCTTTAAAATATAGAATTATCTTTACATTTTCAATGCCACCATCCAGTCCAACCACCACACTTTCTTGCCTGGGTTACTGACATGGCCTCTTCCCTGGTCTGCTTCACTTTGGTTCTCCTCCACACTCCTGTCACCTCCTCTCCTCCCTCTATCATGTTACTCCTTGAAAGCTTCTGCTAGCCTGCTGTAATTTAATATGACATGTCGGAATTTTGCTCTTGTCATGCTCCCCTGCCTGGAATGCTGTCCCTATCCCCGGCCCTATCCTTTTCATAAACCTATTTTTCTTCAGATCTCAGCCTAAATTTCACCCTCTTAATCACCCAGTATATGTAGACGTCCTCTGTTATTTTCTATTATAATACCTCCATACTCCCCTACCTAGCAGTCTTAAAATATGTGTTTTCTTTGTCTTATTTGCTTATTAGTTTATTGTCCCAACCTAAAGGATGTCAATGTCATGAGGGCCAGAGCGCTGTCTGCCTTATTCACTCTGGTTGCGCCAGGACCTAGACCAGTGCTTGCTACATAGCAGGTGCTGAATAATTAATTATTGAATGAGTGACAGTGCCTGCCATCTCCAAAGAACTGGTTGAACCCGGTTTGGTAAAAGTTTTGAGATTTAACACCACACATTTTAAACATACTTCAGAAAGGGTTATTCTTTATGTGTGTCAGCTTAGAGAACAGCCACCACAACATGGAGTAAATCTCCTGAGTATTTCTCCAAACTGGTGTATCTGGCTAACTTTACCTTCCTGGAAATTTTCCGTTTCCATTTTTGGGTAAGATTTAGTTTAGTCCCCAGCTACTAATTTAAGTAAAGATGAACTGGAATTCAGAATCAAGGATCTTTCAGTGAACTCCTGCCCCCCAAACCATACTGTCATTTGTTAGCAGTCCAGACTCAGGACTCGGGCTCACTGACGGCTCACTGACAAGGTACTCCCTGTATAACAGGATAACAGTAGTTCATAATTACTGTTCTGGCTTGGGGGGAGTAGATTTGACACAGGCAAAGAGGGCTCAGCTGGTCTTGCAGAGAATGCTTTTTGTCATGCCACCTGTTTGGCCTCTGAGAACAGGGTCCATGTAGAACTGGCAGATTTGTGGCAATACTGAGGCAACATGTGTTTTTCAGCAAACAAGGGCCAAATTTGTTGCTGTACTAATCCTCAATAATTCCAAAGCACTAGGGGGAAAGTCAAGGCTCCATTCCTGAGGGGAGAACTGTATATAGAAGGGGAAAAAATGCACCCTAACCAGATTGTGGGGTATAACATTCCACCCACATTTGAGACTGTGTTGATGTCTGTGCAATTAACTAACTTCTGTTTTTTCGGCATTTATTGGCTTGTGAATGAATATCATGCTAGCTACTACATGTTTGATGTCTTAGTCACCATGTTCTTAAAGCAGGAGTTAGCTCTGGTTCACCAATCAGCAATCTGGGGTTGTATTGTTCAAAGTCACTCAGTAAGTGGAAGAGCTGGGATTTGAACCTATGTCTGTTTGGCTTAAAAAGAAAACCATGTTCACCAATTAAAATAATGATTTCAAAAATTTCCCAAGCTCTTTAAATGTGCTTTGTCTTCATATTTAGTTATTTTAGCCAATGGCTTTTTGAGTTTGTTGGATTCAAACAGCTGGTCTAAAATTATTGTTAAATATATGTGTGCGTAGACAAACATGCAGATGTTTTGGCATATGTTAAATTATTTCCCGCATATCAGGTATATATATTTAACTTCATTCTACCTATTTATATGGATGTAACTTACATAAAAGCAGGGTAGGGGCAGTCCATATGTCCTAGATCAGCCGTGGGCAAACTATGGCCCGCAGGCCGGATCCGGCCGTTTGAAATGAATAAAACTATTGAAATAAAAGACCATACCCTTTTATGTAATGATGTTTACTTTGAATTTATATTAGTTCACACAAACACTCCATCCATGCTTTTGTTCCGGCCCTCCGGTCCAGTTTAAGAACCCATTGTGGCCCTCGAGTCAAAAAGTTTGCCCACCCCTGTCCTAGATTCACTGCTGAGCCCATTCAAAGACATACATACAGTCCAGCAATCAGAAGTAAAATAATTCTAATTTTCACTTTCCTGATTCAACTATTTTGTAGAATAATTTAAGACTTTTCTCCATTATTTAGATTCTCTAGGAAAAGAGAGCATAGGAGCTGACACTAAAGGCTGGAGTACGTTCTGCTTAGAAGCTTGGGCTCCAGCAGGGCTGGAGGGAGATTGTAAAAAGCCAGACATCAGCCATTTATAACAGTTAAAATGCGTAATTTCAGTCCTTGTTATAGACACCGTTTTATTTGCACATATTTATATTATCATAATACTTAGCTTTCTTGCTCGGCTGGTGTGGCTCAGTGGTTGAGCGTTGATCCATGAAGCAAGAGGTCACTGGTTCGATTCCTGGTCAGAACACATACCTGGGTTTCTGGCTAGATCCCCAGGGGGGGCCGTGCAGGAGGCGATGATTCATGTTTCTCTCTCATGGATGTTTCTATCTACCCCTCTCCCTTCCTCTCTAAAATCATATTTTAAAAAACACACAACTAGATTTAAAAAGATACTTGGATATAATGAAAGTGGTGCACAGCCACTTATGTTATCCCGGTGGGAGCGGCTGGAATCCGGACCTCGGCCAGGGTTTGGAGGCCACGCAGTTCCGTGCAAAGAGGCTCACTTGGCTCTGAGTCATGGCTCACAACAAGATCCCCCCTCGATGGCTCAACTGTGGCAGGAAGATACTTTTTTTTTTAAAAAAAATATATTTTATTGATTTTTTACAGAGAGGAAGGGAGAGAGATAGAGAGTTAGAAACATCGATGAGAGAGAAACATCGATCAGCTGCTTCCTGCACATCTCCTACTGGGGATGTGCCCGCAACCAAGGTACATGCCCGCCACCGGAACCGAACCTGGGACCCTTCAGTCCGCAGGCCGACGCTCTATCCACTGAGCCAAACTGGTTTCGGCTGGCAGGAAGATTCTTACCTCTGAAGACAATGTTAGGACCAAGATATGATAGTCAACTTGCTGAGGAAAATCGGTTCTACCCTAGTATGCTCTCAAATTATCTAAAGAGTTTGAAGTTTCCTAGGGCTGCTGTACCAACTTACCACAAACTGGGTGGCTTAAAACAATAGAACTTTAGATTAAAGACAGAAAATCTTAAAAGCAGCCAGAGAAAAGCAGTTAGTTACCTAGCAGGAAGCTCCCATAAGACTGTCAGCTAATTTCTCAGCAGAAACTTTGCAGACCAGAAGGGTGTGGCATGAAATATTCAAAGTGATGAAAATTAAAAACCTACAACCAAGATTACTCTACCCAGCAAAGTTATAGGACAGATAAGGAAGTTCCCAGACAAGGAAAATCTAAAAAAGTTCATTACCACCAAACCAGTATTATAAGAAGTGCTAAAAGGGTCTTCTTTTAGAAGAAGAATAAAAAATATGAATAATAAAATACCAATAAATACATATTTATCAACAACTTCTTTAAAGGCAAATGGATTAAATGCTCCAATCAAAAGACATGGTGACTCAATGGATAACAAATTAAGACCCTTATATATGTCTACAAGAGACTCAATTCAGATAAAAAAACACAAATTGAAAGTAAAGGGATGAAAAAGGTATTTAATGAAAATGAAAACAAAACAAAATAAAAAGATGGGGTAGTAATACTTATACCAGACAAAACAGACTTTGAAACAAAGGCTATAACAAGAGATGAAGGACCTGGCAACTCCAATTCTGGTTATTTACCCAAAGAAACTCAAAACGCTAAATTGAAAAGACATACACATCCATATATTTATTGCAACATTACTTACTATAACCAAAATATGGAAGCAATGTGAGTAGCCAACAATAAATGAATGGATAAAGAAGTGGTGCATATATACAATGAAATATGATTCAGCCATAAAAAAGTGAAATCTTGCCAATCTGCAACAACGTGGATAGACCTAGGGCAGTGGTTCTCAACTGTGAGTCGCGACCCCTTTGGGGGTTGAACGACCCTTTCATAGGGTTCACCTAAATACATCTTGCATATCAGATATTTACATTATGATTCATAACAGTAGCAACATTACAGTTATGAAGTAGCAATGAAAATAATTTTATGGTTGGGGGTCACCGCAACATGAGGAACTGTATTTAAGGGTCGCGGCATTAGGAAGGTTGAGATCCACTGACCTAGAGGGTATTATGCTAAGTGAAATAAGTCAGAGAAAGACAAATGCCAGATGATTTCACTTATATGTGGAATCTAAAAAACAAACAAGCAAAAAACCCAAAAAAACAAAAAAAAACCAAACAAGCAGAACAAAAACAGACTCATAGATATGGAAAACATTTTGGGGGTTGGAATCAGTGAAAAAGGTTAAGGAATTGAGAAGTACAAATTGGTAGGTATAGAATAGTCATGGGGATATAAAGTACAGCATAGGAAATATAATCATCCTATATAATAAAGAGGTAATGTGCAAATTAACCCTCACGCCCTCACAAGATGGCTGCCTATAACCAGGCCGGTAGGGGGGTTAGTGAGGGATGACCAAACGACTGACCAAGCAGGCAGCATGGGGCGACCAGGACAGCAGTGGGGTTAGTGAGGGACAACCAAACGACTGAAGAGCAGACTGCGTTGGGCGACCTGGTTGGTGGGGGGGCCGTGAGGGGTAGGGAGGCAGTTGGGGGCGACCAGGCCAGAGGGGGCCAGTTGGGGGCAACCTGGTTGGCAGGAGGGGCAGTAGGGGGTGACCAGGCTAGTAGGGTGTTGCAGTTGGGGGCGACCAGGCCAGAGGGGGCCAGTTGGGGGCAACCTGGTTAGCAGGAGGGGCAGTAGGGGGTGACCAGGCTAGTAGGGTGTTGCAGTTGGGGGCGACCAGGCCAGAGGGGGCCAGTTGGGGGCAACCTGGCCGGCAGTGGGGGGCAGTTAGGGGTGACCAGGCAGGCAGGCAGGTGAGTGATTAGGATCCAGTGGTCCAGGATTGTGAGAGGGATTGTCCTGGATTGGAGAGGGTGCAAGCTGGGTTGAGGGGACCCTTACCCCCCCGCTGCTGCCCATGCACAAATTTCATGCACTGGGCCTCTAGTTGATAATATAATAACTATGGTGTCAGAATGGGTAGTAGATTTATTGGGGCAATCACTTCATAAGTTATATAAATGTTTAAGCACTGGGTTGTACACCTTAAACTAATATTGTATGTTAACTTCACTTGAAAAATTTAAAATTATTAAAAAAAGATACTTGGCTTTCTTATATATCAATGTATCATTTGTGATAGTTTTTTAGTCATTAAGTAGTTATATAGTGTTTACTTTGTGCCAGGTGTTGTTCTAAGTACTTCACATATAGCGACTGATTTAATGTCAACACAATAACATATGAGGTGCCTACTGTCTTTCTCCCTATTTTATAGACAAGGAAACCAAGGTACACGGAAGTTAAGCAACTGGTGTCAGGTCCCACAACCAGTAAGAGACAAAATCAAATGAAATCGAACCCCAGGCAGTCTAACTTGAGTTTATGCTTTAAGACAATTGCCTAACTAATGCTCTTATGAAATGATAAAGTTTACTTCATTATTAATATTTTCAACATCTACTTTACAGAGTAAAGTGGGTGTTGGCAGGCAATATACAATATTGTCTAAATTTTCTGCCTCTTCTGAATGGCTGGTGTTACAGTTGGTCATTGACCAGGCTGGGACTCTTTCTGTGAAGGTCTTTGAGGTCATGGGATTCACAAGGCATCGGTTTTCTTTCCTACTTTCTCAAAGTGCGTTATGCTGGGCAGGCAGTTGCTGTTTCTATCACAGAATGAAAATGCACTGAATTTACAGAGCATGATGCTACAAGCAAGAAGAGTAGAAGAACAAGGTTGGGCAAGTGAGTGTGGGAGTGATGAACAGTCCACCTATTGTTCATCTCTTTTTACTGTGCGTGAGGTGAGCCTGTGGGCTTCCTTGCAGTTGCTTGTGTGTATTCTTTTCCTGTTGTTTTATCACAGTTTCCTATCTGGATCGGGAGGTTAATTACAAAGGTGAGGATCAGGATTAGCTATTCCCGAGAGTAAGAACGTGTGGACTTCCGTAGCCCTTCCTCTTATTCCTCTATCCCAGCAGCTTAAGGAGAGACCAGGAAGGCCAGCCATCTGTTGGCTGTGCTGCTTTAATTCCTGTCTCCTGAGCCCGCGGAGGAGATCACTTGTTGAGCACAACATTCTATTTCTGAGCCTGGATTTCGCTCCAGAATCCTCCTTAACAGTGCTCCTGGCAGCCTCTGTCAGTCAGTCAGATATGGCATAAGATCACGCCTTCTTACCGTCTCTGACTACCTTACCAACGGCGTCTGGCTATGACAGAGAAATAAAAACTGAGACCTGCACATACCTCTTCCCTACAGATAAGAAAACCAAGGTGGGAGACTGTGGTGCCACTTGTTAAAGGTTCCCTTTCTACTCGGAGCAGAAGTGGACTTTACAGGCGTCCTGCCTGCTGGGCCAGCCCCCTTGCTCAGCTCCTCTGAATTCAACCAGGTTTCTTTGAGTCTAAAAGTTTCCCAGCTTCAGAGAGTATCTTTCCTGGATATTTGTCACACCTCCCACACTGAAACTGGGATGGGGGCCAGGTTGGGCCGTGAAAGTTAAATATGAAACTTGTTCCTAGCCCGCAGGCTCAGGACTCACTGCTGTTAATATCTAGAATTTAATTTAAAAAAAAACCCACACAAACAAACACACCAAAAAACAACCCACACATCTTCTGGGGAATGCTTACCGAAGAAAGGCTGTCAAATTTGACACTTAAAATCTGCGGGGTCACTGGCTGACTGCTGCGACAGCAGGAGAGAGACAGGTGACCACACGAGAAGGTAGTCTTTGCAGAAGTTGTTTGGAGAAGCCACGGAACAGATAGATGACTCAACAAGCAGCAACCATGGGGAGAAGGGAGAATCTGATTCCAGAGTCACTGCGTTATAATATTCAAAACGTCCAGTTTTCAAAAATATGAAAGACCTACGAAATAGGAAAATATGGCCTATTCACAGGGAAAAAGGAGGAATTGAAAGGAACTGTTCTTGAGAAAGGCCGGTCACTAGATGCTGGCATTCTGGAACTCAACATAATCACTGAAAGAAAACTTCGTTGGCTGTTACTGGAAATACCATGCTTTCTTTTGGCTTCACATTGTATTGTGAATATTACAAGTATTTTGCTCATTTCTCCTAGTGGACAGCACTGTTAGGGGAAAAATGACCAGTTTGCACTTGAGGAATATTAAAATTGAGAAAATTTTACCCGTAGATCTGGCCTTGAAAACATACATACTCCCATCATTTTATTAAGTTTTTAATGCTTGCACAAATTAATAAAATTAGATAACATTCTCTGTATTTCCAGATAATCACTTATTAAAGAATTTGAATTTAACACATTGTTCTTGTTTGGAATATAGTTTTTTTGGTATGACAGAAAATAATGCCTTTATCCCATAATCTGTCCCTATTTTTGGCTGCTCAGACATGGTTCATTCCTGTTTCTTTGCCCTTCTAATGCTACTGGTGTTGCCAGCAGAATGAGGGTTGTTTCTCCTTTCCTGTGGAGTCACATGAGTCAACACACTCTGTTACCTGGGTGAGTTTGGTCAGAAATCGAAGGTCATCTTGAAAGTGAGGAAAGAGTCTTCCCACAGAGACTCGGGGGAATCATTTGGCAATGAACAAAAGTTTAGACTGGCGATGGAATTGGCTGTCACCATCTTAAACTTACAACCAGAATTCCAGGTTACTCCCAGACCAGCTCTAAGTAGTTACAAAAAGCCTGAAAGATTTAGTTGAACATCTGTGTGCCCCAAGTCCACCAGTGAGTGAACTGGCTACTCTCAACCAAGTCCCCTCTTTGGTCCAAAGCAGTGGCAGGAGAGCTGTACGTTTGAGAACATGAGGCCTTCATTCACACACATGACAGGGCCCTGGCTTGGAACTGAGCGCAGGAGGATGTAGCAGAGGCAGGAACAGCTTTTAGAAGAGGAGTTTGCTGGTGAGGAAGACGAGCAGGATCTGGATGGCATCTGTGATGGGGCTGAGGAAGATTCTGTTGGCGAAGCTTTTGGTTGTGGTTAGAGTTGAGGTTGCGGTTTTGGCTGTGGTTGGGAATCGGTTTGTCGTTGGGCTTCGGGTTGTGGTCGGCCTGGTCATGGAGGTCATGGAGGTCCTGGAAGTCATGGAGGTCATGGAGGTCCTGGAAGTCATGGAGGTCATGGAGGGTGATGTTGTGATCATTGCTGGGGAAAAAAAGGACATCAGAACCTACGTTGGAAAATGAGGCTAATCTGATGCGACGCTGGAGCAGAGTTCATGAACAGAATTCAATCAGCATGTCTCAAGGGCCAAGTGTATGTAGCGGATGGGAAAGCTATGGTGTACAGAATGTCATGGAGCGAAAGAACACTATCTACCTCTAAGGTCTACGTAGTCCCCCAGGGCCGTGGTCGGCAAACTGCGGCTCGCGAGCCACATGTGGCTCTTTGGCCCCTTGAGTGTGACTCTTCCACAAAATACCGCGTGTGGGCGTGCACATACGAAGTTTCAATCGCACTGTACGTGTGCGCCCGCACGTGGTATTTTGTGGAAGAGCCGCACTCCAGGGGCCAAAGAGCCACATGTGGCTCGCGAGCCCCGGTTTGCCGACCACTGCCCTAAGCCATATCCAGTGCTGCCTGATGAAGGAACTGCCCCCTGCTGTCACCATCCCCCCCACTGTGGATCGAAAGCCACATGCGGCTCTTTGGCCCCTTGAGTGTGGCTCTTCCACAAAATAACACGTGTGGGCGTGCACATACAGTGCGATTGAAACTTCGTGGCCCATGCGCAAAAGTCGGTATTTTGTGGAAGAGCCATACTCAAGGGGCCAAAGAGCCGCATGTGGCTCGCAAGCCACAGTTTGCCGACCACTGCCCCAGGGGATGGAACTTACATAACTGCTGAATTTGTTGTGGGTAGTTTGTCGGTCCTCAAGCGTCCTTAATATTGTATTAGATACATCAGTGCAAATATGATCCAGAATGGCACAATTTTATTTTTTGTTGCTAATTTCAAAGGTTGCATGTAAAGCTTGTAAGAACTAGTTACTATCAGACCTGCGGATGGCTACTCCTGCTTAAGTAAATGGAAAGAAGTGCTGTCCAAACCCCTGAACCTCTTTCTGTGGTTGCTGAGGCACCGGCCATTCCCTGTGCAGGGATCTGACCACACACTGGTTCTCTGAGGTTGCCTTGCTGAGAAGCAGAAAAAGCCAGGCCTGTAGCCCTGGGGGTGGGGTAGGGGTAGGGCTGGGGTAGGGTGAATGGGATGTCTGATCCTGGAAAAACTAGAGTTTGGCAATGATACCTGCAAAGGTCTGAGTGGACCACAGAGGGGACTATAGAGAAGAAGGGACAGCCCGACCTGTGCTGCTCAGTCGTAGAGGTCATGGTTGGATTCCTAGTCAGGGCGCATGCTCGGTTGTGGGCTTGATTCCCCAGTGAAGGGCAACCAGGAGTCAATCAATGACTCTCTCTCATCATTGATGTTTCTCTCTCTCTCTCCCTCTCCCTTCCTCTCTGAAATCAATAAAAATACATTAAAACAATAAAGAAGGAGACGGGACATGTCCAGTGACTTGCTTAGGCCCATGCATTCTTCTGCTACGTGGGGGGCCTGTGAGTCTGTGGCCTTGTCTTACCTCACTTAGTATTTACCCAGGGCGCATGTTTCTCTAGCATCTCACTGAGCCAGAAAGTCTGACACAACCACTTTTTTTATTTTTTTTAACTGGATTTTATTAGCGTGGAGGTAAGGAGTCCTGACTAGAAACACACTTTTTCCCCTCCTTCTTAGCATTTACACTCATACTCGTCTCAAAAAATGCCCTCGAGGAAGAAAATAACCCCCAGTCTTCTCACAGAGCGGAAACCACCAAGGCAACAGGTCAGGCTTTCATATCGCAGTTTGTTAGGCATAACCACATCAAAATTTGTTTTGAAAATGGATATCCCTTTGACCGCATTTGCAGCATATGACGGGTGAGTAACCAGCAGGGGGATCCGAGGAAGACTAGTTATCTGGACACTAGAGAGGCTGATGGTCCTTGTTCTTAGTTGAACCTTGTATTTAAAAGCTTCATTTAAAAAAGGGAATGTCTTTATAGTTTTGATGTAAGTCTAAGAAAAGTGTAAAAAGTATGAGGTGGGATTTGCGCCCTGGTTTTTCCATTTACTTTCTGAACCTCAATTTCTTGAATTTGTTTTAGCTCCCTGGAGGGGAGTGAGAGAACGCAGGGGACAGAGAGGGGGAAGGAGGGCGAAAAGCCTCAGGATGGTTTGAGGTTGAGGACCACACCCTTTGGACGGGCAGTGGAAATTCCTGGTGGTAGTGGCGGTGGCCAAGGCCATTCTGAGAATGAATGAATGTTTGTTATTCTGATGCTGTCAACCTGTTTTTGTGCACATCTGCCCCCTCATTCCTGTAGAGCCTGTAGTGCTGTGAAGGTTTTATGTGAGTGGGAAGTCTTGGTGGAAACTAAGGAAGGGGCTGACTACGTGGTGTCTACGTGGTGCTGAACAGGAATGGGTTCCGAGGAAGCAGGATTCTGCAGTCACAGGTGACTCTGAGAACATAAGGCCCCTAGGAATTGGCAGAAATCTTGGGATGGCTTTTGTTTTCTATGGGGCGGAGGAAAAAGGGTTGGGCCAATCTTATGTGGGTCTCTAGGTGCTAGAAGGCCCAACTGATAACACATGACTAGAAGACTTTTCCAGGGCCCCACAAAGTAACTTTCATGCTGACTGTGTTCACTGCCAGATATGTAAAGGGGCTGCAAAGGAACTTACCTTGGTTTTCCAGTTTCAGAGAAGAAAAGGTAGCCATTCTGTTGACATTGATAACAAAGGCTCTGTGGAGGGCAAATCAATGAAAGATAATGGTGAGGACCTCAGCCGTGGCGTCTAAATTTCAGCTCACATTTCTGCCTTCCCAGATGACCCCAACCTCTTAATTCCTTTGTGTTTACTTTCCCCACAGATCATTGAATACTGGTCTGCTCTGTATTGTCTTTTTTCTTTTAATTAAAAATTAATTGATTGATTGATTGATTTGAGAGTGATAGAAACATTGACTTCTTGTTCCACCTATCCATGCATTCATTGGTTGCCTTCTGTATGTAGCCTGACCTTGTCCTATCCGGATGACGTTCTAACTAACTGAGCTACTTGGCCAGGGCCTCTGTATTATCTTAACTAAGATCCATGCTTTTGCTTCAGAGAAGATCATGTCTACCCACCCCCCCAGCCCAACCAACTTCACCCCCCTAAACTCCCCATAGGCTGGTATAACCTTTAGTCTTTGTTCAAGCCAGTCCTTCTGCCTGTGATATCCATCCAGACCATGTCTGCCCACAGATGTAGCAGTAACTCTATGAAGCTGT
The DNA here is from genome assembly GCF_000327345.1 of Myotis davidii. Taxonomy (NCBI): domain Eukaryota; kingdom Metazoa; phylum Chordata; class Mammalia; order Chiroptera; family Vespertilionidae; genus Myotis; species Myotis davidii. The sequence continues at coordinate 159,634 of NW_006289712.1, read as the reverse complement.
TTTCCCTGTTACCCTTAACCCAGACAGATCTCCATCAGAGGGACGGGCCCTCTATGCATTGTCCTGCTGTGAGCCCCTCCCGCCACTAGAGGGCCAGCTCGTTGAGAGCAGGTTCTGTGGTCAACAATGATTGATACATAGTAAATGCTTAAGGTTCATGAAATGATCTGTAGAGCTTGGTCTGTTGTTCTTCTATTAGTGGGTCCATTATTATATCAGCCTCTTGCTCACACATTCAACAGTTAATTAACGAGAGTGTACAACATGCCAATCACTGTGCATGGTGCTGAGGGGCAGTAGTGAATCAGTTAGGCATGGTCTTACCCTTGTGGTGCTTAAAGTCCTTTCAGAGAGAAAGATTTTAAATGAATAATCAATTAACAGATTAAGTAATTGATCACAGTGGTAACATGTGCACTGACAAAGTAGTGGAAGTTGAGAGAGTGGAAACGGCTCTGGAACTTATCCGGGAGCTTAGGGACGCTTTCTTGAGCAAGTGATGTTTAACCTCAGTAATCACTTCTGTACAGGCCTTGCCTCACCAAACCTAACTGTAAGCAAAGCTCCTGGCCAGGGACCTCTTCCCTTCGCTTCTGTGCCCTGCCCAGCACAGTGGACCCCTCACAGGGCTGTGCGGCTCCCCTCTCTTTATCCCTTTGCTGATCGAGGCCGTGTGTGTACATTGCCAACAAGCAGCAAAGCCAGTGCATCCCAGCGCGCGAGTCAGGAAGGTCTGGAGGCCGCACTGTCAGTGGGAATGTGCTGCTTCTATTGCAGGGTCACTGCTTTGTCTTTTATCTGTTGTTGCATGAAGTGCGGAGACTTTAACGAGGAGAGATGGAGAGACCATTGTCTTAATTAGCCTGGCCTGGCCTCTAAGGGACTGTGCTCAGGCAAGGCTGGATTCTACTCCTGCAAGTAGCTCTGTGGGAGCCAGTGAGGTCCAAGGGCAGGCAGGGCAGGTGAGGTGGGATGGTGGCAGGTGAGGTGGGATGGCGGTGAGGGGGGATGGCGGTGAGGGGGGATGGCGGTGAGGGGGGATGGCGGTGAGGGGGGATGGCGGTGAGGGGGGATGGCGGTGAGGGGGGATGGCGGTGAGGGGGGATGGCGGTGAGGGGGGATGGCGGTGAGGGGGGATGGCGGTGAGGGGGGATGGCGGTGAGGGGGGATGGCGGTGAGGGGGGATGGCGGTGAGGGGGGATGGCGGTGAGGGGGGATGGCGGTGAGGGGGGATGGCGGTGAGGGGGGATGGCGGTGAGGGGGGATGGCGGTGAGGGGGGATGGCGGTGAGGGGGGATGGCGGTGAGGGGGGATGGCGGTGAGGGGGGATGGCGGTGAGGGGGGATGGCGGTGAGGGGGGATGGCGGTGAGGGGGGATGGCGGTGAGGGGGGATGGCGGTGAGGGGGGATGGCGGTGAGGGGGGATGGCGGTGAGGGGGGATGGCGGTGAGGGGGGATGGCGGTGAGGGGGGATGGCGGTGAGGGGGGATGGCGGTGAGGGGGGATGGCGGTGAGGGGGGATGGCGGTGAGGGGGGATGGCGGTGAGGGGGGATGGCGGTGAGGGGGGATGGCGGTGAGGGGGGATGGCGGTGAGGGGGGATGGCGGTGAGGGGGGATGGCGGTGAGGGGGGATGGCGGTGAGGGGGGATGGCGGTGAGGGGGGATGGCGGTGAGGGGGGATGGCGGTGAGGGGGGATGGCGGTGAGGGGGGATGGCGGTGAGGGGGGATGGCGGTGAGGGGGGATGGCGGTGAGGGGGGATGGCGGTGAGGGGGGATGGCGGTGAGGGGGGATGGCGGTGAGGGGGGATGGCGGTGAGGGGGGATGGCGGTGAGGGGGGATGGCGGTGAGGGGGGATGGCGGTGAGGGGGGATGGCGGTGAGGGGGGATGGCGGTGAGGGGGGATGGCGGTGAGGGGGGATGGCGGTGAGGGGGGATGGCGGTGAGGGGGGATGGCGGTGAGGGGGGATGGCGGTGAGGGGGGATGGCGGTGAGGGGGGATGGCGGGGAGGGGGGATGGCGGGGAGGTGGGATGGCGGTGAGGTGAGATGGTGACAGGGGAGGTGAGATGGTGGCAGGTGAGGTGGGATGGCGTGGTAGCATCCTCACCACCATGCCCATGGAGCCTCGGTGGCTGATCACACTGGACACTCCTGCTGGACAGACTTGTCCTTTCAGCACAGAACGGGGCCAGGACCACAGGGACTCTCAGCACTGGGTTTCTGAAGTGAGCTTGGCAGCCATCCCTGGCTGCGAGGAAGGTTTTTGTTAACGCACCTCCGAAGGAGCCTGTGCCCATTCGGTGTGACACCAGGAGGCGAGTTATTACACAAGCAGCACACTTTCTGTTAGAGGCCATTTCTAAAATGAATCTTTGTTTTGAAAAATGACCCTCCAGTTTGAGTCTAGAGAATCTGAAGCAAACAGGGTGCCAGTGACAATGATTCTCTGCTTGCATTCCTTCACTCAGGCTCCAGCATCTCCTCCTAGCCCATCTCTGCACTCGCTTGTAAAATCCAGCTTTATCAAGAACGCTGCTAAGTCTGTTTAGCAAGAACCTCTTACCTGGATATCTGATAACCCTCAATGTCTGATTGAGTTCCTCATTCGCTGCCATCCCCACATGATATCTGATCACCTGGGCTTGCCCTCAGCAACAATCCTGTTAAGCCAGTTTAGCCAGAATCCCCCTATAGGCTTTGATGTTTCCTCTCAGAACTTTCCATCCATTGTCCCCTCTCTGCTATAAATTTCCACTTGCTCATGTTGTATTCAGAATTGAGCCTGGTTCTATACTGAGGTCTCTTTTCTCCTATTGCAGTAGTCCTGAATAAAATCTTTACTTTATCTATATATGTATTATGTATGTATGTATGCATTCATTCATTCATTCATTCATTCATTTTGCTTTAACCACTGTCCAGCTCTGGTTTTCTTTACCACCAGTTCTTTCTATTTATGTTGAGCACTGGTGTGTGTGTGTGTGTGTGTGTGTGTGTGTGTGTGTGTATGTGTGTGTGAACTATAGATAAAAGTAGGACAAAGAACGGTAAGGCAGAAAAGGCGTGCAAGTACTGACTTCTCCACATCATCTCTGTATTGTATTTTGTGTCCTTCAAGATCAGTGTAAAACTGCATAAACCTAACATGCAACTGTAAAAACCCAAGCAAAGCATATATAGGTAGGTTCTTACTGTATCTCCACTGTAATGTTCGTGAAATGAGGAGATTGCCAGTTGACCCTGAAGAAACCTTCACGTGTGTCCGGACGCTGATAGAGGACGCTGCCGTTGCAAACCGGGTCTGCTATTTTCCAGAGGCCATCTGCTGTTTGCCAGAGCCCTACTGAGCTGTTGTTGTTTGTGTCCATCGCTCGCAGGACCACTGAGTTGGTGCTGCTGTCCACAGGCACCGATACTGAGAAGAAATGATAAGGAGACAATCAGCCATATGTAGTAAGACAGGGGATGAGGGTCATGAGATCAAAATTAACTGAAAAAAGAAAATTACAAATAGCATGTACATGTAGTATTTTTGTAAAAAAGTTGAAAAACATCTGGAAGGAAAGCCACCGAGATATTAACTGTGGTCATTTCTGGGTAGTGGGATTACAGATGATTTTATTTGTGTTTTCTAAATTTTCCATGGCCAAAAGCTAGACAAAAGGAGAGTTTTGCTACCTTCCAGGGGTGAGATTCCAGGCAGGCTCCTAACTTCTGGAGCCTGGTTCTCATCTGTCAGGTGAGGGATAAAGATGCTCTGTCCTTCTTTTAGGGGAGTGGGATGTGGGCAGAGCAGGGTTGGTGCATGTGACTGGGTCATGTGGGCCCCCAGGAAGTGTTCCTGGAAAATCGGAAATGTTATTCCAAATTAGAGCAGAGCCCACTTCCTAATCTTAGACATGCCGAAGCTCTTGGTGTCTGTTGATGAGGGTGAGGGAGGGGCCCTCAGAGCCCCTGGGGCCATAATCCAGGCACCTGTTAAATGACCCCTCAGCATCCCTAACTTTCACTCAGGTGAATCTCTTATGACCTAGCTTAGCATGTATTCACAGGAGACCCCACTGACACTTGTTAATTCCAGCATTCTGATGTGTAATGCAGAGAGAGTTTCAAGAGAACATTTTGGTGGGTTCATTTCCTCCCTTAGAAGGTCCCTTCTGAATGAATTCCTCAACGCTAAGGTGTTCTCCAGGGCCCTTTCAGACATCAAGAATTCCTTCAAGGACTTCTCCTTCACAAACCAAAGAAAATGGGTCAGGTAGCACAATAGGATGCGACCGTGCTGGTTCTGATTTCCAGCTCTAACAAGTCATTTCACTTCCGAGACTCAGTTCTCTTATTCTTCATTATTCACTCCACAAATATTTGTTGAATTCCAACTTTGCACAAGCCCAGTTCTAGGTCTGGAGATAATGACATTATCCTTATTATATGGAGATCATGAAACCTTATTTTGAAAGGTTCCTGGGAGGAGCCCGGCTGGTGTGGCTCAGTGGTTGAGCATCAACCTATGAACCAGGAGGTCATGGTTCAATTCCTGCTCAGGGCACATGCCTGGGTTGCAGGCTCAATCCCAGTAGGGGGCATGCAGGAGACAGCCAATCAATGATTCTCTCATCATTGATGTTTCTATCTCTCTCTCCCTCTCTAAAATAAATAAAAATATATTAAAAAAAGAGAAATATTCCTGGGAGGAGTAACAAGAACAGTGCAAAGACTTTAATACACAGTGTGTGTTAAACAATTTTTTTTTAACACAATGCACTTCTCTGTTCTATTTCTTTATTGCCAATTAAGGTGGGTGGAGCCAGACCCTATGGGCCCTTACTTGCTCAATGAGAACCTGACATTTGTCCTAGATGTGTGTGTGATGGTGACGTGGACTGTGGCAAGCCATGGTGTGTCATCCAGGTGGTTGTCAAGTCTGTTGGCTCCCCCTCGGGCATGTTCATGCTTCTGTCTTCTCTTCTGCTTTCCCTCTCTCACTCTGGCTCATATCCTTTCTTCTCTCCTAAGCATCTGTATTATTTGAATTTCTGGTCTCCACGTTCTCCTCCACATTCAGCCATTTATTCAGGCTGTGGCCAGATCAGACTTCCACACACAACACTCCCATCTGGAGACACTCTTCTCCAAAACCTTCAAAGTGCCCAGAGCACAAACCATTCTGTTCTGTTGGGTATAGTGCCCAGCACGTAGCTTTCATGACCTCATAACCTAGCTCCCCCTGCTGTTTGCACCCCCCGCTCGGGGCAGCCAGTCTTCCTCTGGTTCCAGACACCAGTGATTCACACCTGCTCCTGGCCTCTGTTCACGTCTGTCCGTCTGTGTGGAATCCTTACTTCATTCTCATCACATATTTCACTCCCATTTACTCTCCAAGATCTGGCTATGTCCCAAGTCCGGGCCAGTTCACCCTTTTTCTCCTCTCGCTCCTGAAACACTTATCTTTTTAAACTTAATTACATTCTGGCTTAATTACATACGGTGGTTTCCTCTGTGTCAGTATCTGGCCAGCCCAGTGCTGGGCACCTGGAGGGCACTAAATATCTTCTAACTGATTGATTTAGCAAGCTGTGCATCCCATGTTGTATAGTCAGTGCCCTTAAAGCTGAAGATGCAGGAATAAAGGCAGGCAGGTTACATCCCTCTTGCCCACAGAAGTAAAAAATAGAGGCAGATGCTGACCTGGTCCAGTCTTAACATAAATGTCACTGCTTTATGGGTTTCCTTCAATGACATGGAGACAGACCCAGGGAACTTGTTCTAAGATACTGCCTGAGCTGCCATTGTGTCTTGGGACCTGTCAAGCCATTTGTACATGACTAACCAGTGTTGACACAAACCCTGAAATTTAGAAAATTTCAAATTCAAAATAATAAGTTGGCTTGTGTGGGCATTTACTCGGTCTCACCAGCTGTCTCTCAGTGACACTCTACGAGGAAATCCGGAGACTGTGGTGTAACCCAGGTGTGCAACCAGGCACTTCACACCTTTTGAGGGCACAGGGTTTTGACTCAACTTAAATCATTCCTACAGTGAGTCAGTCAGCGTGTCACGGAACTACAGCACATCTGTGGTGAAATAGGTGAGGCAGGGGACGAACACTGCATGCGGTAGACATTTAACGAACTTGAGACCTCTTTTCCTTCCCCTTTCCCCTACTCTGCCCACTGCCGCTGTGGTTGCCGGGATTTCCCTTTCAGCCAGCATGGTCCCTTCCAAGGGGCCTTTCCTTTGTAAGGCATCTTACTGATCACCTTTTGGCTCTTCTTTCTCCTGTCTTCCGACTTTCAGAAGGCTCTCTGCACCCCAACCTTCACAAGGTAGGTTCCTATTTCTTCCATTTTAACAGCAAAATCCTTCACCTTGTGATGTGTTATCTCAAGTTAGTAGTCCCTCTGGCCCCACAGGTCCTTTCCCACATACAAGGTCAGACACGTGCCCTCCTTATTTTCATCTTGGATTACAAGATGGTCCTCCCTGCCCTGTGGGACAAGATCCACTGCCTGAACGAGAAGGACGCAGTGAGCCTTATCACAACTGAGGCGTTTATGGTGACAGTCCCCATGAAAAAAAACAGATAAAAGCACAAGCTGGCATGGGCGCGTGACAGGCCATAATAGTCATTTTCCTCT
>NW_006289712.1:141796-152970 GCF_000327345.1 Myotis davidii | reverse complement strand
CTGACGCCTGGATCTGTGGACCATGGTGTTCTTTCAAAAGGTGGTTAGAGTTCTAAGAGAGGCAGGAGAACGCGGTACATGAGGACAGGCTCTGAAGCTGGATAGCCTGGCTGCACAAAGCTGCGCTGTTATTTAGGTTCAAATATTAGCTATGTTACTAGTGATCTTGGGTAAAACTTTAACTTCTCTGCCTCAGTTCTCATCTGTAAAATGGGAAGATAACAGTATTGGCCCTTAGAATAGTACCCACTGCATAGTAAGAAGTATCAGTTCTTATTACTATAACTGAAAGGCATATGTGTAGTGGTTAGGGTAGAGTCTCTGACTGCTCAGGTTCATGTCCCAACTTCACCACTCAAGTAGCTCTGTGACCTGAGCAAGTCACTAGCATTTCTACCTCTGTCTCCTCATCTACAAAACAGGAACAACAGTGGCCTCTACCTAATAGGTTATGGGGGCGACATGAACTAGTACATGTAAGCCACTATATTAAATGTTGCTATGAAAGTAATTAGACAGCACTTGCCTGACTTGTAGGTTTGGCTGATCCCAAAAGGGATATTTGTAAAATATTACTAGGCACCTCTAAGAAAAGCATTGGATTAGGAATGAAAAGAATAAGATTCAACAGCCAGTTCTGCCACTAGCAGTGAGACCCCAAGCAAGTCATTTAACTCTCAGCTTCAGGCTCCTCAGAGAGAAGGTGGGAGAGCAGTACGTTCCCTGTCTAGCGAACTGGGCTTTTCACATGTGGACTAAATGAGAACAGCGCCTCCTGGAGTTGTGCAGTACACAGTCATCCACAGGGGCACTGTTTTATCAAATGGACGTGAAAAGATAACTGTGATGCAATCTGTATCGCTTAGCATAATAAACATGCCGAATTTAAGTCAGAACTTGCCATGGGTGTGCTCTTGCCGGGGCTCAGTTAACCTGGGCGTTGGAACTTAATGGCTCCTTGCTGCTCAGCTTGGCACAGGGAATATGCAGAAGCCAACCCACTCTCTCCCACGTTCTCATTCTTTCTGCCCCCACTTCCCATCCTGGTCAAAAATGCATACTTTGTGTAGTTGAGAGCAGAGATGGAGAGTTATGTTCTGAAATTCTGGTAGACTGCCCTTAGAGAAAAAAGACAGAGAGAAAGGCTCTTACTTACTTGTGTAGATTCTGTTGCTTTCATAGATATTTGAACTGATCTTGATGCCTGGACCGGTGGTGGGGTGGACTGTGCTGAAGGACATGCATCTGTCAGGGTAATCTGCAGAGCTGGCCGAAAGGAGCAGCATGCCAAAGCACAGGGACAGCAGCGTGGAGCCCAGGACTGCCATGGTCGAGATCTGTCTGGAAACTGCTGGGCCTGGAGCTGCGTAAGATCTCACCTATTTATATGCTTCAGGGCTGGAGTTTCTGGGTGAGGTCATACATGCAAATTCCCCTCTCACCGCTCCCTAAAGTCAACTGGCTTCTAGACTTTGTCACCATGATCCTTTATCAATTCCAGTTTTGCTCAAGAAAGGGAATGTACTAACCATGAATTTACTTTGCATCTCATTCACCTCAGTACCTTGAAGAAAGCTGCCGAGAAAGGTTTAGTGCTGGCAAAGTGAAATTAGGGATGAGTTATCATCACATATCTCACTTAGAAGTTCCACCCTTCCTCCGGTAGGAAACTCAGTCACAAAAGCCATCTTTTCTGGAATGTTGCATATCCATTTTCAATTCTCCTTAATTGGACATGTCTCCAATCCCAGCTCATTTTGTGACTAGCATACAACTAAAAACATTGTGCTCCTGGATTTATTTATTCATTTGGAAAGACACAGCATTGGCCCATGTTGCTCCTGACACTTTCATCCATAGCACCATAGAACAAGGCAACTACTAAAAAAATAAAATCAGAAAACATGTTTTTTCATATTTCTCTTCTGATGGTTAGAACTGGTTAAAAAAAATCAGTAAACTTGAGGATATTAAAATAAATTTAACAAAGACACGCAAGACTTATACACTGAAAACTATAACAAGGGACCCAAGATAGCCAAAATGATCTTGAAAAACACACCAATAAATAAGTTGGAGGACTCACACTTACCAATTTCAAAACTTACTACAAAGCTATAGTAATCAAGACAGTGTGGTATTGGCATAAGAATAGACGTATAGATTAATGTAATAGAGTTTAAGAGCTCAGAAATAAACCCATACATTTATTTATTATTATTTTTTTGTTTTGTTTTCAGATTGGGCTATATTTCATCTAGTGAGTGTTACAATGTCTCTTTTATGTCAAGGGAAAATAATAGTAAGAAATAGTGATCCATTGATTAAAAAACCCAAGAGCCACAGCATTTACCCTGATAGTAACATTGAAAACAGATGCATTTTATTATATGCAAAGAGCAGAGATGGTGCTAAGAATTGAACTTATATCATCTTACTTAATTTTCACATCCCTCTCCCGGCCAGATGGTAGGTACTATGGTATTATCCACATTTCAACGAGGAAGAAATGAAACTTGGGGAATTTAAATAACTTGTCAAGGTCACAGATCTAGAAAATGGACAGAGAAAGGACTTACACCCCAATTCTTCAGATCCAGTGGTTATGCCTCCTGGTTAGACCAATTTTTTTTCTTGCTTTTAAAAAAAATTCTCTATAGTTGAAAGTATTACATATGTCCCCTTTTCCCCCTACTGTCCTCTCCCAGCCCACCCCCACCCTGCAACCCAGGCCTTCACACCCCTATTGTCTGTGTCCATTAGCTATGTCCATCTGCATAGAAGTTCTTCTAAACCCATACAGTTATGATCAATTGAATTTTCACAAGGGTGCCAGGACAATTTGATGGGGGAAAGAACAGTCTTTGCAACAAATGGTGGCAACTGGATATCCACATACAAAAGAATGACATTTGATCTCTACCTCACACCATATGAACTTAACATGGATCAAGGACCCAAATGTAAGAATTTAAACTATAAAACTCTTAGAAGAAAATATAGGTATATATTTTCATGGCCTTGAATTAGGCAACAGTTTAATAGATATAATGCCTAAAGCAAAAACACCCAAAGGAAAAAATAGATAAGTTGGATTTCATCAATACTAAAATCTTTTGTTCTTCAAAGGACACTACCAAGAAAGTGCAGACAACCCAAATAATGGGAAAAATATTTTCAAATCATATATTTGATTAGGACTTAATATCTGGAATATATAAAGAATACTTACAACTCAACAATTAAAAGACAAATATCCCAAGAGAAACAAAGAAAAAATAAGCAAATGTGACTACTTCAAATTAAAAAGCTTTAAAAACAGGCAAATGATTTGAATACTTGTCCAGAGAAGACATATAAATAGCCAATATATACATGAAAAGATGCTCAACATCATTAGTCTTTAGGAAAGTGTAAGTCAAAATTACAGAGATACCAACCACAGCCTCCCGGGAAGGTATGATAGAAATGACAGGATGTGTTAGCAAGGACATAGTGAAATTGGAATCCTCATGTACTGCTGGTGGGAATGTATAATAAGTAGGCCACTTTGGAAAACAGTTTGGCATTTCTTAAAAAAAATTAAATATAGAGTTACAATTATATGGCAACTCCATTCCTAGGTGTATATACTCAAGAGAATTAAAAACACATGCCCACACAAAAACTTCTCCATAAATGTTTTAGGAACATTATTTATAATAGTCAAGAAGTGGAAACAACCCAAATATCCAACTTCTGCATAGATAAAAAAGTGTGGCATTTCCTTTCAATGAAAATTATTCAACTAGAGAAAGGAATGAGGTGCTGATAGCTGCTACAACATGGATGAACCTTGAAAACATGCTAAGCAAAGAAGCCAGACACAAAAGGCTACATGTTATATGATTCACTTATATAAATCTCTAGAATAAGAACATTTGTAGACAGAAAGTGGTTGCCAGGGTAAAGGGAGAATGGGAAGTGACTGCTACTTGGTTTAAGGGTTTCTCTTTGGTGTGATGGGAATGCTCTGGAATTATTTAGTAGTGATAGTTTCATAATCTTGGAATATACTGAAAACACTGAATTGAACCTGATGGTTTGTGAATTATATTTCACGAAAAATGTTTCTTACATAATGTTCTGTGTAGGCAAGTTGGGATAGTAGAAAGAATGCAGCAGAACTTGAGAATTACTAGTAGATCTGGCTTAGAATCCAGGCTTTGGGAGAGTTTTAACCTATCTGAACTCTAGTTTCCACTTCTGAAAATTGGGGCATTAACAGCAATCTTACATCGTTTTATGTATATTAAGTGAGAGATATTTGTTAGCTGGTTTGGGGGTGGGGTGGGATGGACATATAGTAGGTTTATAACACATGTTAATTAATTTTTCCTTCTAGCTTTTCCTCCTTACTGCCCTCCCTTCCTCCCTTTCTTAGTTTGTACCAGGTTCTAATAGAATCCCAAGGTCAATGACCACTGGTGGATCCAGGGATCTAGGTGTCAAAGGTGTGAGGGTTGCAACATGGCCTCCAAGGGGACAAGTACACGGGCTTTAGCAGGGAGAAGCCTCTGTCTGAATCCCACCCCTCATGCTGTGACCTGGACTGTGCTTAACTAGTCTGAGCTTCAGTTTTTGAATTCATCTTAAAAAAGTAATAATGCCAGCATTGCGGGATTGTGTCCAGGTTTAAGTAATAATGCAGGTGACAGTTATTGGTGGTTCCTACCCACCAACGGTGGGACGTGGTGCAACTCTAGTAGGACGGGCCTGGGGAGTGTTCACGTTCATTCGTTTGCCCAGAGTGGATTCTTAAGTCACCATGTGTGGATTTCGGGACTGAACCTTAATGTGGATCCTTATGTTTTAGGGAATAATCTAGTGGTCAGCCTTTTAGAAGATGTGCACCGTCCTTCTCATTCCCTGAGGTCTTATACATTCTCAGAGAGATGACATGCTATTGCACTTGTAAGAGTTTTCAAGTTGAACTGGCCCTAAGAGATCATTTTAATGGAACTGAACACAGAAAGATTAAACTTGCCTAAGGCTATAGACGCACTTAGTGGCATGTGCAGGGCTAGCCCCGGCCTCCTGCCTCCTGCCTCCTGCCTCCTGCCTCCTGGATGGGTATGTCCTCCACTGTACAGTTCTACTATTTAGTTAATACACACCATCTTGACGTAGCATTTTATTTTATTATTTTTTATTATTTTGTTTTCAACGTGGTATTTTAGATTCAAGTGAGTCAAAGTCAAGATATGGTACATGTTAATTTTAATAGGCCATACGTATACTTCATAGTACATTTGGGACTTTTGCCCAGTCAATATGCATTTTATAGAACGTGGGGAGAAGTTTACTATCGCAATAGTTATATCTTTGCTCAGGACTTTTTGCTGATCATGTCTGTGACTGAATTTGATCCTAAATTGTGTCAGGGGCACAGTCAGATGGCACAATGCTTCTCCCACAGGGCCTTATTTGTATGCAGCGGTCAGGGGGCTTGGTCTGGGGACACTGAGTAAGCTGCTCAGGGGGCCTCAGCTTTAGGGAAAAATAACCCCTGCTTTATAGGCCATTGTTACCAGACTCCAGCCTGTGAGAGTCTTCATCAACTGCTCACAGGTCTTCATGGAATGAGAACAAATGGAGAGATTTTAAAAAAGAAAGCAAACATTTATCCAGTTTAAAGGACTTCCTTTTATTCTGATAGTACAGCTTTTTGAAAATTTATTTGTAACATATCCTTTCTTTTATGAAATTATGGTCATTGTAGATTATAGATAGTAGATTCTTCCCAGCTGTTAATTTTTTAATGTCATCATTTGGGAAAATGAAACACTGACACCCTCTGGTTTACTTTCTATCCAAACTCCTAGAAACGCCTTGCGTGGTGTGGCAGGAGGCAGGGTTCGCTAGTGGTTAAGTAGAGCTGGAGAGCTGATGTAGGAAGCCCGTTCAAGACCCCTTCATAATTGAGTGGGAGGTTGGATCTCTTAGCTCTCCTTCCAACATTAGCAAATTGGAAATTGATTCCATTCATTTTTAGGCAGAAACAAAAGTGTTGAAGACACTTGGGGGTTTAGCAGAGAGTATTGTCTCTACCATTTAACCAGACAATTCAACAGTGAAAAAATATGGTGCAGTTTAACTAGCTGGGCATGAATGGGAACTCCTAGGATTAGAGGCTGTCAGTGTGTGCTCTGACCAGAATGTGATGGAGACATTGCTCCATGGACAAAGTCAAGGAAATTGCCACTCACGGGAACTCCCTTACATCCAATTCTTAAAGTGTATTGGTTTTCTAATGCCCTGCCTTAGTCACATGGGTCTTCAGGTAGCTCCCAGAAGTATAGGAGTTGGAAAGTAAGACATTAAGGATATAGGGAAAATGAGGATAGAAAGACTAAGGCAGCTGTTCTCAACCTCTGGGTCGTGACCCCTTTGGGGATCGAACGACCCTTTCACAGGGTTTGCCTAAGACCATCGGAAAACACATACATAATTACATATTGTTTTTGTGATTAGTCACTATGCTTTAATTATGTCCAATTTGTAACAATGAAATTGGGGGTCACCACAACATGAGGAACTGTATTAAAGGGTCGCGGCATTAGGAAGGTTGAGAACCACTGGACTAAGGTAATATGAGGGCGGCAGATTCATTATTTCAGAAATGTTTGTTGAGTGTCTCTGTGGGTTTGGTACTGCTGTGGGCATGGGGAGAAGGAGACCAACCCCTGATGCCATGGGGCCATGACGTGCTGCTGTAGTGAACACTTTCCCGGGGTGATCTAATATGTTACAGCAAAGCTACAAACACAAACTGAATCCAGCCCATGCCTTTCCCTTTTCAGAAACATTCCATTAGTTGAGTCACAGGAACATCCTTTAATTCATGTAATTCCCTTAAATGCTACTCACTTTAGCTTTCAGTTGCAAACTATGATTTTTTTCCTTTCTACTGATTGGATACTATATAGTAGCACTTAAATTCATTACTGTATACTACAGCATCTTATCATTCTTAAAAATAAAACAAATGACAGCACCTACTCTCCGGGTGACACGTAGGCTTTATTCCTGGCCTTGTGTTCAAATCTTGTCACTAATGTAACTTGTTATTGATATGTTAACTTCTGAATTATTTGAGGCGCTATTTCCTAAATTTGAAAAGCACTGACTTGTGCCTTGTTCTATGAACATATCCTTCATTTGAGGATTAGCACTTCAAAGATTAAAAAAAGAAAACACCATGAGAAGCCCATTTTTAAATGGTCATTGAAATTAAAACATAAAATCTAAAAATTCCTAATGGGACTTGTGGATCCTAAGAATACAATAGATGCCATTTGGAGATATACTGATTTAGTTATAAGTTATTAATTATTAGTGATTAATATACAATTAGTGTATTTAAAGAACTGATTCAAATATTACTGTTTTAGTTTGGCATTAATAAAGTTATGGGGAAGATAGTATAGTACTTATGCCATGAATAAGTACTTAAAAAATTTCAATATGTACTTTCAAGCCACAGATTCTGATCAGTCCTTGTGCAGTGGGGCCCAGACGTCAGCATTTTGAAGGCTCTGCAGGTCTTCTCAGAGGCAGCCAGGGGTGAGAACTGCTCTGCTGGACCTGGTGGAGAAAACAAAACCCAGTCAGACATTTACGATGCTCTCAAAGGCCTGGGACAAGTGAGGACAGGAAAAGGGGAGACTACTTCTGAGCCCTGTAGAGCCCAACCTTGCTAGATAGTTGCTTTCTAGCTGTATTTACTTCTTACAACAATCCTGAGCTGGGCACTGCCACCCATTGTACAGAACCTGAGGCCCAGTGACATGAAGTAGAGAAATTGAGATTTATGTCTGCTCCCTGCTATTAGCAGCAATGATTTTAGGCCTGTGAGCTGGCATTTGAGCCCGGCCCTATCCTGTTTTGGCCATGGGCTATCTCCAGCCTATGACATAGTCCTACAAAAACTCTATAAGCAGGAAGTGATTGGTTCAGGCAGAACAGGAACATTATCTTGATTTCCTGCTATTGGTGCCCTGGGGCTTTGACTTTATAAGTAGTTTCAGGATCTCTCATATTTATTAACTATCTATATATATAAAAGCACAGTGACCGAATGGTAGAATGACCGGAACGACCAGTCACTATGATGCACACTGCAGCGGCCAACAGTCCCAATCAGGCCCCAATCAGCCCTGCCCAACTTCCCGTAGCCCCTCTCCCAGTCTGTCCCCGCCCCCAATTGGGCTTCCCACCCCTTTGGGGGTGGGCCAACTGGCCAACTGCCTGAAGCCTCTCCCTCCTTTCTGGCCCCACCCCCAATCGGCCCCCATCGGGGTGTGCCAGCCGGACCCCATGAATTTGTGCACCAGGCTTCTAGTAAGTAATAAGAGTGCTGTTCTATTGTAAGTAGAAATAAGCTTTCTTGCTGTTTTACTTTCAGGAAATAAGCACTATTAGTTTTATTTGGTTACTCTAGAGCTGTGGTCAGCAAACTGTGGCTCGCAAGCCACATGCAGCTCTTTGGCCCCTTGAGTGTGGCTCTTCTACAAAATACCACGTGCAGGTGCACACGTACAGTGCGATTGAAACTTTGTGACCCATGTGCAGAAGTCAGTTTTTGGCCTTGGTGAGTCTATTTTGAAGAAGTACTGTTGATATTGGCTCTTTGGACTAATGATTTTGCTGACCACTGCTAGAGCAATAGATCCCAAATGAGGGTGATTGGCTACCCAGGGATGTCTGGAGGCATTTTTGACTGTCACACTGGTGGGGGTTCAGTAGTGAGTAGAGACGAGGGGTCAAACACCCTACAAGGCATAGGACTGCCCCTGCAACACAGAATTATCCAGCCCCAAATGTCTATGGGGCCGAGGTTGTCAAACCCTGTTTTAGAGGAAAGGAATTGAATTATCTGGTGTATGGAACATTACTGGTTTTAATAACAACCAATAAATAGCATTCATTAAACATCCATGGTGTTTAGAACCTTCAGTTGGCCAGTCAGCATTTGTGTTGTGGGTGTCACTTCCAAAGCACCATTGAAAATGATTTTGAACCTCAGGAAGCTTACACTCCAGCGTAAAAGTTGAGCAGCTGTGAAAAGGGAAAAGTCATACTTGGTGCAGTGAGGAGAAGATAAGCACAGAGGCAGGAAAGCTGGCCCTTCTGTGGTGCTTGAGACCAGGATCTCTGACATCAGGAAGAAAGATCTGTGATTGTCCTGCTTCTCTATCTGCTACCCAGGTGCCCTCAGACCAGCATGGAACTGCTCTATTCCCTCGTCCATACAATGGGGATAATGTTAGCACCCACCTCAAAAGTTTGTTGGAAGCTTTTAATGAAATAGTACAAATAAGATACGAAGCCCAACATAGAGTAAGCACTCAGTAAGTGCTTGTCTTTCTTGTTGTTGTTATCACTGGAGCGATTCCACCGAGGTGCTGCCTGGGAGCTGCCCACACCTCCTCCAGAGGGGAATTGCAAGATGCCCAGGCTTCTCCCATCCTTGAGCAATGCAAGGTGAGTCATGGCTGCAAGCGCTTCACTCCGGCTCCAGGACGGCATGTCCAACTGGTAATGAGCCTCCACTGCAGCTGGGTTGGGGTGGAGCTGGGAGTGGTTGGCTATGGGGAGGTGGGAAAAGAGGAGAGCCAATTTCTTTTTCTTGTGAATCTTTGTAAACTGAAGGCCTGTAGTGCAGTCTACAGAGCAGGTGTGTGAGTCCCCATTTGGAAGGTCCAATGTCCTCTGCCCAGCCCCTTCCCGAGGCAGGAAATATGCTCTCCTGCTCCTACCACCAGTTAGGGGAGGTGAGAGGTTGGCTTGGCCCCCAGAGATTCAGCTAAAGACAGAGGGTGGGGTATTCTTGCCCTGGACACCTACCAGATTCTCTGCGAATGAGGCCATTCTGGTTCTTCATGGTTGTCTGATATGGAGTTTATCAGAAAAGGGCGCCCTATCTTTACCCTTTGTTAACCATACCATAGCTGCCCTTTTCTGTGCTTTGTCAACACTAGATGGTATTTTTAGTTTTCTGTCCCTGGTATTATTCCAACCCTATGTCCTTGTGCCTTCCTTTAGAGCAGTCTTCCAGCCTATGAACCCAGAGGGAGGTCTGCAGGGGAGGCCATATTCGGACGCACGCAGCTATGGGGCCTTTAGCTACCTGTACAGTCCCTCCTGTTTGCTGTTGTCGCAGAATGTTCCCTTCGCTCTGTGGGCTCCTGAGCTTTCCTTGGCTGGTCTCATGCCCCTGCCTCTTAACTCCTGTTGGCTGCCTTCTGTATTTCCGGTGGTAGGGGAAGCCTGCTGGAGGGTGGGCGGGAGAAGGTAGGGACCTCCAGGACTTGGCAGCTCTCATTCACACGGGTCCATGTTTACTTCTCCTCTAATATCCTTTGGCTGTTCCTTGTTGGTCTCTACTAGGGACTTCCTGGAGGCTTGTTTCCAGGGGAGGAATATGTGCAGGTCTCAGAAAATAGTGAGAAGCAGAGTGTGAGGGTTTGGGGACATTGGCTGCTTCAGACCCAGCACCTGGATTTAGCTCAGGCCGCATACTGCCAGCAGGTTTTCATATCAGGGCTCTGCTTAGAACCAACAGTGCCCGGGCGCCAAGCCCACACTCTTCTGCCCCCAGCATCGTCCCCACCTCCATTTCCCTAGATTGCTCACACACACATCACCCTTAGGCTGGTGCCCTGACATGTCATTCTTATCTCCATCTCCACGCCTAGCCTGTTTCCCAGGTTATACTTGAAAGATTACAAGCCTTCATGCTGGTTTCATGCAGCTGCTTTTCCATCTACTAGTGTAACCTGTTATCTGAGTGAGCTTTTTCATTTAAAATACTTGCCTTGTAGCCCACTGTGACAATCAATTCAGTAATTACTTTTTGAGTACCTAATATGTGTTAGGCACTGTGCTCAGCATGGGGGGGGGGCACATATGGACAGAGCACAAAGATTCCTGCTTTTGAATTTGGTTAAAGTTTTGGGAGGTTAAATGTAGGTCATTTCAAAATAATGGTAAATGCTAAGATAAAGGTGAACACTGGTGTCTTAGGAATACAAAGGATGGGCAGCAACCTATCTGTATTTTTTAATCTAGAGTGTAGAAAGCATATAGTTAGATCTGTTTTTTTTCCTCCAGCATGACAATCTTTTGATTGC
>NW_006289712.1:116854-141761 GCF_000327345.1 Myotis davidii | reverse complement strand
TTGGGGGGGGGGAGGTTTCCTGGACGAGAGCAGTGTGGAGGTATGAAACTGCATGACATGAACAGGGCATAGCTAAAATGTAATGTTCAAGACAAGGAAAGATGGGCTGATGCTGGAGAGTGACTCGGAAGGCCTTGTAGAGTTTGCCTGCCAAGAATTTAAAACTGTCTTACACGCAACAGGGCTTTCAAGCAGAAGATTGACATGCCAAATCTGGGTTTAGATGAATCACTTTAGTGATTATGTGGGGAGTAGATATGAGAGAGAAAAATTAGGAGTCCAATTAGGAAGCTCTTGCAATAGTCCAGCTGGGTGATGATGAATTATCACAAAATAGTCAGCAGGTGTAGGGCTAGAAGGGCGTGAAAAGATTTTAAAAATGAGGGCAGTCAAAAGAGCCAATCCTAGAGGTAGATTGAAGGAGAGGGTGGAGTTAAGGATGACTTCAGGTGTCTGACTTGCCTGGGTGGGTGGATGATGGTGCCGGTGATTAACATGGGGATCACAGGAGGAGCAAGTTTGGGGCAAGGGTGGAGATGATGAGTTCAGTTTTAGACAGGTACAGTGTGAGGTGCCTGGGTAATGTGCTAAAGGAGATGTCTAGCATGCAGTTGTATATACAACTCTGATGTTCAGGAAGGAGTCCAGGCTAGAGGATAAGCTTGTTAGTTGTCAGAATATAGGTGAAAGTGAGCACTTCAATGGCAGATGTTTTTGTCCAGGAACCCCGTGTGGGAATGTGAAAGCAGTAGTTTAAGGACTGATTGATAGTGGACAACTATGAATAAGTGGTGTGCGGAAGAGGAGTCAAGTTGGAGACCACACTGACTTAAAGAGGGTGACGTTACAGTCATGGGGGAGTAGACAGTTTCAAGAAAGAGAGAGTGAGGAATAGGATCAAATGCAACAGAAAAAAAAGGATAGAAAATTATCCACTGAATTTGGCAATGGGAAGGTATTGATTCTTGATGGTGGGATGGGAATATGGGAGTCAGAATGCAGTGGATTGGATTAGGAAGGAGAAGGTGAGGAAGTGGGGAGAGCAGGTATAGGCTTTAGTAGAGAAGAATAAAGGAAGATAAGGTGGGACTGGGAGGACCAGGAAGGAAGGTTTTTGTGTGTTTTTAAATGTTGCAAAACTTGAGCTTACATACAACTATAGGCTAAATTGGTAAGGTTATAGGATAAAAAGTGAAAACTGGCTAAGACAAGTCGCAAAGATGGAGAACACAGATGGAGGGGCTTGCCAGGGGTAGGAAGAAGGCCTTCATCCTGGGAGACTGGGGAAAAGGAAATAGGAGGACCCAAAAATTGCCAACTCATGTAGGGGGTGGGACCAGAATGTTAAGGTCGTTCTCATTTTATGGGTTCAATTTTCTCATTGAAATAGGAAGAGACGTTGTCTGCTGAGATGGAAGGGCTTTGGGTTGTGTAGGGGGTGGGGGGGTGCTGAAGAAGGCTGTGGAGATTGGAAGGCTTCCTGAGGCGATGGGAGCGGTGGCCGACAGGTTCCTTGATGTGCAGCACTCAGATGCAGAGGAGTCTGGAGACCGTGGTGCCAGCATAGAATTACATGCTTTTCTCCAGCAGCACTCAGGGCCTGGGCAGAGGTGGGAGAAAGTGGATCATGGATCATGGAATTCATTAGGGTTCGATTTTCCCAGAAAATGAGATTGAAGGTAGATGCTTGTAAGAGGATGGTTCAGGCGGTCAACTGTGTGGTCTAGGCTGGGCAGGCAGAAAATGAAGGGCTCGGGAATGGGGTTCCATGATGCCAAGGAGCAGATGTGGCAGGAGTGAGTGCAGGAGAGGAATGCACAAGAGTGGATCACTGCTTGGGGCTGGGCTGCTGGAGTTTGAGGTTTCTCATGAGGGGCAGTTCTGACAAGGTTCCTGGATGTGAGGGAATCGGAAGGGAGTGGAGAGGAAGACCACTGGATTGAGGAGGTTGTGAGCTGTGAGGCTCCAGTGTTGGACAAGTTATGGGCATCCTGGTCACACAGCAAGATGGCGACTGTAAGAGAGAGGAAGGCTGTCAGTCTTTAGGGACGAGATTGGAAGTTGGTCTTTGTGAGGGAAGTTAGTGGTTGATACAATCACTTGGCTGAGGCTCAGAACAGTGGCGGCTTTTACAGGAAGGAGAAGAGTTAAGGTTTGGAAATGGCACTGGGAGTGAAGATAGCAACAACCTCTCTTTGACCTGTTGGCAAGGGGAGTGGGAGGTTGAGCAATGTCCATGGATGGTTACCAGGAAGTGGTCAGGCTGCAATTTGTATAGTTCCTGCACTGCCTGAGGAGGGGAGGGGCTGAAATCTGAGCTTTCCCCACACTTGGGTCCTTAGGGACTGGATTGTCGGGGGCGGGGGGGGGCACTTTTAGCTGATGTGATCTCCCATCCAGAAGAGCCACCTTTCTCTAATTTACAGAAGCACTGTAGAGGCCAGTGATGGCCTGGGAAGTGGTACCCTCTGCAGAGCTGAGTGCAGGAAAAGGGTCAAAGATATTAGGGAAACCAGGCTGGTGTGGCTTAGTGGTTGAGCGTTGAACCATGAGGTCATGGTTTGATTCTGGGTCGGACATATGCCCGGGTTTCGGGCTTGATCCCCAATCATGCAGGAGGCATCCATCAATGATTCTCTCATCATTGATGTTTCTATCACTCTCTCCCTCTCCCTTCCTCTCTGAAAGGAGACTAGGTACTATGGGCACGTTAGTAAAAGTTTTTTAGAAGTTCTTTTATGGTGTCACCTATTTGGTTCTCTAACCACAGACAGGCAATCAAAACTCTGCACTCAGAAGAATACATTCAATTAGCTCTAATGCAACTTATTACCTAGATATGACTCCATACCTCATCTATATAGATATAGATATAGATATAGATATAGATATTAGGGGAGTTTATGACACAGTGGGGGCCTCAAGTGACACAGCAGGAAGGTTGGTGAGAGAGAAACAGGGGGAGCAGTACTGAAGTGTATGGAGGAGGAATGACTGGAGGGGAAGTCATTGTCCACAGACACTGTGGATGGTGGGCTCCAAGGCTGATTCTAAAGGCATGACAGGGAGCCTCTAGCTCCCAGGGCCAGGTGGGAGCTGCATAGAGACCCCATTTGGGTGGACTACGGTGGTCCTTGGATATCTGCATCACTCTCACAGGATGCTTATTAAAAATGCTTGTTCCTGGACCCCACTCCAGATCTAAGAAAATGCACTTCTGGGTGACATTAGTCAGATCCATGGTGATTCTTATGTACCCTGAAGTCTGGGAATGTCTGACTGGGAGTCTTGGTGGTCTTGGGCATGTAGTTGGTGATGTCCAATGAGGTGACATAGATACAGAATCCAACATAGGGCCTGCATGGTTGATTATTAGTTGCTATACACACTGCATTCCCTTGATCATACCAGTGACATATAGGAAGGTATATAGATGTAGGCACAGTCTGTTACCAGTGTAAACCAAAATTAATTTTAGACTGTATTAGAGAATAAAAAATATTTGAGCACAAAGGAGCTGCAGGCCTGGAGTCACAGAGTCAGGTAACAATTTAAATTGCGTTCCACTGAGACAAAGGGGAGGTACCTTTTATAGCAAGAGTTCCCACCAGGTTCTCAATGAGGTCTGTTTTATGTAAATGAGGTGTCCAAATTGTACAGTTCTGAAGGCACGGGGCAGGTCTTAGTCCATTAGTAGAAAGACAAAACCAGGGCTGCCCTGCAGTGGTTGACTCAGACAGCGTAAATAGTGGGGCATAGTGTGGAAAGCAGGGAGTTCAGTCTGAGGTTCTTCCTAGTATACAGAGTATGTCAGGAGTCCCTGTCAGCAAATGGCCACTAGGCTCTTATTATTTATAAAACTTGGGCCCTCAGTTGACCATAGGGCATCATCTCAACAGATAAATTTCTTCTTGGGGTCCACATCAATGAATCTTTCTTCTCGGGATCCACATGCTATCCCAGAAGGTGGGGCAAATATGACATCACTTTTCCCCTTACAATACCTCTCAGTCACGCTTCTGGGAATCCCCTTATTGCTCTTGTCTCTCCTCTCGCCTTTCACAAGCCTTGTAATCTTTCCATCTGCCAGTCTCTCAGGGCCCTGCTGCGTGTTTGAGGGCCAGGTTCATCCTTGCGGCATGTGTATCACCTGGACAGATAGCACTGACTGCCTCTCCTCACTCCCTTCATTATTTTGCTAACAATTTGCCTCTTTTCTGTGTCTCATTGAAGGCTCTTAAGAAGTGGGTAGAGGGAAAAGGGAAGAAAGGGGTGGATGAAGGGACAAGGCCCCTGCCCACCTTGTCCCCTAAATCTTACTCATACTTTAGGCTGGTTCATGTCCCACCTTTGGCAGCCAACCCCTCCAGTCCACACCAACTGGAAACTTTTGAAATTGGAATTAACTCAACTCACATTCAAAATCAGAATTTGAATGAAGCAAATGTGTATTTAGCTGAGCTGGTCTTAGATGCTTTGGGCTATGCAGATAAAATATGTCAATGAATTGTAAAGGGAAAACTCAGAGCACATTCCTTCCTGGTATCAATCATGGTATCAATCTTCAGCAGACAATCATGAGGTGTGCAGGTCCCGGAGGGCAGGAAGTCCATGCGAATGTCAGTAAGGTATGAGAACGAGTAACAAGCAAATAACACCAAACCCCTGACCCCCTTTAGGTGTTCAGCCATGTAAATGAAGAAACATGAAATCCTAGGGCTCCTGCAGTTGAAGGGAGTGTGGTGGTGGTTTAAGGAAACCAATGTTAATGTTGTTAATGCTAATTTAATGGAGACCCTTAAAACCTACATTTGAGTGCCCACCTGTGGTTCTGATGCTCTCAGGCACGCAGTGGACTAATGTGGGGGTGGGGTGGGAGTGGGTAGAGGACATGGCAACCTGCCACCATTTTACAACACTGAGTGACTGTGAAGAAATCATGAAGTCATTGGCCTTTACATGATGGGACAAGAGTCTGAGTAAGACACCATCCTGTTCTCTGGGGCTCTCAGGTGACCTGGAAGAGAGGCATGTTTAAGGTTGACTCACTAAGCCACAGTGGAGATAAGAAAGGCAGTTCCATGAAAGAACAGGGAAGGGAGAAATTAAGTTCAAAACACCTTCTGGGCATTGGTTTTCCCCTCCCCAACTAGATTGCAAGTTTTTGGAGGATAAATATTGTACCTTCTTCCTCCCTCACCCCCCGCCTTTTTGTCTGTCATGACACTTAAGATGCCTGCTGTTGAGCATAGAGTAGGTGCTCAATACTTGTTCACTCTTACTAATTTTAATTCCTGCAGGGCTTATAACACACTCTGTGTATATTAGGTACGTGGTTTTTGTTAAATGAATAAAATTAATTTTCTCTTTCTTTCATTCCAATACTTTATTTCTCTCATATCTACCAAGGATTTGTATAAGAAATTTTTATTAGAATGAATCACGTGATGATCCATGACATTAGAAAGAAGTTCAACTTTATAGACAAGAAATTTCATTTACAAAATCAGCAAAGATGAATAAAAATAAGGTAATTCCCAATGTTAATGAGGTCACAAGTAAATGTAACGTTTATAAACTGTTAAAGGGTGAAGAATAGTTCAATTTTTGGGGAAGGCAACCTGATACTATTTGTTAATAGCCTTAAGAATACACATATCCTTTGACCTAGATGTTTGTCCTCTATGAATTTACCCTAAGGAAACAATTATGACTGAGTGGAAAGAATGACATGGGAGGAAGATAATCATAGCATTGTCCATGACAGTGACAATGGAAAATATCTTCAATGATAGCAGTAAGGGACTGTGTGTTGAGTATCTTGAAGCAACTTAGATAATGTGGTAGAAAAGTATTTGAAAAATGGGAACATGTTAAAGGTGAATTAAGTGAAAAAGGAATTACACACAGAACAAAGCAGCTCAGAAAGCTAGTCTGGTAGGAATTCTGGAATTTTTTGCCCTTTGCTTTTCTTTTCTGTAAAATGGGGACATTGCTATATGCCCTGCAGGGATTGGTCATATGTAGTCAGAGCACTTGGTTCTGAGCCTGATGTGTAACAGATGCTCAGTTAGTAGTGGATATTATTATCCAATTTTTTTAAAAAGGAAAAGATGTATGT
Organism: Myotis davidii; assembly: GCF_000327345.1. Classification (NCBI taxonomy): domain Eukaryota; kingdom Metazoa; phylum Chordata; class Mammalia; order Chiroptera; family Vespertilionidae; genus Myotis; species Myotis davidii. The sequence continues at coordinate 135,640 of NW_006289712.1, read as the reverse complement.
ATATTCGCACAGTAAAAGAAAGACCAGTAGAAATTACAGCAAAATATTAGCAACTAGTTTCTAACTAGTGATATTGTAATGATTTTTTCTCCTTCTTTGGGATTTTCCCTTGTGACAAATTTTCTACAATGAACACTATAAAAATGATATTAATATTATTCAGAAACAAAGTACTTAGAAAAGAAATGTTCCTGGGCTTGTATTAAAAATAAAAGAATTAAAGAAATGAATTACTAATTCATGTGTGTCAGAATTATAAGAAACCTTAAGGATCATTTGTTTAACCTCCTTTTATAGTTCAGGAAACTGAGGCACTGAGAGAGAAAGTGACTTGCCTAAGCTTATACATAAATTACTCACATGTTACACATTTCCAGAGCCAGGGCCTTTTCAACCACACTAGTCTGCCTTTGAGGACATGGGGCTCAAAAAGAGGGGCTCCTTTAGATCTGGATGTGCCTAAAACCACTGGAGTCACCAGTTGTAAGGAGCAGCTCTAGGATCAAGCCTTGGGCTGACCTATGGCAGGGCCACAAACAAGTCCTAGCCTGGAGGGCAGAGCTCTCCTAGCATAATTAAGCCTGACCTTGTAGCCCTCCTTAATTCCTCCCTAAGTAGCTAATGGGCTGTGGGAGGTGCAGCAAGTGTTGCCAAAACAAGAACATTTGTGTACATGTTAATCTACCCGTATGACTCTTTGCTTTTGCATCGGACTCGCTGGCTCCCTGGTGGGCCCTTGGGAATCTTGAAATCTGGGCACAACAACTATAAAATAAAGCATCGCCTTGTAGGCTGGGCCTTTTGTGTCATCATCCAGGCGTGGGAGATCCACCGAGCCCCAGCTGTATTCTCTTGTCTGTCTTTTCTTCAGTCCTTCACCACCCCTCCTCAGGTTCACCCTTGGCCATGCTGGTGTGGCACAACCAGTAGAACCCGAACTCTCCTAAATTTCCCCCAAGCTCCCAGGGGAAGTCTTCCGTTTCCTTTCCTCTCCCCAGGCAGGATAGTGTCAGACAGAATCCACTACTGGAATTTACTCCTTTCTGCCATATAAGTTTGAATAAGTTCTTTCTCCAAATTCTATTTCTTAATTCATTAAATGGAGACAGAAATTCTTTGCATAATTTCCAGCCCAGCTCTGTCTCCTGGGTGCCAGAACCATCTATTCATCTACATGTGGATATCTCACAAGCACCTCTACTCCCCCATGTCTAACATGGATTTATTGTTTTCCCTCCCAAGCCCGTTTCTCTTCCTGTATTTTACCTTGGAAAATGGCAGTAGTAGCGGTGAATGTGGGACCTTGGTTCTTGACTTTGGTTAAGAAATAACTCAGTGCTCGCTTCAGCAGCACATATAATAAAATTGGAATGATAGAAAAGACTAGCATGGTCTCTGTGCAAGGATGGCACACAAATTCATGAAGCATTCTGTGCCGAGCCAGCTCAGCCAAGGGATCGAAAGCCTGAGTGAGGGCGAAAGAAGGGCCCTTGGAGCTTAGGAGAAGGAAAGCAAAAGTATGTGCCTGAGAAAGAAGGCACAGGCACGTGGGAGAGATAAAGGAGCCGGGGGTGGGGGGTGGGGTGGATGGGTCCTATATCTAAAGGGTTTTTATCTGGTTTCTAAAGGTGGGGATTTTAGGGGTGGTCTCAGGGGAGAATCTCAATATAATATTCATCAGCTTTCCAGGGTGGTCACTACTGATTGGTCAGCATTAGGATAGGGAGTCACTAGTCATTGCATCTGGTCCTGATGTCAGCCAAGGCCTTGCTTCATCCAGATTTGCTGCCTTCCTGGACCTGGAGCTGAAACACAACTGAGGCCTAGATGTTACCTCTAGTTTCACCAGCACTCGGTCTCTGTGGTCAACAGATCCAAGGTTTTGTTTCTAAGATTATTTGATGCTGGTCAGGACCTCATGGTCCTGAGGGCTTAATGCTCAAGGGAGTGGTCATGCAAGGGCTTCGTAGGGAGTCCTATGAAGTTATTCTCCGACACCTTGTTTGTCCTCTAGGAGGCTCTAAACCACATGACTAATGACACACTAGGGGAGGAAAGGTCCTAGCCTATAATAGTTGTTTTCTCTAGTTTTGCCCATTGCTAGCCACCTGGCACATTATGTCCTGGTGACGTTCTGTACCTGGCCTATATATAGTTCCTGCTCTGCTCATTCCTGTCTAACTGCCTACTCCATCAGCAGCACCAGAATTCAGGATGTCATTCTCCATTTAACCCTTTACTGATTAGTTGGTAGGCCTTGCTGAATAAGGGATAGATGGGAGGAAACATGAAAATAAACCAGATTGTCTTCAAGGAGCTTATCCTGGGAGAGGGTTTGAGGAACATCAATCAGGTGGGGAGGGAGGGTCACCCTAAGCAAAGGACAGCTAGGAGGCCGTGGGAGTTGAGGTGAAGGGGAGATTAGTTTTAGCGGGAGCTTGGTAGAGAAGAGGTGGCATTTGGTCTGGATCTGGAGAGCAGTGTAGGATTTGGACATGCTGGGAAAAGGAATTCCAGACATGAAGGCACAGTGGGGGAAAGGCCCAGGGATGTTCAAGGAGGAGTTGAGCCTGTTGGAGAGGGAAGGAGGGTGATCGTGGGAGACAGAAGAGGAAAGAAAGGCTGCCGTGGGCCTGGGGAAGGCTTTGACCTTCTTGTACAGGCCTCCTAACTGCAGAGCCCAGGGCCAGAGCAGCCACAGGTCTGAGAAGAGGGCCCAGAGAATTTCAAGGACATCGTTTCCACTCTTTGGGGCTGTTCGTATGGATAATAATAAATAATAAATAAGTAATTATACAATAATGAACTCTGTTTCATGTACTCACAGCTGTAAACCTACTTTTGCCCCACTCTATATGTTTAATTTATTCCATGAGCCTCAGTGAGCACTACTCTGTGACAGCCTCCCAATCATGTGGTGAGCAAGACAGGCCCTGCCCCCATAGATAGTCCAGTGGTACAGACAGACAATTACACATTTTCTTAAAGGCAGCCTTCCTCATTGTGTAAGCTTCAGGCCCCATGGAACTTGGATGTGCCTGGAGCTATGAGATTGAGCAGCGATTTCCAGCTGGTCTGCAGGCAAGAATTTTTAAGACATGCAATACCTGACTATTTAGTCAGGGGCACTGACCCCTTTTCCCTTACATTGTCTAATAAAATAAATGACAACAGCCAACACAACAAGAGCTGTCTGGTGTGAAAAAATCAAAACTATACCTATGTGTGTGTGTGTGTGTGTGTGTGTGTGTGTGTGTGTGTGTTTATCAGATCAGCAAAAGATGCAAGGTTTTTTGGCATGTCGCAGACTTTCAGTAATTAGTTTATGTGTGCCATGACATGAAAAGTTTGGAAATCACAGAGATGGAGGGTAAGGAGATAGGGAGGAAGCATGCTGACATGGACACTCCACCATGAATCTCACCTGTGTGCGTCTCAGTACAGCCGGTTGCACCTGTTCCCCACAAACTCTGACCTTGTCACCTGGTGCTCCACATTCCTGAAGCACAGGGATTCTCCCTCTTCCTCGAGTGGCTGAACGGCAGTCACACTGCCCCTCTCTCGGCTTCTCCAAATTCTTTCCCGGCTCAAGGCCTCTCACATGCCATTGCTGGAAGCTGTCCCCTCAGCTTCTCATATCGCAGGCTCCTTCTAATGTTTTCTGGTCGCAGATGAAATGTTACCTCTGTCACGACTGGAAGTGCCCTGCAGCCTTGCTGATACCTGGAATTGTCAGGCTGTAATTTTTGCAAATCTGGTGTGAATCAGCATCTCATTTTTCAAGGCACATTTCTTTTGTATCGGTGACTATTTTGGCTTCCGGTTCCATAAGTGACTCTTCATATCCTTCATGTCATGTCTCTCTTTGGTTGTTTGTATTTTCTTAGTGATTTGTAGGAGTTCCTTATAATTCTGGATACGGAACAGTTGTTTTTTTGTGTGTTATATTTTCCCTTAAAATGTGGCTTGTCTTTTACCTTTCTTTGTGGTGTGTTTTGCTGAACACACATTTTTTTATTTTAACATAGACACGTTCATAATCTTCTCTTTTATGGTCAGTGTTGTGTGTGTGTGTGTGTGTGTGTGTGTGTGTGTGTGTATCTTATTTAAAACATCATCTCCTTCTGTAAGGTTTTAAAAAGATATCCCCCTGTATTTTCTTTTAAACTTTGGATGCTTTGCTGTCACATTCACAGGACTTGAATTTACAAGGGATTAATTTTGTTATTGTGGAAGATAAGGGCCCAGTTATTTTTCCCTCATATAGATAACCAACTACATCAACACGATTCACCAGAGAGGCCATTCTCTCTTCCCGGGTATGTAAGGCTGGTGATGTAGGGTGGGGCAGGGTATTTAGACAGAAGGATAGGAAAGCCCACTCTGAGGAGGGGACATTTGAGCAGAGAGCTGAATGACACGAGGGTTGCTCATCTGGGGGATGCTTCCACTAGGCAGAGGGAGAAAGAAGTGCAAATGCCCGAGGTGGAGTGGCTCAGTGTCGGAGGAGCAGCCGGAGGTCAGTGCAGGGGGCTGGGCGAGGAGGCTGGGACGCGAGGCAGCACTGGCCATTGGCGTGTGTGCATCGCAGCAATGCAGACTCCTAACTTTTTCAGGTCTAATTTTACAGGCCAGATTATTAAGAAACTTGCAGGACATAGTAAGTAAGGCCTTTGAACTTTGTTCTAAATGTGATTGCAGCCATTGGAGGGCTTTGAGCGGGAATGACACAAGCAGATTCATGTTCTACAGTGACCCCGCTGGCTGCTGCATGGAGACTGAACTGTAAGGGGCTAGAGGTCAGCTAGAAGGAGAGAGGTTATGGCATTTGGATCATGGTGGTAGGCACAGGGAGGGAAGTTGTCAGATTCAGAGTACATTTCAAAGGCTGAGTCACAAGAATTTGCTGATGGATTGGATGTGAAAGAAAGAGAGAAATAAACTAAGTTTTCCTCACCATTCCCTTCATTCTCTATTTCTGAAACTCCAACTGGGTGTTTATCAGATCTCTTAATCCATCTGCCATTTCTTTTTTTTTTTTTAAATCTTCACCTGAGGATATGTTTCCATTAATTTTTTAGAGAGAGAGGAAGGGGGGGGTGAGAAAGAGAGAGAGGAACATTGATGTGGGAAAGAAACCTTGATTAGTTGCCTCTGGTATACACCCTGAGGCCCTGACCAGGGATCAAAATCTCAACCTAGGTATGCGGCCTGACTGGGAATCAAACCCCACCTGGGCCAGGGCTCCATGTGCCACCTTAAGTAATCTTTCATAGCTGTGATCTCTTCGTGCCCTGGCTGCATTCTTTCTAATTCCCTCTCTGCCTGTGACCAGGGTAGAGACTTTTGTGAGTATTGAGTTTTTAAATTTAATGACTATATTTCCAAGATTAAAAAATTTTCTCATGTCTACCTGTTGTTTTGTTTCTTTTGAAAATGTTATTGAGAGGTCACTGTTGACCTCTCTAGGACTGATCCTCTATGGGTGGTCCTCCCAGTAAAGGAGTGGGCTTCCTGCAGGGACCCACAGGAGCTGTGCCCATCAGGCCTGGATGGGGCCGGTGCTGCCCCAGCCACGGGTCCCTGCCGCTAGGTTGCTAGGTCATATACTTGCAACCACCCAGCTTGGACCCCAGCCTTGTTCACACCCAGGAGTACTGGTGTACCTCCCACGAAGGACATGGATGCCAGGTTCTGCCACATCCTTCGGCCGTGACACACATCGCAGCCTCTGGTTGTCCCAGGAAGAAGCTGGTGTATACCTAGTCAATAGCTTCAAGGCCCCTCGGTCTGAGAGTCACTGTCCCTCTGATGTCTGATGTCCGGCTGCTGCACCTCTGGGTGCTGCCCTAGGAGAAAAGGGTCCTGGGGGCCTTCACATGCCCTCTTGTTCCTCTCTGTGAGCTCCCGGTGGGTGCTGATCTTTGGGCCTCTGCATGTGCTGCTTGGCCATTGCCCTAGTTTGCACGGCAGACGTTATGCCTTCATTTCTCTCTGGAACACCCTCACTGTACTTCTGTATATCTATTATGCTGCTTCCTAGAATTAATGTCATCTGGATTGCTTCATGTTCAGATTGCGAATGTTTTTGTCTGTTATGCTTTGCCCTTGGTTTCTTCATGTGTTTTGTAATTTTAAATATGCAGGTTCATTTTGAATGGGATGATTTTGGATTTTTTTTTTCTTCCCGTATGTCCAACTCCACCTGCCTAGGATTGCTCCTCTTGGCCCCCTGAACCCTCTGCTTGGAAATAGTCCTTATGCTGTTGGCTGGTGGCTGGTGATTGGAGATAATCTATCTCTTGGTTTCCCCTTTTTATATTTTTCCTGCCGTTGCAGTGTGTTTGGAGCAGCGGGGTACAACAAAACCAGACCCATTGTGCTATCCTGACCTAACAGATAGTCTTTTAATCCAGAGTGGGCACTTAACTCTCAAGCTGTGGCTCTGAAAACTTCATTGATAAGGCTTCTTCCAGAGCAACTACGCCCTCTGGTGGCAGGTAGGGATATGGCTAGCAAAGAGCTACCCAGAGGGCCAGGGGCATGACCACTTGTCTCCTTCTGTGGACTCGGAGCTGGAAGCAATCTGAGACCATGAGACCAACCTCCCACACAGTATGGCGTCTCATTTCCAACACACCCAGGAGATGGTCAAGGTCAGTTCCCTGTCCAGCAACCCACTCCATGTCTGGACAGCTGTTTTTAAGGGGCCTTTCTTGTATTGAGCAATTAAGTTTCTCCCTGTAGCTCTCACCCACGGGTCCCCTCCCTGTTTCTCTCAGCTGTCTGAGGGCAGCATTAGACTTCTCTTCTCCTGGCTCCCTCCTTCCGCCTCCCCATCCAGTCGGCTGCTTTGTTCTGCATGAACTCTAGTATATCACGAGAACTTTGTAAACATGGCCTTATTTTGACCAGGGTGGAGAAAGACTCCATTTGGTTCCTGAGAGGGTGCTGCCTCCTCAGGTCTCTAAGCGGAAGAAGAGGAACAGGTCCCTTCACATCTTCTGGTCTCAGCTTAAGAAGTCTCCCTGGTAGGTTACCAGGTGCAGCATGTTTCACACGGAAGCATCTCCCTCTAGTGGCAACCAGGGTGTTTTTCAAGATGTTTTTCTCCCTTCCCGAGCTCTTTGCTCCAGAATTTCATTACAGCTCAAGAAGGTCACCCCAATAAATTAAGAAAGAAAAAAAGAAAAAAGAAGATCCACTGAGAAGTAGGTGGGAGAGCTGTAAATTGCAAAGCTCCCCATCTGGCTTTCTGATTAAAATGAATTGGTTTTGCAGTGGTGACTGGTGAGAGAGCGAGAGCAAGAGTGCGAGTGAGCGAGCTTGGCTTCAATTTCCATGTTTCTCATAAGTTTTCCAAGCTAAAATGTGCAAATGGTTATACACATGTCAATTCGTCTTGTTCCCAGAAACGCCAGGATAGTTGTTCTTTTAGGTGGTTCCCTTATTAATTGGCTCCTTTTATTATTTTCTCTGTCCGTCTCTACTTGCTCACCGTTTGAGTGGAGTTCTTTTAGTTGCAGTAGACAGACTTTTTCAGACCAGTGGAGGGAAGTTAGGAGGAAGTGGCACAACCGGGAGAAAGAATGCCCACAGAGGTCACACTGGAGCAGGAGCCCAGATCTTGTCTGGTTGTCCCCACAAGGTACCTGCCTTCTCTCTGCAGGTCCCCATTCTCTGCTTGCTGCTGACCAGCTCCCTCACCTGGAATTCCCACTTGCCTTTTCTCTCCATCACAGCTTCTGCTGATTCATAATTTAGATTTATCCTTAGCTCATGGTGGTCCCTCTGGCACCTCTCGACTCTCTTCACCTTAAGACATATCAGCGTTGGCGCCTGCCACCAACTGCCTTATTTGTTGTGAGTGGCATTTCCCAGTTCTGTTTCCTGAGACAGAAATCGACCACCACCCCCACCTCCTCTTTAAAAAAATGTTAGGCCACATCAACAGTCTCTGGCCAGCCAGTGAATTGGCCCTTTGGGGTCTGCTTCCTGTGGCAATCATCTGGGCAGGGGAGAGAGCGCAGGCCCAGGGCAGGCAGCTCCCTTCGGAAGGGCAGCGGAGTGTGGCTCACCATAGGGCTGTCCCACTGGAAGCTCCTGGGTAGCGGCTGTGAGTGGAGCCCTGCGGGGAGCTGGGTGCTTTGGTCTGCAATGCAGGGGGCTGGCAGCTCCCACAGAATGGAAGCTTCAGGACATCTCTTGGTGGGATCAATCCTCTCCATCTGTCCTGCTCGTTCCCATTCCCATTGTGTGGCCAGTGCTGAGGGCGGGGGTGGGGGACACAGAGAATGGCGTGTGTGTCCCTGGGGTGGCACCAGTAGGAATCACCTTGTGGGCTGGTTGACTGGTTGCTGATGGGGGACTATGTCACCTTAGGCCAGGGGAGATCGGGGGTGGGGGTGGCACCCCGCTGCTGGTTGATAGAACAAATTTGATCAAATTTAGAAAAAGGTACCATTTTCTCAAGACACTTCATTGGCATTTTCCAGAAAACTGACATAACAACCGGACAGACCTGTGATGCCTCAGAGGGAGAGGAGCTCTTGGGAGTGGTGCAGCGCAGAGCTTGCTGCCTCAGCTGCCTCTCAGCCTGCCAGCTCGAGAGGTGTCCTTGCAAGGACCGCATGTGGCCGTGGAATGGTGGCTCTCCCACTCAGGGGACATAAATGCGTGGGTTTGGGAATATGGAGAACTTTTGGGGGGAGAGCGGACGAAGATGAGCATTTGTTGAGAACTTCTCACATGCAAGGTGCTATGTATACTGTTTGACATACAGTATTCGCAATTTTGCATCAAATCTGGGTTGTGACTATCATTACTCCCATGTTACACCGAAGGACACGGGCTCAGAGGCGCAGCCAGGGCTGCTGCAAGTGGGACGTGTGCGTGGCTCCAAGAGGTGCTCTTTGCTTTGTGGTTACAGTGCCAGAGGTGGGGCCAGTAAGTCCCTTGCCCAAGCCACACAGCAAGAGAAGGCAGAGCTGGGATTGGAGGCCATGCTCTTTCTGCTGCACCAGTCTTTGAAGACCCCACAGCAGTAAAAAGCAACTGAACTAGTTTCCCCCTCTCCTTGGAGAAAGTCCCATTCGTGTATTCTGAAACCAAATGCAGGAAACATGGAGTTTTATCCAAAATGACAGCGACCTCTCAGAAGGAAAAGTGAGAATCTGCTACGTGTGACACCCACTGCTGTCCCAGGTGTCGGGCTTTTATCAATGAGACACAGAGTCCACTGAAGTCCGGGCTGGACTGTGACCCGAACCAGGTGGCTTTGGTTGGGATGACGTCAATCTGAAGACTGAGTTCAACGCTCAGTTAGAGATGTCCTACCCACAGAAGTTTGGTTTCAGGTCTGGCATGGGACTGAGCATCTCAATTTTTAAAAGCTCCCTGGTGATGCTGATGACAGCCAGGGCCGAGAAGCCCTCAGCAGTCAGCCCTTCCTCCTGGGGGGGAGGGGGAGCCCGGAGGAGGCAGGTGGCTCGCTCCGCACCCAGCTGGTTAGCGTGGCTACTGAGAGTGAGATTCCCATTGGATCCTCTGTTGTGCCGCAGAGGGGCGGGAAAAGGTGAAGCAGGGAAAGGAGAAAGAGGTGGATAACTGTTGGAAGAGAGAGAGATGTCATGTGTGTCTCTTAGGATAGGTGGTGGGGGCAGTGGGGAGGCAGCTGATTGTTCCCTGGGCCTGCTCAGCACGCGCTTACCCACCACGTCATAGTGAGCTGATCCCTGGAGGATATCACTGTTTGAGCAGAAACCAGATATGACTCAGGCCAGGAAATTGCCTGCTCCTGTTACTAGTGAGGGTGAAAGGTAAAGCTGTTGAAGAAAAATACCTAAGAATACAGCAGCTTAAAGAACCTCATGGCAGGCGAGGCCCGGAAGGAGGTTTGTTTCTCTCATTCAGCAGTGTGGTGAGTAGCTGAGCTCATTTGTCCACAAGGGCAAGCAGGGTCCCAGCACTGCGGCGGCATCAAACCGCCGACTAAGCTGGGGCCCGGAAAGAACATGCGGGCACTTAGGTATAGAGGCCACTTCTGCTCATTTCCCAGCGATGAAAACGGAGTCCTCTGGAAGCAAGGGGCACTGAGGAATGAGGCCCTTCCTGGCAGCCAGTGCCCAGCCACAGCTGTTCCTCTCGAAGGAGAAGACAGATTTTGGAAGCCCTCAAAGGAACTTACTCCTGGTGCCTCTCCACCCATTCTTCCAGTCAAGAAGCATTTTGAGCACCTCCTGGAGTTGGCCAGGCCTGGGAGTGGGCACAGAGCAGGGTGCTTTAAGGCAGGGAACACTCCCCAGAGGCTGTTTGGACTGAGTTGTGAAGATGAATAGGCTTGCGAAGAAGGGTACGCCAGGCAGGAGACAGTTAGCTGTGCAAAGGTTGGGAGGTGTATGGAACGAGGGAAGGACTGAATGTGACAAAGTGCCTGGTGGTGGCCAGAGAGAACGGCGGGGCCAGACCATGCGGACTCTCTCATGAAGCTAGAACATCTACACATGAAAGGAAACTTTGGGGGGATCCGACCCTGAAATTTTAACCTTCATTGAAAAGAAAGTTACATCTCCTAGGACAATGGAAACGAAGGAGAAAGTAAACAAATGGGACTACATCAAAATAAAAAGCTTCTGCACAGCAACAAAACAAAACAAAAACAAACCAACAACAACAAAAAAACTATCAACAAAACAACTAGAGACCCCACTACATGGGAGAACACATTTGCCAATGACACATCCAATAAGGGGTTAATCTCCAAAATATATAAGGAACTCATACAACTTATCAAAAGGGAGACAAACAGTTCAATCAAAAAATGGACAAAGGGCCTAAATAGACACTTCTCCAAAGAGGACATACAGAAGGCCAAGAGACATATGAAAAAATGCTCAAAGTCACTGATCATCTGAGAGATGCAAATCAAAACGACAATGAGGTACCATCTCACACCTGTCAGAATGACTACCATCAACAAATCAACCAACGACAAGTGCTGGCGAGGTTGTCGAGAAGAGGGAACCCTCGTGCACTGCTGGTGGGAATGCAGACTGGGGCAGCCACTGTGGGAAACAGTATGGAATCTCCTCAAGAAATTAAATCTGGAACTTTGCCATGGAGAGCGCCTCCTTTGTTCCTACGTGCTGCTGCTTCCTCATGTCAGTAATTTTTGAGGAAGGCGAGTTGCTGTCGGGAGGCTGGGGTGGCTTCTGCATGTGGAGGTGCTCTCACAGCCAGGAGGGAGCAACCCCAGGAGGATGCAGAGCTCAGGGATTCCCAGGCCCCAGGGCAGAGAGAGTGAAGCTGAGTCTGAACAGTCTCGAGGCAGGCTCAGAGCCATAAGAAGCGACAGTAGCCTCTGGGCAAGTCTTTCCCAGGGCCGTTCTCTTGCGGGTTGTGATTCTAGCAGGCCACCTGACCAGGGCAGGGCCCTCAGGTTGCACATTGGGCTAGATGACCTCCAAGGTCTTTTCCAAGATCCTCTGGATGCTGACAGCACAGAGACTAGAATTATGGTGACTGTGTCTTCCCAACCAAATGTTAGGACACATGGCCTGGCAATTCAGGAACTCATTCATCACAAAGATTTAGTAAATTCCTACTATGTGTCAGGCATGGTGCTGAAGGGACAACAGTGAAATAAGTCATGGCTCCCACCTCAAAGCAGCTCCCAGTCTGGCTGGGGAGACACCCACACATATAATTATCATGCAGTGTGTGGTGAGAAGCAGAATCCTGTTGTATGTGCACAGAGGAGACGTACCCAGCCCCGACTCTGGGGCTAGCGGGGAGGAACCAAGGGAATTGAGGCTTAGAGAATGAGCAGGAGTTCGCTGGGCCAGGCAAAGGGAGTGCAAAGATGGGGCGAGGACAGGCGGATGGTTTTCCTGCCTGACCCACCAGGTTAAGGTAAGGCCTAAAGGCAAGCCATATGAAGAGGGGACAATGACAAAGCACAGGTCCCTTGACTTCACGGGCCCTCTCCTTCATATGAGGGTCTCAAACTCAGTGTCCAGCCACCCAAAGTCTGACCTGTGTGACCCCTTCAGAGTTCCTCTCGGGGGTCATGGCAACCTAAAACTCCCTGGGCCTGCAGGTGGGAACCCCTGCTTCATTGGAGGACTGTAGGGCAGCCTGTGTGTGCGACCCTATCCGTCAGGGCAATTAGCAGGGACTTGGCAGTGAGAGGTGTCATTAAGTTTACAGCGGGCACAGGCCAGGCCAGGCCAGAAGACGTCTTCAGGAGGCCCCTCTGTGCCTGGCTGGAGGCGTCCGGGAAGCAGGGCCTTCCCAGGGAGGACACCGCTGCTGGTTCTGCTGGAGGTGGGCCGTGGGGCCTCCAGAAAGTGAATTCCAACCTGGCCATTTCCTCTTCTAAGCCTGGGAATCAGCCCGCAGGCTCTGTTTCCTGGCTGTTGCGGCCCAGCCTTCTGAGCAGACAATGACAGTCCGTGGAAGGCACAGAGGTTTTCCGAAAAGCAGCCGTGGGGTCAGCCGGACCGGAATTTGAACCTTAGCCCTGCCATCTCCAGGTGTGCAGTCCTGAATGCTTAGCTTCTCTGAATCTCGATTTCCTCACCCATGAAATGAGGTTAATCATATCTATTTTTAAACAGCTGTTGAGAGAAGCAAAGGGACTAACATGTAAAGCTCATTCTTCATACCTTTAGTTCTCTGGTAGCGGCTGCATTCATCCATCCATCAACAGTTATCGATTGCTACTTCTTGCTAAGCATTGTTCTCAACCTCTGTGCTGAGGGGTCCCGGGCCTGCAGTGAATTCACAGGGCGCCACGGGACGTATTAAATGTTTAAGCCACTCTTGACACCTGTCCGACTCTAAGCAGACTATAACTCGCTGGGGCTAGTCCGCATTTTCACCATTAGATTGCCTGCCATGCTTTCTGATGACATCATATGCGTGGAAAGCTGGCTTTGTGCGGTCGCTGTGATAAACATCAGGTACTTGGGAAAATCAATACACAATGGGAAATGAGGGTGGTGGTGTCTCCTCTGAGTCCCAGGTTTGAGATGCTGTGCAGTGTCCAACCAGCACACACGTCCCATTAGTAAGTGTGTGGTTATTTAAGAATAAATTAGAAATATCCCCCCCCCCCATTTATATGTATTATTTTTTTCTAATAGTCACTCAGTTATTAGGACCTAAATGCTTGTTACATTACTTGGGCTTTAATGAACAGAACCTGTAGGTATTTCTTTTGGCCCAGGAGGCTGTGACAAGAATTCCGGAGCCCTTAAGGCACTGTGGGAGGAGCAGGCTGGGAACCCTCCGTGGGCTGGGGATGAGCTCCGAGTGAAATCATTCCCAGTGAAATCTTTCATTTCCAAGCGCTGGGCCCACTCTGGGTGTCTGTCTTTTCACAGACTCAGGAGCATCTGTGTGCGCGCGAGGGTAACACTGGGGATCCTGCAGATTTTCCAACTGGTGGTCCCGCCTGCCTGACCTGAGCGTCACCGGGTGAACTTTGCAAATCAGCTTCCTGTCTCGCCCTGGAGATTTTAATTCAGTGGGTCTGACAAAGGAACCTGAGTTTAAAAACCTCTGCTCTAACTCTCATTCCTTTAGGCGGCCAGGATGGCCCAGATTTGGGGGGCCCGGTTAACCCGGGTATAGCGGGGGGCGGGACAGGCTGTGGTCGGGGAACTGTGCGTTTCGGGATCTCCAAGTGGGTCAGGGGCGTGGGCACCTGCCGCCGCATTCGTGCCCACGTCCATTCGGGGTGCGCAGCGGGAGTGGCCCGGAAGGAAGCCCCGGCGCGGGGAGGGTCACCCGCACCCCCTGCCCGGGCCCTGTGATCGCGTACCTCCCGGGCCGAGCGCCCACAGACCCCCAGCCGCCTGGGGAGGGCTTGGGGCAGGGCGCGAGGTGGGCGTGGGAGACGACTGAGTGCAGCCGAAGCGGCGGCCGAGAGGTGGCAGCAGCGGCCCGCCGGCAGCGCGTAGCCCGGGCGGGCGGGGTGCAGGGCGCCTCGGACCCGGCTCAGAGGCTGGTGGGGGGCGGGGACCCCGAGGAAAGGAGCCGCGGAGCGCGACAGACACTGGGGCTCTAGGGGCGGGCCGACGCCTCCCAGGGATGGACTGGTCTGGGGGTTGGACCGTCTCCTTGGCGAGCTACGCCCGGTTTATTCTGCACACGATCTGTGGGGGCGCAAGACGCTGAGCTCGGTAACACCCAGCTGAGCCGAGGCCTTCGGTACCCACCGGAACCATTGTCTCAATGTGGTGCGATGTGGAGAGTTAGTTGTTTTTTGGGGGCCGGGGAGGGTGGGGAGGGGTGTGATGGTGCGGGGATTAAAAATAACTCCCTTGGTGGTGTCTAAAATTCTATTGAAGATGCGTTGTTTTTTGGGGGGGCGGGGAGGGGTGTGGGTGGTGTTATTTTTTTTAAATTTAATTTAATTTTCCATCACCATGTATTCCCTCTATGCCTCTTCCACCCTCACCTGCATTCTTTTGCCTTAAGTACTGTCCCCTCTTCAAGGCCCTGGGAAGGAGCAATGCATTAGGACTTAAACTCTGTAGAGTAAATCAATGACTTAATCTAATCTTCCTTTCTGGCAAGAGAAAGGGTAGCTCAAGAAACAGGGAGCAGGAAAGCACATTAATTAGTGCTTGCTGATGGAGCCTGGGGGACCAGGGCCCTCCTGGGGAATGTCTCAGAACGCCCGCATTAGGGAAAAAGCAACCAGCCAGCTGTGACTGTTCTAGGGAGGAGGACTGAGGGGCTGTTCAGTGCATTGCAGCACTGTTATTATTATACTAGAGGCTCCATGCATGAAATTCATGCAAGGGGCTTGGCCCTTGCAGCCCCTCGCAGCCCCGGCTTCATCTGGAAGGTCCTCTGGGCGGTTGTTCTGCTGTTCAGTCTAATTAGCATATTAGCTCTTTATTATATAGGACTAGAGGCCTAATGCATGTGTGAGGTCCCTCAGCCTGGCCTGTGATGGTGCTGATGGGGGTGGGGAGAGGGACTGTGGGAGGTTGGCTGTGGGAGCATACTGACCACCAGGGGGCAGCTCCTGCATTAAGCCTCTGCCCCCTGGTGGTCAGTGTGTCGTCACAGTGACCTGTCCACTGGTCCTCATGGTTGCTTAGGCTTTTATATATATAGGCAAGAGGAAACACCTGTATTACTTTAATAAATTATAAAATTTACCCCTTTGCCTTCTACGTTCCCTCTTTGAATTAGGGACGTGGTATGGAGTGATAAACTTTTGAGCCAGTCATTCCTGGCGTGGAGATCCTCCTTGCCACCTGGGTGGTTACTGGCTGTGTAATTGTGGAAAACACTACTTCAGAGCCTGTTTTCTCATCTGTGAAAATGGGAAAACGGTAGCTGTTTGTGTGAATGTTAAATTAAACAGTGGATGGAAAACACCTGGTATATGCACTGACTTCGAGTCCAAGTGCCGTGTGTGTAATGACTGTGACTGCGGAGAGCGTCCCTGTGATATGAATTTTTGTGTCTTTCTTTCTGGGTGACACCAGGGGTGCTGTTGAACAAGGCCAGTCCATAAACAAGAACTCTGCATCCTTTCCTTCCAGACTGTAGGATCTTTCACACCAAGGAATAGAAAATACTCGTGTGCAGTAAGGTCCGAACGTAATCTGAAGACTTCTCCCAGGAATTTAACATTTGTTTATTCTTGTAACAAACTAAAAGCTATCCTGTGTGTTGGCTGTAGGTCTTCACACTAAATACCTTGAGACAGCTGGAGGAGGTCAGTGGGGGAAAAAGGAGACATATGTAATACTTTCAACAATAAAGAGTTGTTAAATAAATACCTTGAGACACGGGTGAAGTTCTATTTATCTTTTTGAAGTCAGCCCCCCTACTCTCATGTGTAATGGGTTTCTTTACTTTAAAAAATATTTTTTATTGATTTTTCGAGAGAGACAAAGGGAGAGGGACACACAGAGAGAAGCACTGATGTGAGAGCAGAACACTGATCTGCTGCCTCCTGTACACCATCCACCTGAGGGGATTGAACCCACAACCCCGGCCTGTGCCCAGACTGGGAATGGGACTGGTATCCTTTTGGTGTATGGGATGATGCTCTACTAACTGAGCCGCACTGGCCAGGGCTGTAATGGGTTTCTAAAAAAATGTTTGTGAACACCAGTCCATATTTCTCTAATTGGAAAAGTCAAGAATAAAATGCTATTTTTAGGTTTAAAACTGTAGAATGAAGACTTTTGTATACTTTTATTTCCCTCTGTTTTTCCTTCTTATCGGAAAGTTGTCTAGCATATGGATTTGGGATCGGGGTTATTATTAAGTTATTTTTTTGATGTTGTATGTCTCCTGGTTCTTTTTTTTTTTTTTTAACACATTTTATCTTGTAATTATTGAAACAATGATTTTATACCTTTCTCTATGTCTAATTGGTTTCAGGGCTCACTGCTAGTCCTTTTATATTTTGAGTTTCCCAATTTTGAGATCTAATTTTAAACCATCACTTGGGCAGTTGAATATATTTTTAAATGAAGAATACAAGAGTGGCATACATTTTGAGCTCTTTTTTTATAAAGAAAAAATATTTTTAATTTTTTCAGAAAGGAAGAGAGAGGGAGAAAGAGATGGAAACATTCATGATGAGAGAGAATCATTGGTCGGCTGCCTCCTGCAGGCCCCACACAGGTCCCACACTGGGGATCAAGCCTGCAACCCGGCAATGTGCTCTGGCCAGGAACCGTGGCCTCCTAATTCATAGGTCGATGCTCAACCACTGAGCCACACCAGCCAGCTTGAGCTTCTTCTGCTGTCTCCTCTCAAAAACTAAAACTTACCTGTTAGTAAAATACTTGAGTCTAAATCTTTCCCATGTGAAAAGTCTGCATATATTGCTCTGTGGTTGTAGAGGAAAAGACCCAGGTCAGCCTGTTTTTTATCCATTTAGAGATAATCCATCTCCTTTATTTTTTTGGTCTGGATGTGTACATAAAACACATTTTTCATTTATTTATAATCTAAAAACCTGTGGAGATATTACTGGGTATGAGTCCTTCTTAGTTATGTTTACCTGGAACTCATTAGTGAACCCATTTCATTCACCTCAAATTCCCTTCTGCCCATCCCTTTTTGGAAAGTTTTCTTTAATTTAACTTCAGTGATTGCTTCTCTTTTGATCACTCTGGATTCTTCTTCAGAAACATAATTCTTACACTGGATCTCTAGTCCTTGTCTTTCATAGCTGTCACCTTTTTAAATTACTGTATTTTAGTGAATCTAAGACAGTATTGATTATATGTAAGAAACACTATTGTTTTGTGTGTAACCAAGTAATAAAAATGCTGCTAATTAAACTGTGCTATAGTGCCATGATTAGAGTCCTGTGAAATTGGTAAGTTGATCACTCCAGCTTCTTTCTTGTTTTAAATGTATCTATTTTGAGAGATTTGGCAGTTTCTCCTGCTATCAGCTGCATTGTTTGGCATGTGACAAGCAATCCTTTTTGCACACATATCAGTTACAAAACATAACACAACTTCTACTTAAGGGTAACTTCTTTTTCCTTTCTTGGGATCTGTAAAGCACTTGTTTTTTCCTAAAACATAAAATAAAAATTCAGTCATTCTCCAATAACAGATATTTGTGTCATAATATAAAATTGCATCCCCATGCTCTAATCCCACGCCTTTCTGCATACACAGTGCTTCTTGTTTCAATGCCAATCACAATGTAATCTTTTAAAAGATGTTTGCAATGGCAATTAAGCTCACATGTAATCACTTACAACATGAACAGCTGAGCCCAGGTTCCCCATGCTCAGGCTTGACAACCCACCAGGACAGCTCTCTGGTCCACAGTGATTGTGAGATGCCACTGACTGTAAGGCTTATCTTGATTTCCAAAGTGTTAATATGTGGAAAAATGGGTGTCTTCCAAAGATAAAATATGATAGTTTCAATTCTTGCTCTCTTTCTTGGCATCTTGAAAGTGTTTCTCAAGTTATCCATCCATAATTACTTGTTTGATTTTTCTGCCATGTCAATTCCACTCATTTATTGCTTCCTATATATGGCTCTTAATTACTGTTTAATAATTTTATCTTCTTGGAAATTAAAAAAAACCCAAACCTGCTTCCTTTCCATGTTTCCTGGGAGACCAACATTGTTCTTATAGTCCTGAGGCCCCTTGATATTTACCCGGTAATTGAGCTCTAGTCAGTGGAATGGGAATCTGAGTGATGTCTGTGACTTACAAGACTTCCCCAACAGCATTCAATGAGCTCTCCTCCATTCTCTTTTGCCCCCATTCTAGCTGAGGGCCAGGGATGACAACAACAATCTTGGAGGCTACATGATGAAGACGGCAGAACTTTGGTTACCCTGGATGCCCAATGGTGAAGAGTTGTTCTTGGGTTACTTTGTCAGTGACAGATCAACTTTTATTCTATTTCTTCCAATATACAAGTGTTGGGTGTATTTGTACAGCAGCTGAAATTACTATAATAATACAGATTCGGAAATCATCATGTATCTTTTCTAAAATATTCTCGCAAAATGCCCATGAGAACTGCCCTGGACTTTTCTTTCTTAGTTGTTTATTGTTGCTACAAAAAAAGAGACTAACTTGGACAATGAAACTTAACTTGATCAATGAAATTATCTCAAATCAGATAATAAAGTTATTATTAGATTTTAACATTTCCATCATTTCTGCTAAAAAAATAAAGTTTCAGAATACCATCTTTCCCCATTGGGTGTGTAGTGTTCTTTTGCTCAGACATTTGATAAAGGAAGAACTCTCACAAGCAAGGAG
>NW_006289712.1:106924-116696 GCF_000327345.1 Myotis davidii | reverse complement strand
TTTTTTTTTTATATTATAGATGTCAATTTCCTAAAATTTTCTTCTGGTTTCTATAGCAAGTCTTCTTCAGAGGTGTGTTCTTTATTTTAGTCTTCTTTTCCTGTGTGTAACATTGTTTTTCTGTAGATCCCAAGAGGGTTCCCTCACCCCCTCACTTTATTTACCTTTAAGCAAGTGGAGCTCTCTGGAGATTTGGTGTGTGCAAACGGAGAGGAAGTATGGATTGTCATTGGTTTTGCTCACTGTCCTATTCTTTAGGTCTGTACTTGGAGGGCCAGTTGAGGTGCACAGATCTTCAGCAGTTCCCAGAATTGATAGGATTTATCTTGTGTAGCTTTACTGAACGGATGTGGGATCTCCTACCTGTTCTCTGTCATACAGAACTGACGGAGTAGGTGAAATCTTGACTCTCTTGTACCAACTGCCTCTGTCCTGCCTGTGAAGCATCACCTGTGGAAAAAGTATCTTCCAAAATGTGATGTGCCACCGCCAGTTCTCTTCCACTTCCTGCTTCATGGTTTTCCAGGACTAGGAGCTCTGAAGCTGTTAGGAGCCCAGACCCTTCATTTACTCTTGTTCTCTGCTCCCCTCTGAAAGAAACATTCATTGTAAACAAAGGCCCGGTCAGGACTTACATGGGACTTCGCTTCTCCATGTGCATGAGGTAAAAGGGATGCCTCATAGCTCCTGAGCCCTCCTCTTCTTCATTTGAGTAAGCCAGCTCGGATGGATGGATGCCTCCCCTTGGCTGGGTGTATATATGTATGTGAAGATACAAGCATGTCTGCTGGTTCCATCTAAGGAATGGGAGGCAGTTCCCAGAGAAAGAGGCTCGCTGTGACCTGGGCAGACTCCCTACATGTGTTTACCATCCCCAGCCTTTGGGACAAAGCCCATTAGGGCATGTCCTGAGGGGAGCGGGAGTGCCTGCCAACATCATCTTCTGGGCTTATGAGTGACTTGGGTGGAATGGAGACCAGTCTTCCCACTGAGCTGAGGGTCTTGGGGGGCTCTTGTGAGGAGCTGCTGAGTAATTTATAAGTCGGCACACCTGCATCTCCAGCTGTTTCCCATTACATTTTCCTTGGTGTTGGTCCCACTTTCCTCTAATCAGAAAGACAGCTTAATATGAAATCCACATTTTGCAAACCTTCTTTTTGGCAGTGACTTTATTTGGAAACTAACTCTCCCGTTGATTCTAAAGCAGGCCCAGTCACAACTGGACATGGCACACTTGCCACCATTGCTTTTCTTATTTTGGAGGTAGAAATGGAAACATATTTCTCATGGACAGATTCAGTGGAATTTAGCTGAAGTTGGCAGTGCGGAAGAGATTGGCGTAGGAGTCAGAGGTCCTGGATTTTATTCTTCTTTTAAAAAAATATATCTTTTATTGGTTTCAGAGACTAAGGGAGAGGGAGAGAGAGACAGAAACATCAGTGATGAGAGAAAATCACTGACCAGCTGCCTCCTGCACACCCCATACTGGGGATCTAGCCTGCAACCCGGGCATATGCCCCGACCAGGGATTGAATAGTGACTGCCAGGTTCATAGGTCCACGCCCAACCACTGAGCCATGCCAGCTGGGTTGGATTTTATTCTTGACACTGCCTTTTACATAAAACTTCAAGACTTTGGGCAATTTTATCAGTGCACCCAAATCTCAGTTTTTAAATTTATAAAATGGGGATAATAACACTTAACCATCTATCAAGTGCTTTAAATATAATAAAATATCTCTAAATATAAGGCATATTTATTTCATGACATTGGATGGACTATTCATAACTTTCCAACAATATTTCAACGGTTAGGAGAGATTTGTAGTGTGACATCGGGAGGAGAGGTAGGAACTTAGAGTGTTAACTCATCTAATGGTAGAGGAAAGTCTGAGGCAGAGCTGGGGCTAAGCATAACATTCTGGACCTGATCCTCACCCACCTGAGGTCTTACACTCGCACACAGATCTCCTCCACATCCCTTTTCTTTCCAGAAAAACTTCTAGGAAGTTCTGCAGCTGAGTCATCCTGATCTGGGCGCCAGGAAGAGACTGCAAGTTGAGGTTGAAGCAGCGCTCTCGCCCCAGCTCACATGATGAGCATGTATGTGTGCATCCTGGACAAGACTTTGGAGCTGAAAGTGCTCACTGGTTGTCAGAGTGTAAGCCTGGGGGTCATATCTGGTTGTCTTTTCTCCTCTTCCTTTATTGAGTCACATACTGGGGTGGCGAGGGACTCAGTAACACCGAGTGAGGCAAAACCAGTGGACAGTTTTCTCTTTCTGTGCCTTCTAGGGACTTTGTGAGGATGAATCAGGGTAATATCAAGTGACAAAACCAAGAGAAATGAGGCCTCACTTCCTTTGGTTTGAGCTGTGGAGGAAATGTGACATGAAAAGTGGAATGAGTAAGTCCCTCATCATAGCACTTGACAGTTTGCGAGGGCATCATGGTTCCTGAATCACAGGCCCTTGCAAACAGCCCCAGGGACTGGGTGTTGTTATTGCCACTGCTCTAGAGTTGAGGACTCTGGCGTTCAGAGACCTGAGGTCCCATGCCCAAGGTTACATGGTCAGTAAATACTGTCAGAATTGGGACCTGATTCTGGATTTCTTCCTCTTGACAACCATACTCTCATGCCCACCTGGGGCGTTTTAAAAGGCTGATTCCTGCGTCCTGCCCCCATGGACTCTGAGTTATCTGGCATTGGCCCTGGCTGTGACTTTTAAAAGCTCGATCTCCAGTCAAGGTGACGATCCCCTGCTCTGTGCTTCCCCCAGTGCGGTGAAGAGGACCAGCTACCTTCCAGTGCTTCTCAAGCTTTCATGTGAATAGGAAACACCTGTGAATATTGTTTAGCATCAAATTCTGATTCGGGAGCCCTGGGAGGGCCTACAGTTCTGCATTTATAATGAGCTCCTGAGTGATGGTCTGGTCCCAGAACCACACGTTGAATAACAAGGTAATCTGACCAGCACACCTCCCTAATCCCAACCAGGCAGGGCTCTGAGTGTCACGGCCCAGGTTCCCCACCTTGCTGTTGGCCAGTCGGACTCGTGGTCCCCCTGCTCCCCAACCTAGCTGGTAGACTCCGTCAGTTTGTGGGATTGTACTCAGCTGTGGTGCTCCTTCCTCAGGGTCTGCAGCAATGGACCTTGGCTGGGCTTCCTTCCTGCACCTGCTCCTGGTTCTAGGCTCTGGTGCCTCCTAGTTGCTTCATTCATTGACATCAGCCCATTCCTAATGTGTGAAAAAGCAGGAGGGAGTCCATGCTGTGAAGACCAGAAAGCCTGGTGTTTGGGATCAGAAACTGAGAGGTTTACGATGAGATTCCACGAGAAGATGTAGATAGGGTGCCCACATCTGAGACTGGTTTGTTCAATTAACAATATATTATTAAGGAGGTTGGCACTAAACATTTACTGACTGTCCAGTGTATGCCATACCCTATGCAAGGTGATTTATAGATATCATTTTGTGTGAGCCTCAGAAGAACCCTGCAAGGTACCCACCATTTTCTCTACTGTACAGAGGAGGTAACTGAAATCAGAAAGGGTAGTGACTCAAGCAAGGATGCACAGTTAGTGAGCTCGAGGGCCAGAGCTGACATCCCACTGTGGCTTCGAAGCCTTTTGCAGATCCTCTGGACAGCTGTGGTGTGTGTGACAGACAGCAGGGCTTAGCTGTTTGGGAGAGGAAGAGCAGCCCCTGTGGGCTGGGAAGCAGCCTCGTCACTCTCCACTTGCTCTCAGAGGACAGGCTGGCAGAGAGGAGAAGGAGCTAAGAGGTGGAACAGCCAGGTCAGAAGGTGACTTTGAGGGGCAGACATGAACACATGCTGCCTGCCTGGGCCTGCCCTGTGAACCAGGCAATGTGGGGGCCAGAGGATCTGTACTTGCCTCGAGTGAGATGCTGCCTGCCTGGGCCTGCCCTGTGAACCAGGAAATGCGGGGGCCAGAGGAGCCGTACTTTCCTCGAGAGTGAGATGCATTTTTTGTGTGTGCGTGTGTGCTCTAGGGCAGTGGTTCTCAACCTTCCGAATGCCGGGACCCTTTAATACAGTTCCTCATTGTTGTGGTGACCCCCAATTTCACTGTTACAAATTGAACATAATTAAAGCATAGTGATTCATCACAAAAACAATATGTAATTATATATGTGTTTTCCGATGGTCTTAGGCGACCCCTGTGAAAGGATCGTTCTACCCCCAAAGGGGTCGCGACCCACAGGTTGAGAACCACTGCTCTAGGGGATTGAGAATGAGCTGGCAGCAGCAGGTGTGAGTCCAGTGAGTGGGGAGTAAATGAGAGATCCGGTGAGGCCCAGGCCCACTAATCTCCTTGTCTCCTGCCAGACCTCATTGCCCACCTGTCACTAGTTTCTGCCTCGGCCACATGTGGAGCTGGTTGTTGATGTAAAACCTAAGTTGCACGTCTAGTGGGAGCGGGCTGATGAGCATGGAAGTGGATTGGAGAGTTGGCAGCTAACGTCCCAAATGACATGAGTGTGGTGGAGAGCGTGGGCTTCTTTGTCCCTTGCAGAGGACCCTTGCCCACCCAGGCCTTGCCCAGCAGAGTGAGAAAACCCTAGAGGGAGAATGGAGCCTGAGGCCAGAGACTTTAAATATGACTGTGCCGGAGTCAGCTGGTCCATTGGGCTGTCGCCCCCTACAGCCAGGCACGTGGCTCAGGATGGCCCTCAGTGAAGGGAGCTAGCATTGCCAGGCCCTGCTCTGTCCTTTCATCCTTCTTAGCACAGGGGCTGAGATGGATCCATTTTATGGAGGAGACACAGAGCTAGGAGAAACCCAGCCCATATTCCCTGGCTTCCAGGGGTGGTGTTGGCTGGCTTTCTTTTGCTCTGTGGGAAAACAGAGAGCCATGCCACCTTACTTCATTCACACCAGCTGTTCAAGCTTCAAAGCTACCGGAGATGAAAATTTTGCAGATTTTACACAATTATAGGAAAAAAGAAACCCATGATGTCTGCTTCATTATTTATATAGCTCGTTTCATAAGTTTTTGATAGTATCATTATGCTTTCAACAGTTACCAACGTTCTTTCCCTCTGAGCCTGGCGCTTTGTAGAACAAGGGTCCCCTTCTCTCATCCTTATAATTGCTAAATTGAGATCCTTTAATTCACTTAAAGTTTTATTTATGTTTAACTTTCATTTTGAATTAATTTTTAGATTTAAGAAAAGAGGTACAACAATAGTGCGAAGAATTCTCATACACCCTTCACCAGATTCCCCCAAATGGTAACATTTTATGCAGTGGTCGGCAAACTGCGGCTTGGCAAACCGTGGCTCGCGAGCCACACGCGGCTCTTTGGCCCCTTCAGTGTGGCTCTTCCACAAAATACTGACTTCTGCGCATGGGCCACAAAGTTTCAATTGCACTGTATGTGCGCGCCCGCATGTGGTATTTTGTGGAAGAGCCACACTGAAAGGGCCAAAGAGCTGCATATGGCTCGCGAGCCGCGGTTTGCCGACCATGGAGTCCTAGAGTAACATGACTTCAACCAGGAAATGAGCATGGGAACAATGTTATTGTCTAATGTGTAGGCTTAATTAGTTGCCTTTGATTGTCCTGTCTGCTTAGGCCAGTGGTTCCCAACCTTCCTAATGCCGCGACCCCTTAATACAGTTCCTCATGTTGTGGTGACCCCCAAATTCATTGTTACAAATTGAACATAATTAAAGCATAGTGATTAATCACAAAAACAATATGTAATTATATATGTGTTTTCCGATGGTCTTAAGTGATCCCTGTGAAAGGGTCCTTCGACCCCCAAAGGGGTCGCGACCCACAGGTTGAGAACCGCTGGCTTAGGCTTTTTTCTTCTGGAACAACTCAGTTTCAACTGGCCCATCATGACCTTTCCACTTTTGGAAAGTCCTGGCTAGTTATCTTCTGATTTTTTAAAAAAATATATATTTTATTGATTTTTTACAGAGAGGAAGGGAGAGAGAGAGTAGAAACATCGATGAGAGAGAAACATCGATCAGCTGCCTCCTGCATACCCCCTACTGGAGATGTTCCTGTAACCCAGGTACATGCCCTTGGCGGGAATCGAACCTGGGACCTCTCAGTCCTCAGGCCGACGCTCTATTCACTGAGCCAAACCGGTTTTGGCTTATCTTCTGATTTAAAGACAGGCTGCATTTTTATTTTTTCCTCACTGGAGGATATTTTTTTCCATTGATTTTTAGAGAGAGTAGAAGGGAGGGGGAGAGACAGAGAAAGAGAAACGATGTAAGAAAGACACATAGATTCATTGCCTCCCAGACACACCCTGACAGGGGTCGTTGATTGAGCCTGCAACCAAGGTACATCCCCTTGACTGGAATCAAACCAGAGACCCTTCATTCTGCAGGCTGATGCTCTAACCCAGCGGTTCTCAACCTGTGGGTCGCGACCCCTTTGGGGGTCAAACGACCCTTTCACAGGGGTCGCCTAAGACCATCGGAAAACACATATATAATTACATATTGTTTTTGTGATGAATCACTATGCTTTAAGTATGTTCAATTTGTAACAATGAAATTGGGGGTCACCACAACATGAGGAACTGTATTAAAGGGTAGCGGCATTAGGGAGGTTGAGAACCACTACTCTAACCACTAAACAACCAGCTAGGGCCAGGTTGTGCATTTTTTGGCAAGACTACAGCAGAAGATACCATGGCCTCCTCAGAGCCTCATGCCGGGCGGCACGCAATGTCTCTGTCTTAACAGTGACATTAACCGTGATCCCTTGTTTAAGTGGGACTGCCAGGTTTCTCCACCGTAAAGTTACTACTTTCACGTTTATAATAAATAAGTATTTTGTACGGAGATACTTCATAAATATGCTGTTTCCCCACTGATTTTAGGATTCATCAATGGTTGTGCCTGAAATAATTATTACCGGGGAGTTTAATTCATGTATAAAGATAATACAATTATAAAGCAAAAATGAAAGAGCCTTCTAGGCACTGGGCAGGACTGGACCACTTCTTCTTTTTAAAAATATGTTTTTATTGATTTCAAAGAGAGGAAGGGGGAGGGATAGAGAGTTAGAAACATCAATGAGAGAGAAACATCGTTGATCGGCTGCCTCCTGCATGCCCCCTATTGGGGGATCGAGCCCGCAACTGGACATGTGCCCTGAATGGGAACTGAACTGTGACCTCTTGGTTCATGGGACAATGCTCAACCACTGAGCCACACTGGCCGGGCTCACTTCTTACACCTTGAGCTTTGCTGGCTCGGTTGTCTGTGTAGTGTTGTCTCACTTGGTGTAGCTTAGCCAGTTACACGCCTGAAGTGTTGAAGGTCACATCTGCACTGCTATGCTTACCATCAGGAGTAGTAATATTTCAGCTGGTGCTTCATCCTTTCATCTGATTCATTTCTGTCTTTCAGAGCAAACAGTCCCTTTGGAGCTCAGAACTGCCCTCTAAATTGGATCTGAACTTCAGCTCCGTCTCCCTCTATTTGGACTGAAGATATGTGGCACGTCTCGTGTGCCCCCGTGATTCTAATTTCTACTCAGGATCAGCCTTTCCTTGGTGAATGATTCAGCATTTTACCGTCTGACATTTTAAGAGAACCACTTTGCTATTAAACTGAAGCCGTATATTAAAGTTAAACCCTGAAGCAAGCACGGGTTCAACAGAGGTTAGACAAAGATAAGACCATTTGTCACACCTACCGGCCTGCGAAGTGCACAGCAGAAATGAAATAAGATTCCAGGGCCAGAGCCGGCTGGGCCTTTGCTTACAAATTCTAATGGACAGAGACTGCCCTCGAGGCGGCCGTGGCTCTGGCTTCTGTAGACCCGCTCTGGCTGTTCATAGTCTATGTGGAGGGTCCCGAGGCCTGAGTCAGGACGGCTACTGAAAGGCGGCTTAAAAGTTAAACTTCCAGGCCTAACTGGTTTGGCTCAGTGGATAGAGCGTCAGCCTGTGTACTTAAGGGTCCCAGGTTCGATTCCGGTCAAGGGCACATGCCTGGGTTGCGGGCTTGATCCCCAGTGGGGGACGTGCAGGAGGCAGCCAATCAATGATTCTCTCTCATCATTGATATTTCTGTCTCTCTTTCCTTCTCCCTTCCTCTCTGAAATCAATAAAGATATATTTTAAAAAAGAAGTTAAACTTCCAAATCGGGGAAGCTGTACATTGGAAGCGAGCTGTTATTGATTTCTGTTTTGTACCAAAAAGAACTGATGAAGTGGAAAAGAAAGCCTTCCTGTCCGAGCGTCAGCGGGCAGACTGTCCATCAGGCGACTGTGCTGCTCTCATCGTTTATTTCCAGTGGCACAGAGGTGCTGATGCCTCCTCTGCCCGCAGGGTGCCTCCTGGGAGGGGTGGCAGATGAAGCAGCCAGGACTTTAGTGTAAACCTTCCTGTCTGTGATCACCGACACAAAAGGAGTGACCCAGCTGCTTTTCCTGTTAGCCTTGCTAGGCCTTGCTGGTGCTGAGGACTGAGGAGGAAGAGGTACCAGCCCGAGAGAGGGGGAAAGAGAGGGCAGGGGAAGGGAAGGCAGCTCTGTCTATCTCTATCCCTTTCCAATATCTTACCATCTTAATCCTGAGACTTCCAGGCCTGTAATTCCTCCAGAGAGGCCCAGCACCCCTAGAGATTTGGCCCCACCTCTCTCAAGCCACTTGTTTGCCCCTTACCAAGCGGTCTTAAAGCCAACACCACCAAAAGCCCTTGGGGTCCTCTCTTCCACAGGCTTCCATGGCACTACACTCTGACCTAAAATCTACATCATTCATTCATTCATTCATTCATTCATCAGTCATTTATTCTAAGCCAGGCTAGGGGTTGTGCTAAGTATTGGATACATGGAAATAAATTAAACATACCCCTTACCCTCAAGGAAGTCCTGGTTTAGTGGGGAGGTGAGTTTTTGAGTAGATAGTCATGATGTAAACAATAGTAAGATAGAATTTATTACATGCCACACAGCCTTGTAAATACTTACATGCTCCACTCATTTAACCCTCACAACAACTCTACAAAGTAGGTGCTGTGGTATTCAGAGGTGAAACACAGAGAGGTTAATAATTTACCTAAGGTCACACAGCTAATACGTGGCTGACCTAGGATTTGAATCCAGAGGAGCTGGCTCCAGAGGTAGGGCTTGTGACTAGTATTTTTTATAGCCTCCAAGTGAATCAAGATGGTAGTGGGCCCCTAGTGTTATGGGCATGCATGGCAGGGCCTGGTGGAGGTGGCAGGGGGAGGGAGTTGGCAGGGGGCTTGGCTCAGTGACCTGGACTGAGGTTCCTTCCCTCTCTCCTTATTTTTCTGCCTTCAGTATTTACTGGGCATGCTGCTGGGCACTGAGGATACAAGGATGGGCTCAGGCAAAGCTGGGAAGTGCTGGCACAGAGCATGGTCAGCATGGACACGAGGCTGCTATGGGAGCACTGGTGGGGAGACTTCACGTGGGCAGCGGGGGGGGGGGAAGGGTGTATCTGGTGTGAGCTGCCCTATGACATTTAAGTATAAGTATCTAACAACAAAAATCATCTCTATCTCTGAGTCCTGCTAGCCAAGGTAGATGGGAAGTCTAAAAACCAGTCATTGTTTGGGACAACCCTCCTCTCCCTACGGCCTTCCAGGAACTCCAGAACGTATGTGGGTCTTGGTCTGTGGTTTCCGTTCCACAGGGAGCTGACGCTGCTGTCCCAACCTGGTCTCCCACCATCTTTCAGCATGTGGTGCTTCCTGAACCACCTTTCTCAGCTTCCTGTCCAGGCCGGCCTGTCCTCTGG
>NW_006289712.1:99310-106473 GCF_000327345.1 Myotis davidii | reverse complement strand
GGAGGTGGGGGGGGGTGGGGGGGGAGAAGGCGGGGGGGGGGGGGGGGGGGGGGGGGGGAAGGGTGTATCTGGTGTGAGCTGCCCTATGACATTTAAGTATAAGTATCTAACAACAAAAATCATCTCTATCTCTGAGTCCTGCTAGCCAAGGTAGATGGGAAGTCTAAAAACCAGTCATTGTTTGGGACAACCCTCCTCTCCCTACGGCCTTCCAGGAACTCCAAAACGTATGTGGGTCTTGGTCTGTGGTTTCCGTTCCACAGGGAGCTGACGCTGCTGTCCCAACCTGGTCTCCCACCATCTTTCAGCATGTGGTGCTTCCTGAACCACCTTTCTCAGCTTCCTGTCCAGGCCGGCCTGTCCTCGAGATGATGAGCAGCTTTGCAACTGCACCACGCCACACCGTAGCTACCGAGGCCGGGGCTTAGTGCTTGCATTTTCCCTGGCACTACACTGCCATATGCCTGCAAAAGCAGCCCTCACCAACAATCTGCATTTGAGCCAACCTCATCTTTCTCCTTCTTTGAGCTCAAATAAAAAACCATGTTGACTGCCCCCTGGTGATAGCAGAGCCTAGAATTTGGGAACAATGGCTTAGCTCTCGCAAAGGAGAGAAATTCATTTATTTCCAGTGACTCAGGAGAAGCATGGCTGTTACCATTTCTAGTAATGGTAACAATAGCATTCCAGGCAGAGCAGACGTGTGAGCAAAGACACAGTGGGGTCCCAGTGTTGGGGTCTATGGAGAGTCTACACCACAGTGTAGGATGTCAGTGGGAGATCAGGCAGGAGAGGGAGGTTGGGCCAGTGGTGAAAGGCCTCGAAGGCCCAGCTAGTAGGACACGTCTAAAATCTAGCTGTCACCTGAAGCAGAGTAGTGACATGACCAGACCTGGAGTTTAGAAAGATCATGGAAAGTGTGTGTGTGTGCGTGCGCCTGCAACAAAAGGTCACTAAAAAACAACTTAACCTACTGCACCCTCCTCCCCACCTGGGTGGGCCTGGGCCTGGTGCTACCCTGTTTCCTGGCAGGGTGATGTGCCATGTGGGGTGATAGAGCTCATAGGCACATGGCTAGATGCTTGTCTCATTTTACCTTGGCTCTTAATCCAAGCAAGGTAAAGGGCAAGGTGGGGAGAGTTTAGCCCATGTCCCATGGGATAGGTGGTAACAAAAACCAGTCAGAGCAGTGACAAAATTAATTTTCTATCCTTGTCCTTGGGAAATAAAAAAGAACAGGTCTTAGAAGATTGTTCTGCCCAGGCTCCTCACCAGAGGCGAGTGGGAGGTTAGACAAAGGCTGTTCATTTCCCCATGATTCCTGCCAGATCCCGTCCAAGGACCTGGCGCTTCCTCTCTGAGCCAAGAAGACGCCTGATGCCCCCTGGTCCTCCAATGACTCCAACGCCACAGGGACTGCCAGCAACGCTGGCGTCAGAATACCCAGAGCCAGGTAATGAGCTGAGGGAAAAGTGCCCCGCTGTGACATTAAGCGGGATTTATTTTCATCCTCTCAGGTTCCCTATTGTACGGCACACTCCTCCGCCCTGCAAATGCTCTGTATTTTGGGCTACAGCTCCAAGGGTGTCAGGGCTGGCTGAGAAATAATGGTTGTCACTGCATCGATGCGCTCTTTCCAAATGCACAAAACAGGAAGGTGACCTGCCGACTCAGTGGAAGGCAATAAACCACACATTCAATTAGAATGACATACATTTAATCACAATTGTCTAATGGTATTTGAGATTTCTTATTTAATCAGCAATGAGACGACCTAGCAATTAATGTTGCTGAAATCGTGGCCCTCCTTGCCAGTACCTTGTTGATTATAAACAAAGCTTCCTATTTTATATCCTCTTTCTATTTCTGGAATTAATGAAATGCTCTAATGAGCTGTATTAAAACATCAATTTCTTCTTTTGTTTCACCCACAAGTTGATCATGGCTTTTAATCAAAATACTGAGTTTGCAGGAGGAGTTTGGGACGTCAGGGTTTACCTGGATGGAGAAGCCAAGGTGGGAGACAGCTGGCCCGGTTCCCTCCAACTCTCCCAGCAGCTTTGGCTTTCCGGAGAGGTCTGAGGACAGGGGCAGCTTCATGGGGGTGTCACCTGTGTGGTTGCACAGGCCCCGTGCTCAGCAGGGCCCTGTGTTTGGTTTGATGCTCTACTCTCACTGTCTGCTTTTTTCTTTATCTAAAAATATAGAGAAGGAGAGTAAGATGAAAAGAATCAGAGACAGAGACACAAAGACAGAGAAATAACTCTTAAGGTAGTTGGAAATCTAAAGCTTGAGAAGAGGGCATTGAATGAGCTTTGGTCTCTGAAAAATCAAGCATTGTCTCCACAGTCAAGAGTATTTAGTTTGGATAATGGGAAGACAACTGAAAAAGAAATGATAGTATTTTTCTTTTCACATTCTATGTGACTTCCTTTATATGGGGTACGGAGAAAAGCAAATTAGTCAATGATGCTAGCTGTCAAGGTAGTTACCTCAGGGCGGGGCACTGACTGGAAGAGACACAGAGGAACACCGCAGTCTGTTTCTTGATTTGTGTGGTGGTCACCTGGAGTGGACCTGGAGTGAACATCAAGCTTACACCTTAATTATTAAGCTAGTAAAAAGTAACCTATAGTCGTGTGATTCAGTGAGCTGGTCTGGGTGAGAAGGAATAGAGCTTTTTGATATGAGCAGTTTCGGGGCATTGGGTCCTGGTCAAGTTCCCCTTAAAAAAAGTCCGGGCCTCTAAGAATACTTTGTGCCCTTGAGTAAGACCCTGGAACTCTTGGGGCTCAGTTCCCTCTCAGGGGATTGGATCCAGAGATCTCCAGGGCCAGTTCCCTCCATTATGCCTCCTTTGAGAAGGGGTGGCATTTCCCTCCTATCCCAAACAGGGCTACTTAGGCTCATCTCTCACTGTCCTGAAAGTCTTCATACCTTTTGAAAGAGACCCCACGTTTTCATTTTGCACTAGGTCCTGCAAATGATGTAGCTGGTGCTGTTTGAGGACCTGTCAGCACTGGCCACTCCTTGAGTTAGTACTGCGGACTCTAAGCTAAGGGGGGCAGTGTGTGGAGTGGGCAAGAAGTGGTTGGGTTGGGAGAAGGTGAGGTATAGTCTGTCCTTGGGTTTCCCAATGGTTTTTTATGTACCTGAAGCTCCCTTCTTTTTCTGTCTTAAAGCCTGGGCTATAGGAATAGCAAATAAAAACAGACGTCAATAAAAGGGAGCATGAATAGAAATTTTTTTTTGGAGGGGGAAACGTTTCCCACCCCTGAAATTCATTTAAAAAATGATGTCTAACATTTATTGAGTAACCTACCACGACCCAAGAACTGTTCAAAGAAATGTTCAAAGCACTTTACATATGTTAGGTAATGTAATATTCACAACAACCTTATGAGATGAGTACTATGATTAACCCTAGTTTGGAAACCAAGGTGAGAAGGTTCAGCAAATGCATTGTTCCAAACCTTCCTTTTTTTCACCTCACTATATATCTCAGAGATAACTGAATAGCATCTATAGATCTCTCTCATTGAAAGTTGTAGAAGGATTTAAACTGGTGGCCCATGTGGAATAGAACAAAGAGAATGGAGAAAGCCAAACCAATTGAGTAGCTTGTTCAATAATTCTGATTATTTTTATGCATTCATTCATCAAATATTTATTTAAGTTTTTGCTGGGCTCTGTGATATCAAATCACATAAGAAATGGTCCTTGCCTTCAAAGAGCTCGAGGGAGCTAAGACAAGTAAACAAATAAATAATCATGCAATGTGCCAAAGTGTTGTAACTGGAGTGAAGTGACAAGTGTCTGGACTGGGAAAGCTCCCTGAGATAAAAAATGAGACGGCTAGAATACTTTTTCTTTGGAAAAGTGTCAGCAGGTACAGTCTGATAAAGGGCAGCCGCAGGTCCTCCTGACAGGGTGACTCACACAGTTTTCATTTGTCCTGTACCCTCTCATCTGCCCGGTCTCCCCCACCCCAGCCCCATGCACCCGAGGACAAGGCTGAGAAGGGGCTCATGATGGAATTGTGGCTTCTCACCTTTGCAGCTCTAACTCCTGCCTGGCTATAGCGCAAACGGTGAGCAAATTCTTGATTATGCACGAAGATGAGCTTCTGATTCATTTTTGATGTTCAATGTTATGAGGCAAACTCCCTGGCCATCTGTTCAAAGGAGGAACATGTTACATATTTGGATTATTTTATTTTTATCTTAATCAAGTGGCAACTTTCCATCTTGATGCATCTTAACCTGAGCAGTTGTGGTTGGAAGGCAATGGGCTTGAACAGACTGATGAGCGAGGGGGAGAAGGATATGCCACCTGGTGCAGAGCTGGTGTCAGATGCAGGAGCAGAGTCTCCTCTGCATGGCCCTTTCATCTCTCGATTAGGAGAGAAATTGCAAGCCCTCCAGTGGGCAGCAAAATGCGTAGAGCACCAGCCAGTAGGGGCTCATTACACAAATGGGGACCAAAGACCAAACCGGTCAGGATCTGTTGGTTCTAGCCTGGGGGAGTCTGGGCTGGGGGTGAGGGTCATGAACAGCCCCCTGAAATGGTTAAAGGCAACTGAGCTGAGGGGAGGTAGCTGCAGCTTTCTTGTTTGAAGCAGCCAAAGCACGTTAGCCTGTTTACTGACAGGAGATTTAAGTTTTTCCAGCCATTGGCATTTGATGGAAATGTGCAACTATGTTCTAGGACCTCACAGAATTGGTGAGATGGATTAGAGAGAAATTATCTAGCTATTCATCTTAGTTTGGGTTTTCTTGAAAGAGGATCCTGAAACAAAGGTTGGAGAGCAGTTAGTTTATCTGCAGGTGATGCAAGGAAAAGGAGACAGGGAAGGAGGAAAAGTCAATAGGGAGCTGGTTGCCACAGTGGGCAACTGAGCTCCATCCGGATGAGGCCCCCTCAGAATTGTCCTCTGGCAGGGAGGCTGGTGTGTTTATTCACTGACTTCTAACCGTGTTGGTTGAGGGTTACCCTCAAGGGTGTTAATCCCTTACCTTCAGACTGCTCTTAGCTGAGATCTAGAAAAAAAAGCCCTCAGATAGACAAGCAGAGAGACAAGGAGGGTGCTCAGTTCAGTTCCCTGGACCATGCATGGGAACCGTCTGTCCCAGCCACAGCTGAGACCCAGGGGGGCTGCAGAAAAGAGGTGTGGGGCACAGATAGCATTCCCATGGCCCCTGGAGGAAGGAAGTGGGGAGGGAAGAAGAAATAGGACACACTTACCAAAAGTGACCAGGGTGTGAGTTTTGTGGCCTGGCAGGCACCAACCTCAGTTCCCAAGCTCAGATGGGTAAGAAACCTTAAATCCATTTTTAACCAATCAAATTGGTAAGGAAGTTTAAAAATGGAACTAGTAATTCTGGGGAGCCAAGGTGATAAAGTATTGATGAAAGTGCAAATCAGTACAACCCTTTTGGAAAACAATGTACAAAATTATTAAGAGAATTTAAAATGCCTTGAAAACCATTCTATGGATATAATCAAGTATAGGGTTCAAAACAGGCCTCCCCGAAAAGTGCCATTTTGGCATGTGAATTATTTTGAGCTGAAGATAAGCAAAACCCTGCAGGCTCATGAGAAACTTTTACCTCTCCCTTAAAGAATTTAAACTAGGGGCCTTGCCCATTATAAGAAACTAGAGGCTCAGTGCATGACATTTGTGCAGTGTGTGTGTGTCAGGGGGCGTCCCTCAGCCCGACTTGTGCCCTCTCGCAGTCTGGGACCCCTGGCGAGTGGGTCTAAGCCGGCAGGTGGACATCCCCCGATGGGTCCTTAGTGCTGCCTGGGAGGCAGGAGAGGCTCCCGCGGCTATAAATTCAAGGGGTTCTCACAACTCTCTCCTCAGGCTCAACAATGTGGTAGAATGGCTCACAGAACTTTACCTACTTTACCTTTTATTATATGGGACTAGAGGCCCGATGCACTAAATTTGTGCAGTCCCTGCCACCGTGGCCAAGGGCCTCTGCTGCCTCTGCCACGGTCCCCACCTGCTGCAGCTTTGTCTAGAAGGAAGGATGTCTGGAAGGATATCTGGTCTAATTAGCATATTACACTTTTATTATTATAGATTCCTTTTTTTTAACTTATCTATATGGCAGGAAAAATTACTAATTACTGAAAATCTGCTTTTTTTTATTGTCCTGGAATGACCTTCCTTACCTCTTAAGGCCCAAGGCACCTTACTTTATACCTTAGCTCAGAATGTCATATATATTTTATTTTCCCTTTCTGTCTTTGAATCTCTCATATATGTGGGGTCTGTGACTCTCTCATGTATATAGGATTCCCATGCATATGTATGTAATTAAATTTGGTCATTTTCTCTAAAAAAAAAATCTTAAATTTGTACTTGCTTATAAATTAAACCAGTTTTGGCTCTATGTTCCCACTGTGCTGTGCTGGGGGGACATTTAATCTCATTTTGGGACCCTCCTCCCTGTGTACCAACTCCTCCCCAGGCCCAAGGCTGGCTTAGGTTTCTGTGAGTCACTGTAGGCCTGGGCAGGAAGCTTTGGCTTGTGCAGGTTCCTGTAGAGAACAGGCGGAGATGCTTATATTATGCATAGGGTTTGTTGTTGTTGTTGTTGTTTTTCAAATCTTATTTTGTTTGTTTGTTTTTGGTGGTGGTAACTTTTCTACTTAACTAGTGAGGCTGAGCCAGCTGAGCACGTTCTCTTTCTCTTTTGCAAGCTGCTTTATTTTGCTCACTTTGGAGGTCCCCTATGAATTACCGTGCACAGAGAGTGGCTCTCTGTAAGATGATGTAATAGGTTTTGTGAACAGTTCCTGTCTCACTGTCCTTCCACCAGTAGCTTAATCTAAGAGCTTGTCCCTGCGACCATCACCAAGTGACACAGTGGCCTCTGTGTGTGAGGTACAGCATGAGGCCGGACCTAGACGCTTTGAAAAGACCTTTTAAAATAAAATAAATTGCCCTGACCAGTTTGGGTCCCAGGTTTGATTCCGGTCAAGGGCATGTACCTTGGTTGTGGGCACATCCCCAGTAGGGGGTGTGCAGGAGGCAGCTGATCAATGTTTGTCTCTCATCGATGTTTCTAACTCTCTATCCCTCTCCTCCCTTCCTCTCTGTAAAAAAATCATAAAATATATATTCAAAAATCATTTATTAAAGTGAACAAGTA
>NW_006289712.1:97201-99300 GCF_000327345.1 Myotis davidii | reverse complement strand
ATCAAGAATAGTCTGGCCGAAACCGGTTTGGCTCAGTGGATAGAGTGTCGGCCTGCAGACTGTTGGGTCCCAGGTTTGATTCCGGTCAAGGGCATGTACCTTGGTTGTGGGCACATTCCCAGTAGGGGGTGTGCAGGAGGCAGCTGATCAATGTTTGTCTCTCATCGATGTTTCTAACTCTCTATCCCTCTCCTCCCTTCCTCTCTGTAAAAAAATCAATAAAATATATTAAAAAAATAAAATAAAGTAAATTGAATTAAAAAGCCATCATCCAGTAAGCTTGAATTTTTCTGATGTATAGTTATATGAGCTTTAACACATAGGTAAATTTGTGAAACCACCACAAACACATATCAGGACCTGGAACTGGTCCATCACCCCCAAAGCTCCCTCATCTGCCCTTTAGTAATCATATCTTCTCCCTGCCTGTAATCCATGGCAACCACTGACCTGTTCGTTGCCATTATAGTTTTGTCTTTTTGAGAAAAGATCTTTGTGTTTGAAGCATTGGAATAAAATTCTATATTTAAAATGGTTCTGGTTTGTTGAAGCAAGGGTGAGACAACTCCTGCAGTCACTTGTATCAGGGTGGCTGGCCATGAAGACACCATCAGAAAGACACCCCAGGAGGAGGCGACCAATGTGCCATCGGCCAGCCTTCCAGTATTTCAGAGCATCCAGCTCACACCTCTCTCTCTCTCTCTCTCTCTCTCTCTCTCTCTCTCTCTCTCTCTCTCGTTTAATGTATTTTAATAGTAAACTTACAGGAACCGCACAGAAGACAGACAACATTGAAAACATGTACTTGCATGCAGGACAACTAAGTTAGAAAAGTCTAGTGAGCGGATGCAATCTACTGTTTGATAAAAATGCTACAAACACCATTTAGTTGCCATCAATAAGAACTTTACTTGTTTAAAAAAAAAATCCAAATGCTGGCATTGTCCAGAAAAATTTAGCAGCTTTATTTATATTGTTATAAAGTGGGACTGCTGAAACTTGTTCACTGAAACACTTGACTTGCATTAATGCTTTATGTCCCCACACTTATATTAAAAACATTCAGACACAAATGAAAATGGAAAAACTGCTAATACCTGATTTCTGTCCCATATTTTCAACTTGCAATTATATACTTAGGTACCTTTGAGCCCATGGGAAAAAAATATCTAACATTCAGAATTACCAATAACAAAAAGAGCATTTTTTTTTCAAAGAATGAAACGTTTCCCATCACAGTGGATTCTTAAGCATGGTCTCCACATATGCGGCGTGCTAGCTGGATGTCTCCTGGCATAATTGTTACACGTTGGCATGGAGAGCACACAGTTGGTGTCTTCAAAAAGGCCAGCCAGACAGGCCTCCTTTGCCTCTTGCAAAGCACCAACAGCTGCCTTCAGGAAGCGCAGGTCTGTTTTGAAGTCCTGAGCAATTTCTCGCACCAGACGCTGGAAGGGAAGTTGCGAATCAGAAGTTCAGCGGACTTCTGATAATGTCTAATTTCACAAAGTGCCCCAGTGCCAGGCCTGTAACGATGAGGTTTCGTCACCCGTCCAGTAGAGGGCGCACTCTTCCGGGCGGCTTTGGTAGCCAGTTGCTTCCTTGGTGCTTTACCACCGGTGGATTCGCAGACAGTCTGCTTTGTAGGAGCCATGGTACAGAGATCCCTTTACTTACCTGCTTCTCCTTCGGCTGGAGCTCGGCGAGCTGGAGGCGGCGCAAGCGTTAGCGATGGCGGCTGCGAACACCTCCACCTCCTTTCTCTTATGCTAATTCTTCTTGGGACCATGTAAGATGACATCCTTTCCTCAACACCACTGTGAAGTCTCAGCAGCCAAGCGCTCTCTTTTTGAACGTTGTAATCAGATACTGGTGCATCCGCCTTCTAGCTGCTTTTCCAGCAAAATATGTCCCTGCTGATTGGAAGGAATCTTGCTTTTCACCGTTTTTATTGTATCCATGGGTTCAACGATGGTCTTTCCCATTAGGCCTTTCATGGAAATCTGCATTTTGACAGCTGTTTGACCTTAGATAGCGAACCTGTAAGGGTCAGTTCTCATTAAAAGGTGCCCAGATTTAGCTTAGGCTGGGTTAAATCT
>NW_006289712.1:78337-97147 GCF_000327345.1 Myotis davidii | reverse complement strand
GGGGGGGGGGGGGGAGGAATAAGGAGTCTAGTATCGCAATCTTTAGTTCTGACCTAAAGACTGAGAGGAGCACTGGTCGCTACAACTGGACTATCCTGACCTAGTTACTTAGGTTGTTAAATAAATTAATTGAAGCTGCTCTGAAATGAAGCAGAATACTCCGAGAGAGCCTCCTTCTTGCCTACTGCCCACAGATTCTGCCAGTGATCCCAGGGATGGGCTGGAGAAAAGGGAATGGAGTCTCTAGGACACTTGCAGGAATAGAGATTTTTTCTATGGAAATAGAGGAGGAGGCGCTTAACCCATCACTGGAGCCCTGTATGGTCTTATTCTCCGTCTCATGCAGCATGAAAATGCTGAGCTATTTCAGGACCCTGTAACGATTTCCACAGACACATCTGATAAAGGTCTAGGACTCTTTTAAGAGAGAACTTAGAAGATTTAAAAAAAAATATCTTTTGGGTAGGTTTAAGCTTGGCTATGAGTGATAGAAAATCCAACACAACAGTAGCTTAAACTAATTGAAGTTTATTTCTCCCGTAAATACTGGCTGTCCTGAACTGGTATGGCAGTCCATAGTCATCAGGTACCTAGACCCCTTACTTGGTGCCATCTATCTTCAATGTGAAGCGTCTACCAGGTAGACTCTACCCAATAGTCCAAAAATGGCTGCTGGAGCTCCAGCCATTGCGTTCACATTCATCCAGCAGGAAAAAGGAAGGTGGAGGAGTATAAATCTTTCTCTGTTCAGAAATCACACTTGCCATGGCATTTGCCATATGCTCTTACTTTTCTTTGGCCAGGACTTAGTCAATTGGCCATAATTGGCAAGGGAGGTCGGGAAATGTAGTCTTTATTTCTTATAGCCACCTGCCCAGCCAAGGACCAAGGAGAGAAAGTGGCAGTCTCTGCTACTCCCTGCTAAGGTAACCTCAAAACTTCCGCTAGAGAAGTTATAAAAAGCAAGTATCCAGATGGGGTGTTACAGAAAGAGCTTGCTGCCCGGAGGCTCTCCTTCTGTTACGAGTTGCCATACTTATTTGGCTTACCCTGCCAGAGGGCACAGAAATTCCCCTTTGAAATTTAGACCCAGGAAACACAACACCCCCTTTCCATTTTTGTCCCTCCTATGAATGGGATCTCCCAGCATTTTCAAAGATCTTTATTGCCTATTCAGGTGTAAAAAGAAGAGATAAACAAAGAGAATGCCCAATGCTCAGAAAATTACAACTTAATAGGTTTGTATCTTAAGGTAACTGCCCTCCCCCCCCAAAGGCAGGCATAAATATGCAGTAATCAGGCCTGTCTTTGTTCCTTTTAGCTGCTGTCAGGTCTCCATGTAGAGGAGAATAGCTTTCGTTTTTCCTGGAACAAGGCACAATATCATTTCCAAACTCTACCATCCCATAGGGCACACCCATTTGGCTTTTGCTGAGGGGCAGGCCTTGTTAGATCACTTCTGGTGACTAACTGGTAAGACTCTTCCTCTCTTTGCAGGCTGTATTTGCCCCGTAGGCTCATGGGGCACCTGTACTTTCTCCACACTCCTGGAGATCTTTTCATATCAGCCCCCTTGGATCTAATGCACCCTTTTTGACAGTTGCATAGATATTCTATGGTGTGGCTAACTTCAATTTACTTAACCAGATACTGATTGCTGAATGCTTTAAGAATTGATGTTCTCATAGCAGAATTGCTTTTCAATTGATTGTACTTTTTTTTTTGTACAGGGGAACAGCCTGGATTCAGAGGGGCAGGGGTGTAATGGGAAGAGAAAGAGAAGCTATTGGGTTCATGGGCTGGGAAGACCAACTTCCCCCACTTCACAATATTTTTAAGGGTGGCCTCATCTTTTAAGCTTGAACTAGACGGGTTCAATACATTATGGATAAGAAGTGAAGTCTTCTAAATCTGTTGGAGGCTGAGACCAGGTCCTTGAGGTCAGAGAAAAGAAAAGAACAGAGCTATGAACTTGAAGACTGGGTCCACTGGCAGATGGGCTGGCCCACAGTCTTCTAAAGTTCATACCTCAAAGCAAAACCACCTTGGCCCCTAACACTCAAGCTGGTTGATACAAAAAGCAGAGGTGGATGATAGCAAAGTGAATGCTCCGGCAATCAATGATGGCAAGAACAAATGGCCACTCAGTTTCTCTACCGCACTTCCCAGCCCTATTGTGACTGCTCTCAAGTAGCACCAGCCTGGACAGTTTGTAAAGTGAGCACTCTTCCATGTCTTTAGGGACCCCAGCCTCCCAGATATGTTTGCCTTTCCTCTGCCCCCACTCCACCATTGGCCTTTCCTGCCCAACGAGCATTCTTTTACTATCAAAATGTGCTCTCAAAAAAGAAACAAAAACAAAAACACATTGACATTACAATTGAAACTGCCAATAACTGTATGAAATGATATTATATAGGGAGGGAAATTGGGAAGGTGTGTATGTATTCACACACATGTATTCATTAAAATTTTTATTTCAGAAACACATAGTAGAGAGAAAGGTGTAATGAACCCACCCAAATCCATCAGCTTCAACATTTATCAACAATCTGCCATTTTTGCTTCCATCTATTCTCTCCTCCAGCATATTTTCCCCCTCCTCCTCTCCCCCACCCCGGGTTACTCTACATTATTTCAAATGCTGTCATTTGAATCACACACATGGGAAGGGAAGGTCTATTTAATGAGAAGTTTAGTGGGGCAGTGTGTTGAGTAGGAACGGGGTGCAGAGTCTGGATGCCGCAGGAAAGAAGTCCGGGGTTGTTCAGGACGCCTGCACCAATGCAGACGACTAGCGGTGGGACATACCGTGCTCCTCCCTCCCTCTTGCTGTCTCTGCTTTCAGCCAAAGGAATGAAACTCTTACTCTAAAATTTGAGGCCCTTAGCAGCCGGTGGGAGAGAACATTCTAGAGGGAAGAGGCTTTTTCATGCCCCAATCACCTCTGGTAGGCACTTGCCTGTTCCTCCACCTTCCACTGTGCATCCATGTGCAACTCCCTGACGTGGTTTGAGCAGATGGGCAGTGAATGTCAGGCAGAACACAGCCGAGCTGCCAGTGATGGTGTCTGTGGAGGGCAGCGAAGCCAGGCGAGGCCTCAGGTGACCGCCTGCACACGGAGGGGCTGGAGGAGCAGCAGAGCTTGTCATTTGGAGGGGCGGTGGGCTTCAGGCTCCTGCTGGAGGATCAGCAGCTCTTGGGGTTACCCAAACTCCACTCTCCGCTCAAAATGAAGGTGTTGTGGAGACAGGAGGATATGCCAGACATGTCCTTTGATTTGCTACTTTTCCCCAGAAGCAGTTTTGTCTCCTAAACTTCTCTGCCAAACCAGTAGGTCCCAAAGACAGCTCTTTTTTTCATGTAGGAGAAGCTAACAGGTGGCTCCCCGTGTGAGTGGTGTGCGCCGTGGGTGATGGGGAGTGGTGTGTGATGAGGGTGGTGGGGAGCAGGGAAGGTGGCTGAGAGTGTGTGGAGCGGGGCTGATCCGGCAGTGCCTTTGGCATGCTGCCATCACTGCCTCTGTGGTAGGCTCTAGAAGTTTGCAGTGTTAGTTGTCGACTATTTGAGGAACTGGTGTTTTGGGGGTAGATTTCATAGCACTGTTTAGACCAAAAGATGAGTGATTTCTTAGATTCCCTGCTGAGCCTGACATGACGGCAGGAGCCCAGAGGTCCTGCTCCTGTGTCTATTGCTCCCTCAGGAGGGTTCGCAGGCTGCACAAATCAGTCCTGGGTTCACGTGGATCTGTTGTCGTGTGTGCACCACCCACAGAATGGTAGGGGCTTTAGGGAGGAATCTGAATGTTGACGGTGAGACTGGCAGCTGGCCGGCCACGGCCACATGACCTGGTTCAAATCTGGTGAATTCCGTTTAGTGCGAGGGAGCTTGTGAGGACTATCAGCCCTGGCTGCAGCTAAACAATCAACAAGCCCTCTGCTGCATTCAGCATTTTCTAAAAGGGGTCCTGCTGAGCACTAGCTCAGTAGAAATGAGGTGGACAGAGGCTGTTCAGCTGGGATAGAGCTAAGGGGGGGTGGGAGATTTCACTGGGCAGTAAGTTGGGACACTGTATTGAACAGGTCTGTTTGCTGCAGGACTTCTCAGGCATTTGTTACTTACCAAGTGACTTTTCAAGAAAGAGCTATAGTAGGCTGTGTTCCTACTATCTGTTTGGCTCTAGACCCCTTGTGGCAAGTGTTTTCCCAAATACATTTTGGGAAATAGGGTTTTTCTTGAATGAAGATTCATTCTGCTGACTTTTAAAGTCATCAAGACCAAAAGGCCCAAAGTCTAAGCATCTCTCAAGTATCTTTTAATTTGTATTGCCCCCTCTTTCCTTTGGCTCATATTTAGGCAGGAGTAAATTGATCTTTATATTGTTACAGGCTCCTCCCAACAGGGTTTGACATTTTAATTGATTTTATATTTCCTATTTTATTTTTATTTAAAGATTTTTAAAATTGATCTTTAGAGAAAGAGAGAGGGAAAGGGAGGGAGAGAGAAAAGCATTGATGTCAGAGCAAAACATTGGTTGACTGTCCCCCTAACCTGGGTATGTTCCCTGACCAGGAACTGAACCAGCAAACCTTTGGTGCCATGGGATGATGCCCAACCAGCTGAGCCACAGTGGCATCTATTTTTTAAAAAAATATTTATTGACCTGAGAGAGAGAGGAAGAGAGTAAGAGAGAGAGAGAGAGAGAGAGAGAGAGAGAGAGAGAGATTTTTTGTTGTTCCATGTTTTTATGCATTCATTGGCTGATTCCTGCATGTGCCCTGACCAGGAATTGAACCTACAATCATGGCACATTGGGACAATGCTCCAGTGAGCTGAGCTATCTGGCTAGCGTTTTCCTTTCTATTTTATTAAAAACTAAAGGCCTGGTGCAACACATTTGTGCACTGGAGGTGGGGGGTGGGGGGGGGGTCCCTCAGACCAGCCTGCATCTTCTCGCAGGGACTCCTCGGGGGATGTCTGCCTGCTGTGGAGGCAGGAGCGGCTCCCACCACTGCCACTGTACTCACCAGCCATGAGCCCGGCTTCTGGCTGAGCGGTGCTCCCCCTGTGGGAGCACACTGACCATCAGATGGCAGCTCCTGTATTGAGCTGGTGGTCAGTGCCCCCTGGTGGTCATTGCGTGTCATAGTGACTGGTTGTTCTGCCATTTGGTCAATTTGCATATTAGCCTTTTATTATATAGGATAGAAACCCCGCCCTCCCCTCTCCCCACAACTTTGCATCTATGTAACTCCCCTTGGGAGCCTAAATACATTCTTACTCTTTCAACAACTCTGAAAAGCAGCCCCGTTTTATATATGTGGATAGTGAGGTTCAGAGAGGTTTAGTCACTGGTTTGAGGTCTCATAACTGTAACAGTGATGTGGATTAGGGTTTGTCTAGCTCTGAAGCCAGCCTGTGTTCTTTCCTCTCAGGTGAAGCAGGGGCAGGTTTTCCTTATTTCATCTGTCTTGCCCACACGAATATAAAAACTTTCCCTGAGGTGGGGACTTGGTCTGGTTTGTTCATGCCTGAGCCAGCTCTAGCACATAGTAGGCACTCTGTACATATTCATTGAAGGAATGAAGAGACATCTTACACGTCTCTTCTGGGTCCCCAGGGAGGTAAGTTTGAGAAAGTGCAGCTGAAATCACAGCCTTGGTGAGGCCGAATGAAATAATACTGTCAGGGTTGTCCTGGGGGACAGAGAAAAAGAAGTTAGCTCTTTGGCAGTACTCAAGTGTTGTTTCTGAATCCTAACTTTAGTTAAATTTAAAACAAAGGAAGGAATATTAACCATGCATGCCCAGGGAAGTACCAATTAAAACAGTACAGAAGGGTGTGGATGACATTAAACCTCCCTGCGCCTCCATTGCTGGTCTTGGTCCTCACTTGACTTTTTTTCTTTGGGTTGTTTTGTCTGTAACTCAGATACTGTGCTTACATTCCTATTTTTTGATTCATCAACTTGAAGCAGAAGCTATCGACTTCCCACTATGAAAGATGAAGCCTGTATCTTCCCCTAATTTCTTCCTGCCAAGTTTTGTTGTATTTTTATTCTTCTATTTATTTCCTCTATGTTTTAAAATAAGGTGCTTAGACTGTCATCCCTTGATTTATGAACTTCATCAATACCTCTTGTTTCTCCACCACGTAACATAAGAAAATTGGTTTCACATTTTCTCCTTCCTGCTCTTCCACCCAGTATTGGTCAGTGCTAACTTTACTTTTACTTTGTCAAAAGGTTAGAACATGTATATTTCATACTGTAACCATAATTAGTCCTTTCTTGCTTTGTTTATATATAAACAATTGAAAATCAATACACAGCATTAGCAATATTGTGATATTGTAAATATAACTCACCATAGAGTCATGGATCTGTAGAGGAGATGTCATCCTATGTGACTTAATCATGGCTGCTCGAAGGAGGTTGGTCCAAGCTTCAAGGTCAAATGGATTCCTTATGTGTTCTATCAATTCTTCAAAATAATAATAATTCATTTTTATTTATTTCATATCAGGAACATGGCTCTCATCCTGGAATTTTTAAAAAATTAAATCTTTATTATTGGAAGTATTACATATACCCTCTTTTTCTTCATTGACCCCTTCTAGCTCACCCTTATC
Source organism: Myotis davidii (assembly GCF_000327345.1). Taxonomy (NCBI): domain Eukaryota; kingdom Metazoa; phylum Chordata; class Mammalia; order Chiroptera; family Vespertilionidae; genus Myotis; species Myotis davidii. The sequence goes on along the minus strand of NW_006289712.1, from coordinate 90,517 downwards.
CCTTGCACCAGTCCTTCACCACCCTATTGTCTATGTCCACGGGTTACGCACATATGCATACAAGGTCTTTGGTTGATCTCTTCCCACCCACCCACCTTCTTCCGTCTTCCCTCTGAGATCCCACAGTCTGTTCTATGCTTCTATGTCTCTGGATCTATTTTGTTTATCAGTTTATGTTGTTCATTATATTCCACAAATGAGTGAAATCATGTGATACTTGTCTTTCTCTGATTGGCTTATTTCACTTAGCATAATGCTCTCCAGTTTCATTTGTGCTGTTGCTCATTGTTTTTTTAATTTGCATCTCTCTGATGATCAGTGACTCTGAGCATTTTTTCACATGTCTCTTGGTCATCTGTATATCCCCTTTGGCAAAGTATCTATTTAGGTCCTTGGCCCATTTTAAAAATTGGATTGTTTGTCTTCTTTTTGTTAAGTTGTATGAGTTCCTTATATATTTTTGATATTAACCCTTTATCAGATGTATCATTGCCAAATATACATTGGCTTTCTTCTCCCATACACTGGGCTCCCTTTTCATTTTGTTGATGGTTTCTTTTGCTGTGCAGAAGCTTTTTATTTTGATGTAGTCCCATTTGTTTATTTTCTCCTAGTTTCCTTTGCCCTAGGAGATGTATTGGTAAACATATTGCTACAAGAGGTGTCTGAGGTTTCTTCTAGGATTTTAATGGTTTGCCGACTTACATTTAAGTGTTTTATCCATTTTGAGATTATTCTTGTGTATGGGGTAAGTTGGAATTTCAAAATGCACGTGTCTCTTGTTGACTGAGGTAACACATACTTTCTTCACTGTATTACTTAGAATGTCTAATTTCAACTTCTTAATCACTCTGTAGAATGGCCGATTTGGACCAGACTTCTTTCTAACTGTCTCATCCTGAGCTTTGCCAGTGCATTCCTGAGTTAGTTCCACTGTTTGCTGGATCTCATGTATTTTTTCTTAGGTTTGAGAGACTGAATACACAAATGAACAATGACCAGATGATATTAAAAACAACAACAAACCAAACTCTGATCCACAGTCTTCAGCAATGAACCCAACAGAGCAACCCATTATCTATGGTAACCAGCCCAGGAAGCCAAACAATAACCTGTGTAACAATAGTCCCCAAACAGCCAGGACTAGATTAACATCTGACAGTTTCCCTAAATTTTGTCCCTATTTACAATTTAGGACCAACCAGAGAAGGCCCAATATGCTCCCCGAACCAATCACATAGGATGCCCACCTCTAGTTAGCTTGCCTGCAGCTTCCCCAGGCCAACAGCTCCAGTCAGTGTGGAATCATCTTGCTCAGTACTTGGTGGGTCTTTCAGAAATAAAGACCTCAGAAAAATTTATTTTCTCCCTTCCTTTTTCTTGGTTCTTTCTCTCTCTGGACTTCTATGAGATGGATATTGGTCCTGATTAATCTTCTACGTCTTTTGATTTTTCTCTCACATTATATCTATCTCTTTGTCTTTTTGCTTCCTATGTTGTAGTATATTCTTATATTTCTATTTCAGCAATTATATTTTCATAGCAGCCTATTCTTTTAAAAATATTTATTGTTGAGAGTATTACAGATGTCCCTCTTTTCCCCCTGTATTTGCATTGTAAATTATTATTTATTTCAGTTAGAGTATGCTTAATTTCTGACTGGTCCTTTTTCATGTCTTTGAAATTCTCATTAAGATTATTGTCTCACTATGTCCCATGAAGGTCTCATTAAGATCCTTGAGCAACCTTATAACCATTGTTTTGAACTCTGTATCCAGTAGTTTGCTTGATTCAATTTCTTTAATTTGTGGCCTGTTTCTTTGTCTTCACATTGTGGCTGCTTCTCTGTGTTTGTTTCTATGTATTAGGCAGAGCTGCTATGTATCCTGGAATTGGTAGAGTGGCCTTGTGTAGTAGGTATCCTGTAGGGGCTAGTGCTCAGCTTCTTGTCACCTGAGCTGGGCACTAGGTGTACCCCTGTGTGGGCTGTATGCATAGTCTTGTTGTAGTTGAGCCTTGATTGCTGTTGGTGTTACTGGGAGGAACTGACCTCCATGGCTGTGAGGACCAGCTGTGGCTACAGTGGAAGAGCTACTGTGCAGGAGATACCCCTATGGAGCAGGACTTGTTTCAGTGGGGCTTTGGTGCTCACCAACCCTTTAAGAAGAGCCCTCTGGGTCTCCAGCAGCCTCAGTGTTACTCAGCCACAATCCATGCTCATTTTTATAGCCTAAAGTTATGGGGATTTCTCTTCCCAGTTCTGGAACCCTGGGCTTGGGGTCTGGTATGGGGCTGGGACCCCTTGCTCCTCAGGGGAGGTTTTAGAAACCTCCCTCCTGATTAAAAAGAAAAACACCACATGTGGGTGTCAGACCAGCCCTTTCTGAGCCTCTGCCCCTCCTACCAGTCTCAAGTGTGCTTTCTTCTTTACTTCTCTAGTTATAGGACTGCCATTCAGTCAGCTTTCAGGTGGTTCTGAATGATGGTTGTTCTGTATTTTAGTTGTAATTTTGATGTGGTTTTGGGAGATGGTGAATACAGGTGTTTACCTACACCACCATCTTGGTTCTCCTAGCAGCCTATTGTTTGTGGCTGCAGTTTCTTCTCAAATATTGTTGGAGTTACTCAATGGAAGTCTTTGCGTATTTCCTCTATTCTGTTTCTTCAGGGGCCTGCATGTTTGTTCCTTGGTGTTCTCCTTGCAGCGGTTCTCAACCTGTGGGTCGCGAACAATGAAAATACATCCCGCACATCAGATATTTACATTACGATTCATAACAGTAGCAAAATTACAGGTATGAAGTAGCAACAAAAATAATTTTATGGTTGGGGTTCACCACAACATGAGGAACTGTATTAAAGAGTCGTAGCATTAGGAAGGTTGAGAACCACTGGATTGTCCCTGCATAGTTATGAGCTGAGGGACAGGTTGATTACCATAGGTAGCCTATAAAGTTCCTTGCTATTGCCCTTCCCCTGAAGGAAATGGCTGAATGCTTGTGGGTGGACCCTTTGCACAGGCTGGCTTCATTTTAGGGTGTATGAGTGGGGAGCAGTAGGCAAAATTGGGATGGCCCTACTACAGGATGCCAATTTTGGAGTGAAATCTTACTTATTTCCAGGAAGAACGAGCTCCCAAATTCTGGGGTTTTTTTTTCTTTCTTTCCAGTTTCTGTCTTGGGTTGGGGTGGAGATGCTGGGAAATACCTAGACCCCTGAAGACCTCACTTCAGCCTGTGGCCTCCACTGGCAGCTCCTCCTTCCACTCTATGTATCCAGCTGCTGATTTGTGGATGGGGATGGTAAGGAGGGGTCTTGGTCTGCAAAAATGGCTCTTGTATTGCAGCCCTCTGTATCTGTTGTTTGCAATCAGTGTGCCTTAATTCACCTGTGACTTCTTGAGTTTTTTCCTATCTTGCCTTCCTTCCTGAACATTTTAATACATCGGTCGACCTTTTTACATTTTCAGTTGTCATTTTGGTTGGATTTTGGAGTGGTCTGCTTTTTCTACTACCTCTGAATGGACTCTTTGTTTTTCTTTTTTGTTTAGGCTTAGGACTAAGGTAGTTAGAACAAGGATTCTGACCAAAGGCAAATCAATTCAATCTTATACTTATTGCCATCACTCCAAAGAAACCTCCAAACTACAAAGAAACAGAGAATGTGATATAAAGAGCCAATGACAAACAAAGGTGGGAGTCCTTTTGCTCTTTTCCATTTACCTGGAGTAAATGGCAGGCCCCATGGAAGCACACCTGGAGATTTGCTGGGCTCTGTTACAATTTCACCATCCTGAGGGTGGTCAAATAATATTGTGCAGAACCGGTAGAATTTGTTGAAAGGGCACCTAGAGTCTATTGCATCCTCACCTAGACTCTGCCCCCAGCAGAGATCTAAGTTATGCTAACCTAGCTTTGGAAATGTTCGGCAGAACAATTCAAAGATATAAACAATTTTGCTGAGAAGGGGCAAAAAGTACTGCAAAAAAGTTGGCTTGATCATTTTGTGAACTGGTTAGAAAAAGAAGACCTCGATGTAAATTCTGTATACTGTATTGTGCACAAATTGTGAGGAGAGAGTAGAAGTCATTGCCTATATCCAGTCTGGACAATGGCTGTCACTTGCCTAAGCTATTCCTCAGATTCCACCCTGACAGAAGCTGGGGACAGTGACCTGAAGATATCAGACTGGATCAGCAGTTTGCTCCAGCAGGAGCCAGCAGTCCGCAGACTGTGACAGGGCCCTGGTTGTGCCTGGGTACCGCATCTTCTCTTGTAGTGAGCTTCAGTACGTGTCCAGATCACACAGCCAGCAAGAGGTAGAGCTTGGATTTGAACCCAGGACTTTCTCACCTTAAAGCCCATGTTCTTTCTTCCATAACATTGCCTTGCATCATTTCTCTAAAAAGGCAAGAATCACGGCTCAGCCACGAACACTGACGTAGTATGCTGTAAGCACCACTGAGGTTCAGAGACGGAGTGATGGAAAGGGCTAACTGAAGTGTGGTGAGTCTGTCCTGTCCACCATCTGCCCAGCTCTGCGAGGCACAGGGCCTCACCTAGGGCTGGTGCTCCGTCAGTATCTGCTCTTGAATGAATGAGCGGGAGCAGCCAGAAGAGGTTTAGTGGAGAAGACAAGATTTTCACTGGGCTTTTGAGGGATGTTAGGCCTGGAAATGGGGAACTTTCTGGGGCATGAGAAACAGGATGTGGAGTATCATGGAGATGGGGGTAAAGAATGAGTGTGGCAGACCTGTGGCAGGCCAACTTGAAGAAGTGGCCAAGACCAGATTATAGCATGCCCTAAACATCAGAGGGACAGGAGAGAAGAACACAAAGGGACCAATTAATGGGAAAGTTGTGCTGACTTTTAGTATGAGCTGTGATGGAGATCTCTGAGATTCCTGAAGATGAATAAAATGGTCTAATATGATGAATTAATAATAGCAGTTATTCTATTGAGTCTTCACCGTGAGCCATAGATTTTGCTAAGTGCTTTATAGACACCCACTGAGCTAATCCAAACCTCAGTTTGTAAAGTAGATTATCCCTGTTTCAGAGGCTCCAAGAAACTCTGAGAGGTTAAGAAACATGCCCCAGGCCACACAGCTGGCCAGGGCAGAGCAGGGCTTGAAGCAAGGAGTGTCTGCCTCTGAGGGATTCCTAGTGTCCGGCTTTTACTGCCTCCCAGAACAGGTGCAGTGGCTCATGCTGCAGCAACGGGAGTCCTGGGTGAGCCGGAGCAGGTCTGGCTTGCAGGGAGGGTGGGCTCGCCTTGCTGAGGGCCACACTGAGCCAATGCCCTGAAGATCAACTTACCCACATTTCTCTGTGCTTCTGTTGCTCAAAGGCTTGAGAACAACCTCCAAGGAATAAATAAATGAGGGAACAAAATATCTGCTGTCCCCTATTTAGCTTGCTGGGAGTCTCCCTCCCAGCGCCCCACATGCTAAATACAGTTTGAGGGAGCAGATTGACATATCAAACTGGCTCGTGTAATTAGACTGCAACACCTGGTTTTGCAATAACTCTCATTTGCTGTGTGTGCTGAGGAGTTCTTGAAATTTCCCTGCCTGGTGGTTGACCCTACTGGCTGGTCACCAGCTGTGAGATTGGCATGTTGCCCCACAACTGATTGCAATCCCCACCGGCATTTGGCAGAGGCCCCAGCAGAAGCAGGTAGCGGTTAATGCTGACACCTTCTCTGACCCTTGTCACGCAGGCCCAGGCTCCACTTCAGTGACAAGTGGCTCAGGCGTAGAGTAAGTATCAGGAGCTGCTGACATGACTGCTGGCAAGCAACCCCTTACCTCAGCATCTGGGCAGGCCAATCAAAGCCAAAGGTGTGGGCAGGGGCAGTGTGAGGGAAGGAGAGCCACACCCGACTTTGTGCACCCCAAGGCACACATCATCATTTTGGGGTTTTATAGCAACTTTACTGATTGAGCGAGTTTTATTTTATTGTATTTATTTATTATTATTTTTTAAAAATATTTTTTTTTATTGTTGATAGTATTACAGATCTCTCCCATTCCCCACTCCCTCCTCCCCCTCCTTCCAGCCCCTACCCAACTCCCCAGGTCTTCACTACCCTATTGCCCGTGTCCATGGCTATGCATATAGTATAGAAGTTCTTTGGTTTATCTCTTCTTGTCCCCCCAACCCCATATTGAAGTATGTCAGTCTGTTCTAGGCCTCCATGCTTCGGGTCTTATTTTGTTGGTCAATTCATTTTGTTAATTAGATTCCACAAATAAGTGAGATCATGTGATATTTGTCTTTCTCAGATTGGCTTATTTAACTTAGCATAATATTTTCCAGGTCCATCTATCTATCCATTCATCTACTGACGGGCACTTGGGCTATTTCCAAATCTTAGCTATTGTAAATAATTCTACTATAAACATAGGGGTGTATATATTCTTTCTCACTGGTGTTTTGGGGTTTTTAGGATATATTCCCAGAAGTGGATTGGGTCACTAGGACAAACAGAAGTTCCATTTTTAATTTTTTGAGAATAGTATGATTGAGCAAGTTTTAGAATGAGAATTTAACAACAAAAACAAGCCTCAAATTCACCACCCCGCCCCGCCCCGAAAAAAAATATGGATCTGAAAAGGAAGATGTTGTAGCCATTCATCATTTCCCGCCACTGCCTAATGCTAGGCTCTCTTCCCCATCATATGTAATATTTGTGGTGTTATTGGCCTTACTTCTCTCCTCAGAAACCAGCATGGGAGATTCTCAAGTCTTTGGCCCTGACCATAGGACACCAGCATGGGTACTTTTAAGACTGGAGATCAATTTTAGAGGACAATTGTTGAGTCTGAGAGCTCCTTAGAGTCTTCCCATGATCACAGTCACCATTGCCTGCAACTGTCAAATAAAAAGCAAATCTGGAGCCCTGGCTGGTGGCTCAGTTGGTTGAGAGTCATCCCGTACACCAAAAAGGTTTTGGGTTCAATTCCCAGTCAGGGCATATACCTAGGTTTCAGCTTCAATTCCTGGGAATGAACGGGAGGCAACTGATTGATGTTTCTCTCACATTGATGCTTCTCTCTCTCTAAAAAAAAGAATAATAACAAAAGTCTGGGTTTAAGACTTTATTTGAAAGGATGATTTTAAGCAGTTGGGGGAGGAGGGACTATTGCAATAAGGAGAAGCTCTGATCATAATATCGATAAGTGTCTCAAAGATTAAGAAAAGGAGTTTTTATTTTATAGAGAGAAATAAACAATGCTGGAGATAACCCAGTGTCAGAACGTGGAAATAAAATGATTAGGACAGTTATCAGACGATTGCCAGGGCTGACCAACAGACCCCGAGCGACGGATGAATGATTACTCTGACACAGGTTCACTGTGAAAGAGAGGGCTAAGGGACTGCCTGGCTAAAGGAACCAGACAGCCTCGTTTGCCTGCCTCTTCAGGCTTTTATTGTAGCAACAGTTTGAGATAAAGTTTATCTTTTAGATACAATCAGTAGGGTAAGTAATCTTGGGAGGACACTTGTGTCTGCAGTGTCCTTTAAGCAAGGATACCTAAAGATTAAGCATAAGGATTCTATTAAACACCCAGGGGTCTGCATGTTCACAGACTTGTTTGGAAGGGTTAAGGAATAATTATGGGTGCTGCCTTTGGCACTCACCTAAGTCAGAATTCCAATAAACAGGGTGGGCCACCTTCAGCACACTTCCCTTTGTGGAATGTCCTCCTTACAAACTTTCCAACCAAGTCTCCTGTGCTCCCCCACAGACCATGAGATACCCTGAAGTCAGCCTGATCAGGCACCGGGGGAACAGGGACAAACTTAACTATTTGGTGAGCAAGCTTTTTGCTTCAATGGAACTGTTAGGGACCAATCATTCATCTCATAATTTCTAAGGCCAGGACTGGGAATTGGGAGGGGCCGTGCATGTCCTCTGCACCACATGCCTCTCTGCTTGGACTCAGCGACTTACCTCAGGCCACACACTTGGCTTGATTTCAAGACAGTACAATTATGTGATACATGGATCACGCATATGTATTTGTGGAATTCTGCATGATAATTATTACATTAATATCCAATGGAATATGAAAATGGAGATCAATTACACTCTTATATCTAGACTGAAATTTTACTTGCTGCTGTCATCAACACCCACCCTGGTCAACAGGATCGTCTCCTGATGCATAAGCATTGGCACAGCCAAACCCTGCGGCCCCAGCACTGCAGTCATACCGTGCAGTCCTTTACCAAGTGACAATTCTTCTTAAAAAGTGAAAAAGGATGTAAGTCTTACACCTTTCCCTTTGGCTGTTTTCAGATTCCCTATCAAATAACCCCAAACACAAACCAATGGAGATGCAGTATTTTACACAGCAGCAGAATGGACAGGGGCAGTGTGGGTGGTGAGAGCCCAGCTCTGAGGAGGCTCTGGCCACACATACTAGCACCTGTTCCAGGGGGTCTTCCTGATGGAAGGGGGATGAACAGCTCTTAAGCCTCGTGGAACTAGGATGACCGTTCCTTCTGTTCACATAGGCCTGCTCTTCTAGCCTCCCTAGGAAGCTGGCCCCTGCTCCTCCCTTACATACCACACCCTGATGTCTTGGACCTGCGCTGGGACCTCAGAGCCAAAACCCAGTGCCTCTCAGGGTGGCGCCCAGCAAAACCCTGCTGTGGGCATGGCTTTGGGCTCAGGTTCTAGAGGTCATGGATTTTGTCCTGGCTCTTGCCAATGTGATCTTGCTGAGTAGCTTGGACAAGGTGATTCAGCCCTCTGTGCCTTAGTTTCCTTGTCTGTTGCAGCGGGGGTGATAACACCCATCTCATCGGATTGAGAGTTAAATGAGATAAAGTAATAAAGTAGTAGCATAAAAGAAGCCTGTAAATATTAAACCAAATAGATAAACCAAATAGATGGATGTGTGATGGCGGGAAAGAAGAAGAAATCTATTGGCTCCCTCTCCCCTTTCTTGCAGGACACAGAGGGTCACTTTAAAAGCTCACTTCTGGAGCTTTGTTACGTGACCGCCTGCTCTCCATAATGCTCTCTCTTTCTGGGTGGACAGGGTCTCACCATGGTCACTAACATCTTACTCTCCCTCGATGCTCAATTTGACCTTTAGTGTGACATGCATCCCCTGCTGACTTCCCTGACCTGCTGTTGGCCCGGAAATACTCAGTTTACAATTGGGCTAAGCTTTCCTTAGCATGCGGTCTTGCTGTCCACTAGGAATAATAGTAATAAACACCTAATAGACTTACAGTGAGAATTAAATGAAATAAGAAGTATTCAATGCCTGCCCTGAAGTAGGAGCTCAGTCAGTGAAGATATGTTTTGACAGGATTATACTAAAAAGTCACTTGGGTTTTTCTTGTTCCCCCATCTGCAAAGAATAGTTACTGGTAAGAGTGGTGGAAGGGCTATAAGCCACGAGAAGGGGAAAAGCCCTGAGTGAACTCATTACTGATGCTAACAGTGGGCTTTGGAAGAGGAAGACTGTGGGGAGGGTTTTGGAGGTGTGCTGGTGGTCTTCGCCCCCACAGTGTGCTTCTGGGCTGACCTGGGGAGCTCCCCTCCTGGTCTGGAGTTTGGCTGTGTGCATTCACTCCCACTGGTCCCCTGACAGGTCTCACTTTCCAAGATCTGGGCCTGCGGCTTTCAGCTCTGCCTTCCACCCAATCCCGCTCAGACCCTTTCAAAGGGCTTGGAGTCATTCATGCAGCAGCACATTTTAATCTGGGGTTGGAGTGCGTGGAGGGCCCAGAGCTCCTGATGCCTGCCACTTTCAGGGAGGCAGTAAGAGGCCTGCAGGGAGCAAGTTTGGACGTTGGCTTATTACTTTTCCTGTTTCAGGCAAGCAGACAGCTACGTTTATTAAGTGTCGATAGTGTGCAAAGAACTGTACCAGATGCCATAGGGTGGGGATGGGGACTAGAAAATGTTCAGTCTTCCTTGCAGAAGAGCTTGCAGACCACCTGGAAGTTAGGGCATGCACCAGAAAGGGTATCACATAGAATTCATGTTACTGAGGGTGTTTTTATGAGCCATAGCTACAGGGAGGAAAAGCCGGGCTGGGGTGAGGTTTAGAGTTGGAAGAGGCTCATCAGGAAAGGTTTTCAGGGAAAATTAATTCGAGCTCAGAGCTACCCAAGGACACAGAATGCTGGAGAGGACGGGCCTAAGGCATGAAGGGACAATGGCATTTGCAAAGGTGTGGAAGCAGGACCTGTAGACAGAACATAAGCTCTGGGTGTGGCTGGAGCAGGTTGTCCTTGAGGCAACAGGAGAGGAGATGTCTGTGAAACTGCCTTGAGAAGGAGTGGTGGGCAGATGGGGAGCTGTGAGAGCAAGTGTCATAATAGACAAGTAGAACATTCATGCACATCTGGCTCAGGCAAACCTTACAGGGGCTCGAGGTCACGTGTTCTCTCCCCAGTGTAGGTTTGTGGTGTGTGTGGGTGTGTGTGTGTGTGTGTGTGTGTGTGTGTGTGTGTGTGTGTGGTTTGGTTGGGTGGGTGGTGAACTTAAGGCTCTTTGATTGCAGACAACATAAACTGAAGTGAAGTAATTTAAAGCAAAATCTTGGAGACTTCGGAAGCTGTTTGCATCACAAGCCCAGTTTTTGCTCGGGTTGTATGTTTCTTTGGAGGTGGATTAAGGACATTGATGAGGATAATGGCAGAGATAAAGCCACCAGTCTCGACACCCCCTCCCAACCCACCCTTTGACCCCCAGCAGGGGCTGGGGATTCAGGGAAGGCCTGGAACAATGACAAAAAGTCGTTAAACCTTTCCTTCTGTCATCTCTGCTCCTTTCATACATTTGCATCACTCTGTCTCCTATCTTCCTTTTCACGTTAGACCACAGGGTAGATGGCAGGCCACCTTAATGAGACTAATTCACACTAAGTTAGAATTTCCTTATCCCTAATTCCAGATGTCGGGAGAACAAAATCTGATTGGCCTGGTGAGTCTGATAGCTATCCCTCATTCAGTAAACCCCTCCTCCAGGTCACAGGGCACAGGAGACTGCTGGCCCACCTTGTGGGTGAGCTGGTCAGGGAGAGGGACGTTGTGAAGTGGGCAGACACCCTAAAAGGTATCCTGGCAGGTGATTGTCAGGGGAAATGAAGAGTTAGGTTGCCTGTGGAGTAGTGGAAGGGGTTCAGGCCCTGACTCCGAAGAGCTTGTGATCTCAGTCACATGTCCCTCTGCTCTGAGCCTTTGTTTTCTCATCTGTCACATGGAATGCTGGGCCAACTAGATCTTCCCAGCTTGGAAAGCCTGTTCTCTTGCCCATGTGTGAGATGATGAGGGCCTGGTTTGAGGTGAGGGCAGGGGGAATGAAGTGGTTATGAGAGAAATATAGGAATAATTGGCAGGAGTTGGTTGTGGAACGTAAAGTAAAAGGAACACCCCAAAGGACTTAGATGCTGGGCGACGTGGTTCTCCTCATGGTGGTAGCGACGCCAGGAAAGAAGACCCATTTGCAGTTTGAGGGGGCGGGGCATCTGATGTGAGAAACCGGAGAGTCACTTATCAAAAACCACATGGTTAGAGTTAGACACATAGAGTCGAGAGTCGCTCTGAAACCACAGGAGATAGTGATGTTGAGGGAGGAAAAAAAAAGGGGGGGGAGAGTCAAAGATGACTGGGCGATAAAGAGAGGAAGAGCCATATGAGATGTGCGGTTGGGAGAAGTGGTTTCACCTGGGCATGGGCTCAGCTGGGCCAAGCGAGGTGGAGCTGCCAGGATGCGGGCAGGAGGAGCGCACTGGCCACTTCTCAGAGAGCAGTGGGTGGAGATGCCAATGGCAAGAGTTTAGGAATAGCCTGGCCAGTGTGGCTCAGCAGTTGAGCATTGAGGGTTGACCCTTGACCCATGACCAAGAGATCACTGGTTCAATTCCTGGTCAGGGCACATGCCCAGATTGTGGGCTTGATTCTCAGTAGGGGTTGTGCAGGAGGCAGCCCATCGATGTTTCTGTCTCATTGATGTTTTCTCTCTCTCCCTTTCCCTCCCCCCTCTCTCTCTAAAAGAAAAAAATCAATAAAAGCATATTAAAAAAAGAGTTTAGGAACAAGTAGCACTGAGGAGGAATAGGCAGCCTATTTTTGAAAAAAAATAGGTTGAATAATGAAGACAACAAAGAAAAAACAGGATAGTAACTTGAGCAACCATTGGAATCAG
>NW_006289712.1:69652-78317 GCF_000327345.1 Myotis davidii | reverse complement strand
GCTTTCCCTCCTTCCCTTTCTTGCTTCCCCTCTGCTCTAGACTGAATGTTTGTGTCCTCTCAAAGTTTATATATTGAAATCATAACCCACAATGTGATAGTATTAGGAGGTGGTGCCTTTGGAAGGTGGTTAGTGCCCTTGCAAAAGACACTCCAGAGCTCCCTCACCCCTCTTCCAGGTGAGGGCATAGCAAGAGAACGGCTGTCTATGAACCAGGAAGGGAGCTCTCACCAGACCGAGTCTGCTGGTGCTGAGCTTGGGCACTTCCAGCCTTCAAAACTGTGAGAGCTAATTCTCTGTTGTCTGAGCTATCCAGCCTGAGGTCTTTTTTATAGCAGCCCAAAGGGCTAAGACACCCCCAGCCCTTTCACCTTTCAGAATGGGGGGATCTCAGTTGTGATGCTAAAGGAGGTCTTGGAAGTATGGGATTAGCTGTCCCCTCTGCCATGCCCCTTGGTGATCTTGGCAGTTCAGTGGGGAATCTGATGAAAAGTGGGCTGTTCAGGTGAAGGACCTTTTTCTATAGCTCTTGACCTCAGATCACTAAGACTGGGAGACTGAATATGCTTCCTAGGGCCCTGTCCCTGGCTGCCACCCTGATCCAGAGCAAAGGGCCACCCTTGAGCCCTGGACCTACAGCACTCTGGGTTGTGCAAGCCAAGGAATTAGGATGATTGGGTGCTGAGGGATCGGAGTCTTTAAACTCACACCCTTAGAAGGACCGAGCAGTGCTGGCTCCCCCGTGCTCTGCCATCTCATGACTCTGTCAATTTCCCAAAGGGTCCAGGGAGCCTTCCAGAGCCTGCAATGCCCCCAGAAGAACTTGCCAGAGCATTTGGTTTGTCCTGCATCTGGTTCAACCTCATCTCGCTGATTTTTCTCAAGCAGCATCTTTAAAAACACAGGACCTCCTTTTGCTTGAATTCCCTTCTCCTAAATCTCTTAACAGAGCCACCCTTTGGCCCAGCCCCCTGTTGGCAGTGCTGCCACAGGCTGCCGCTAATGATGTGCACGTCTTTGCCAGGAAGGGATCCCAGGGCTCGGCTGCTCCTCCACACGCCTGTCCTGGAGGGGCTGGGAGAGGAACTCAGGAGATTTAAGCTACCCCAGTTGGACTTGCCCTTGGGTCAATCTGTCCTTGATGTCCCCCCGCAGTGTGGGCTCCTGACGGAGGCTGGATGGATTCTGCACGGAGGCTGGGGGGCACCAGTGAAGGCAGCGTCTGCCTGAGGCAAGGTGAGTGCTTCTGCCAGCCAGACACTCGGCTTGTCTTTGGTTTGTGTTCAAAACTGGCTTGCGGTTGGCAAGAGCGCCATGGTCGCTCAGCACGCACAACGCCTTCCCTTTCATGCTGGCTCTGCTGGCGAGACAGTAAGAGGCCAGCTGGCTTTGAGGCGACCCCAGTCCCTGCTGCATGTTGACTCCCCGCTAGAAGAGCCAGGGAACCCAGAGGTGAGGCAGGTCTCCCTCCGGGCCTGAACCCAGCTCCCGGAGCCTGCGTGCCGGTTGGAAGTCGGGGATGGAGTGCCCACAGTGCAGAGCACCTTCATGTTCAGTCACAGGCATGGGGACTTTTCAAAAACAACCGTGTTCCTGCCAGTCCTTCCGGGGTATCTACTCACAGGACTGATTTCCTAATGAAGTTCTCCTACAGCATGATTTTGGTTCATCCATATAAATTATAGAGTGATTTATATAATGACCTACTTGGCGCACTGTGAATTCTACAGCATCCATGCGATTTATTATTCAAGCCCTGCATAAATCATGCACGAACTGCGTGTCAGGATCAGGGGCTTGGCTCTGATGGCCGTAGGGAAGCCCAAAGTGGGCTTTGTTTTCAGGATGGAAACAAACAGATACACAAACATATCGATTATTTGAGGGCAGAGGGGCATATCAGCAACCTTTGTTTCTTCGCTCAAACAGTGCCAACCCTGTGGGATTCGCTGTCGCTCCGCTCTGGGTCGGTAGGGTGACCCGTGTGCAAGCGGGTTTGCCGTTAGAAGGGGCCCGTGGGCTCTGTGTGCCCGGTGCGATGACATTTCCAAGCTTCAAGAAGTGAGCCATGCTTCATGCGGAAGTGACAGAATGGGCCCTCGGGTTCTTGTCTGAGCCCAGGCACCTTTGCTTAAAATATATCCTCTCTCATGTGAAACGCCCTGCCTCTTCGTCTTCATAGTCAGTCCCTCCCCCACATTTCCCTCCAGGCAGCCGTGGGGAAGGAAGCCTCTGTAGGAAGCCTGTTCTTCTCCAGCCCTGCCCAGGTGTGGGAACAGGATGCTCATGACCTAGAAGTACAATTTTAGGATAAATGTGAATGTGGCAGGAGGGGAGGAAAGGGAGAAAGGAGGGGGAGAGAGGATGAGGGGCCATGTAGGGAAGTCAGCCAGGACTGCAGTGGAACGGTCTTAGAATCAGACAGCTTCCCCACACGCAGCTGGTGGCCTTAGGAAAGTGTGTAACCCCTGCAGGACCCTTAAGTCCCTGATTTGTAACATGAGGATTATAACAGGACCTATCACCAGAGGCCATTGTATATAAATAAGTGGCATTGTGGGTTGACAGACAATACATGTTCGAAAATGTTAGTTTTTCTTTGACATGAATTCTGCCCTCTCAAACAGTAAAACATAGAAGATTTGCAAAACATATATAATATAGAAAACTATATATACTATTAAGAAAGATACAGATGGCCCTGGCCAGTTTGTTCAGTGGTTAGAGAGCATGCCGTGGACCAAAGGGTCAAGGGTTCAATTCCCAGTCAAGGGCATGTACCTGGGTTGGGGCGTTGATCCCTGATGTTTCTCTCTCTCCTTCCTTCCCACACTTCCACTCTCTCTAAAGATCAATGGAAAAAGGATTTTTAAAAAATGCCAAACTAGCATTTTTTATTGATCATGTGTCTTTACCCCAACAGGAAACCAATCGATGTGTTTCTCTCACATTGATGTTTCTCTCTGTCTTTCCCTCTCTCTTTCACGCTCCCTAAAAATCAATGGAAAAATATCCTTGGGTGAGGATTAGCAAAAAAGAAAAAAAAGGAAGGTGCAGATGGAATGTCAAACAAGGTACATATGGAGTGTTAAGCTAACCTTTGTAAAAAATCATTGGAATACTTTGTAATACATAAATCACACATGGTGCACATTCAAAAGGCACAAAAAGAAGTGCAAGAGTAATTGTCCTGCCCACAGCTGCCCCCCACCCCTCAGATTCCCTCTCTGGAGCCAGCCACTGTTGACAGTCTCTTGTGTGTCTATGTGCTCTATCTTTTCACACAAATAGCGGCATGTCTCTACTGTCCCACACAGCTTTTTAAATTTCTCCCCCTTAGCAGTGTATGCTGGAGCTCATTCTGTGTGCTGGTTCACATGGACCTGCCCCATACCATTCTGTTCTGTGAGAAGATGTTGCTCAGTTAAACCGGCTTTGCATTGGGTGACTTTTAGGTGGCTACCAATATTTTGCTATGACAAAAAAAGTGCTGCAGTAAATATAATTTCTTGTCAAGTATTCTCAAGGTTAAAAAACTAGATGTGGAATTCTTGGGACAAAGAATATGTGCATTTGTAGTTTCTATAGCTGCTGCCAAATCCTGTTTCCCAGAGGTTGTGCCACCTTCACTCCCACCAGTGATGGATGAGAGTACCTGCCTCGCACACCCAGCCAACACAGTGTGCTACCAGGCTTCTGATCTTTGAGACCGAGGACCTTTCTATCCTTAGGAGCTATTTGTATTCTTTTCAATAAACTATTTCTTTTTCTATAGGGGAGTTTATTTTTTCTCACTGATTTGAAGGAGTTCTTTATATATTAAGGCAATTGGCCCACTGTCAGTGGTCATGTCACTTGCACTGCCACTAGTACTGCCTTTAGACCCAGGCGAGGCAGGGTGGGGGTGGGGGGGTCCTTGCCCTGGCTCCTCTCTGGCCTCCTGTGGGTGTACACTTCCCCACAGGTTGAGAAATCCATAAGGAAGCGCTAAGGGAAGTGCTATATCTTCTACCTTGTACGGGTACACAGGACCTGATTTCCCCACTCTCTCTAAAAAATCAATGGAAAAATATCCTTGGGTGAGGATTAGCAAAAAAAAAAAAAAAGAAGAAGAAGGTGCAGATGGAATGTTAAACAAAGTACATATGGAGTGTTAAAAAAATCATTGGAATACTTTGTAATAAGTAAATCACACATGATGCACATTCAAAAGGCACAAAAAGAAGTACAAGAGTAATTGTCCTGCCCACAGCTATCTCACTGATTTGAAGGAGTTCTTTATATATTAAGGCAATTGGCCCACTGTCAGTGGTCATGTCACTTGCACTGCCACTAGTACTGCCTTTAGATCCAGGCGAGGGGGGTCCTTGCCCTGGCTCCTCTCTGGCCTCCTGTGGGTGTACACTTCCCCACAGGTTGAGAAATCCATAAGGAAGCGCTAAGGGAAGTGCTATATCTTCTACCTTGTACGGGTACACAGGACCCTGATTTCCTGCCCAAATGACCCCAAGCCCATTGCCAGGCCACTTCCCCAGGTCCAACCTCTGGAGCTCTGGAGAGTGGGCTGGGCTGCTGGCGAACACACCCTGGGCCCATTGGCGTGTGTGTGTGTGTGTGTGTGTGTGTGTGTGAACAGGCAGACTGGGTTGCTCATGAGCATGAGTGCAAAGCCCCTTGTGCTGTGAGATGGAGCCAGGAGTGGGAAGAAAAGCGGGGAGGCTGGGCTGGCTCTTCCTGCTGCCATGTCATGGAGGAGTACAGGCTTGTAAAGTTCAGCCTGGCCTTCCAGGTCATTCTGAAGGCATATTTATCAGGACAGGAGAACAAAACATATTTTATTAGTTTGATTTATAACTTGAAGTATTATGACATATGCTATGTGGGCCTCCATTTGTAATCCTGCCCTGACCACGTGCCCTGTGTCCTGCAAATGTCAGGGCAGGCCTGAGCACATCCCCAGGGTCAGCAGGCACTCAGGGCATCTGGCATTTATTTGCATAACTTTCGTACAAGGTCGTAGGCCTTCAATTTATGATGGGTGTCAGGGCTTGAAGGAAGTACAAGAAGGTCAACCTCACTTTGGGTAGTTATTGTCTCACCACCATTTTACAGATGGGGCAACGGAAGCCCAGGGAGGTCGGTGACTTGCCCAAGGGCAGCCTGCTGGTTTGTTGGCAGAAGCACTCACCTTGCCTCAGGCAGACACTCAAGAGAGAATCAGTGTAGCTTCGAGGTCAGGGAGGAGACCAGACTTCGAGGCAGGCTCTGTTGTCAGCAGCGGACTGCGATGACCGCATCTGGAGCAGAGGGCCCTCCTGTGATTCTCTCCTGTGTGAGCATGTGGAGGTGGAGGTACCAGAGAGCGGGAAGGACACCACTGGAAATATTGATATGATATGGAGCTGTTTGTATCCTGGCCTGTACGCCACTCTAATAGCACGCTGGCAAACAGAACATTTCCCCAAGTAATTAGAGAAGCCAGCAGACATTTAGAAGGAGCTGGCTGTTCATGGGCAGGGGAGGACAACCCAGAGGCTGGGGGTTTCAGAGTCATGGCAGTGGGTCCTTTTAACCCAATTTGTGCTTCTCTGAAGAGAGCTGGGCACTGACCTCAGCCCTGGGAAGCACCCGCAGGTGAAGGACTTGCACAATGACACCAGGTGAACCAAGAGCACTGTGCGGCTCAGCCCCTCCTTCCTCTCCTGTGCAGAGTGGAGGCCTCTGTGTATGTGTGTGGCTGGGGGAAGCAGGGGACCTTGGCAAGTGTTGCCCTCCTCCCCGGGAGATCAGTCACCTGTTGTAGCCACAGATGGGCCCGTCGTGGCTTCTGAAGGTCCTTGCTGCCCAGAGAAGCCAAGGGCACAATGTCCATGGGGACTAAAGGCAGGGAGAGGGATGGGAGGAGACAGGTTCAGGCCCGGGCTGACCAGGTGGCTCCACATCTCTGCTTCTGTGTGCTAGTTGCTGGTTTATCCCTTCCACTGTCATTTAGGGCCCAAACAGTTTCTGCTGAGGCAAACCAGGGTGTTGCCAAAGTTGGATTCCCCTCAATGCAGTACTAGCCTTGTCTCTAGGAGGAGCCGGGTCACGCTGGAATCCAGTTCATTTTCAGCCTGGTGTGGTGGAAAGCATGCAGAGTCAGAGACAGACACCTGTTTGAGCCTGGCTTTCCCTCCACAACCTGCTGGATCCCAATAGCCAATCAGCCTCCTCTGTCAAAAGGAATGATAACACCTCTCTCCAAATGACAGGGATTTTATTTTATTTATATATACATTGACTTCAAGATGAAGGGAGAGGGAGAGAGAAACATCAATGATGAGAGAGAATCATTGATGGGCTGCCTCCTGCATGCCCCCTACTGAGGATCGAGTGTGCAACCTGAGCATATGTCCATGGGGTCACAGTGTGAGTGAACGAGTGACGCTGCAGAGTGGGCAGCTGCTGTGACCCAGCTCCAGCCGACGACTGTCATGTAAATGTGTGGGCCCAGGGCTCTCCCGAGAGAGAGAGCAGTAGGACATATATACAGGGTGGGGCAAAAGTAGGTTTACAGTTGTGAGCATGTGAAGCACAGAGTTTATTCCTGTGTTATCTGTAAAACTTCTTTTGCCCCACCTTGTATATATCTGGCTCATGACCTGCCATCTGCAAGCTGGAGACCCAGGCAAGCTGGTGGTGCAGTTCAGTCTGAGTCTGAAGGCCTGAGAGTTGAGAAGCAGAGCCATGGTGTATATACCAGTCTGAGTCCGAAACGCTGAGAACCAGGAGGGCTAATGTCAAGGGCGGGAAGAGGCATGTCTCAGCTCAAGCAGGGAGAGCACATTTGCTCTTCCGCCACCTGTTACCATTCAGGCCCTCAGTGGGTTGGGTGAAGCCCACCCATATTGGGGTTGGAGAACTTCTTTACTCAGCTCCCCAACTAAAGGCTAATCTCCTCATGAACCCCCTCACAGACATACCCAGAAATAAGGTTTAGCTATCTACCTAGGCATCCCTTAGCCCAGACCAGTTGACGTAAAATTAACCATCGCACTGGGCTTGCCAGACCACCTCGTGTTTGAGACAAGCCAGGTATCTGGATTTTTATGTGCAAATCCTGATTTTAAAGTATTGTTTAACAATTTAGCGAACACTGTGTAGGTCGAACAAAATCTATCTGCACATCATGTCTAGCCTGAGGTCCCCAGTCTGTCTTGCTGGATAGGGGCCTGGGGGGAGGGGGGGATTTCTGAGGAGGGATAACCTGGCTGGAGCTGACGATCACTGGGACCTTGGTGTCAAGTTGGAGTCTGGTGGAATGGCAGTGGAGGTGGGACTTGCTGCTGGGTGCACCTTGCCATGGCCAGGTGAGTGCCGGTGGCCAGCCCCTTTGGGCAGGGAAACCTAGCTGCTCAGAGCTCGAGTTGGTGGCTGAGCCTGCTCAGAGGGTAGAATGTAGTCAATCCTGGGGAGGTGCACTGACTTCCCAGCCAGCCTCTGGTGGTGCGTGAGAGATCCATTATAAGCATGGCTAACTCATTTGGGGGATATATGCTAACTCTTGGTCATCACCAATAGCATTTCCATAAGCGACTGTCTATTTTTTTTCTTCCAAGTTATAAATTTCTAGAATTTATGTTCGATTCTATTTATAACCACTAGTATCATATGCTAACTCTTGGTCATCACCAATAGCATTTTCATAAGCGACTGTCTATTTTTTTCTTCCAAGTTTTAAATTTCTAGAATTTATGTTTGATTCTATTTATAACCACCAGTATCAATTTTTTATTTTTTGTTTTATTGGTTCTTTTAGAGAGAGAGGAAGAGAAAGGGAGAACCACCAATTGGCTGCCTCCTGCACGCCCCTAACAACTCTTGGTCATCACCAATAGCATTTTCATAAGCGACTGTCTATTTTTTTCTTCAAAGTTTTAAATTTCTAGAATTTATGTTTGATTCTATTTATAACCACCAGTATCAATTTTTTATTTTTTGTTTTATTGGTTCTTTTAGAGAGAGAGGAAGAGAAAGGGAGAACCACCAATTGGCTGCCTCCTGCACGCCCCTACCGGGGATTGAGCCTGGAACTTGGGCCTGTGCCCTGACTAGGAATCAAACCTGCAACGTTTCAGGGCATGGGACGATGCCCAACCAACTGAGCCACACCAACCAGGGCAGAAGAAAATTTTTTTTAAAAAAGAGCAGGTGTTTCAGATAGCCACAAATGCAGTCATTTCTTCGCTCTGCTGCTTCCTGCTTTATTTTTCATTTATTATTTGTTTATTTATTTTTTAATCCTCACCCGAGGATATTTTTCCATTGATTTTTTTTTTAGGGACAGCAAGAGAGAGAGGGAAAGACAGAGAGAAACATTGATGTGAGAGAAACACATCAATAGGTTGCCTCTTGCATGTGCTCTGAGGGCCAGGATGGGGAGGAGCCTGCAACCAAGGTACATGCCCTTGACCAGAATTGGACACTTTGATCCACAGGCTGATTTTATATCAACTGAGCCAAACTGACTAGGGCTGCTGCTTCCTGCTTTAGAAGGACTTGGTGATTTGGGGAGCCACATGGGAATCTGAGCTGCTGACATCAGAGGTGGACTTCTTTCTTTTTTTAAAAAAGATACTTTTATTGATTTCAGAGAGGAAGGGAGAGGGAGAGAGAGAGAGAGAAA
>NW_006289712.1:67702-68542 GCF_000327345.1 Myotis davidii | reverse complement strand
CTTGTCTTTTAGTTTCACTCTTGAAGTGGTTGTTCGAGGCAGCAAACTCCGGCGTTAACCTATGCCGCCATCCTAGTATCAATTTTTTATTTTTTGTTTTATTGGTTCTTTTAGAGAGAGAGGAAGAGAAAGGGAGAACCACCAATTGGCTGCCTCCTGCACGCCCCTAACGGGGATTGAGCCTGGAACTTGGGCATGTGCCCTGACTAGGAATCAAACTTGCAACGTTTCAGGGCATGGGACGATGCCCAACCAACTGAGCCACACCAACCAGGGCAGAAGAAAATTTTTTTTAAAAAAGAGCAGGTGTTTCAGATAGCCACAAATGCAGCCATTTCTTCGTTCTGCTGCTTCCTGCTTTATTTTTCATTTATTATTTGTTTATTTATTTTTTAATCCTCACCCGAGGATATTTTTCCATTGATTTTTTTAGGGACAGCGGGAGAGAGAGGGAAAGACAGAGAGAAACATTGATGTGAGAGAAACACATCAGTTGGTTGCCTCTTGCATGTGCTCTGAGGGCCAGGACGGGGAGAAGCCTGCAACGAAGGTACATGACCTTGACCAGAATTGAACCCAGGACACTTTGATCCACAGGCTGATGTCCTATCAACTGAGCCAAGCTGGCTGGGGCTGCTGCTTCCTGCTTTAGAAGAAGGACGTGGTGATTTGGGGAGCCACATGGGAATTGGAGCTGCTGACATCAGAGGTGGACTTTTTTCTTTTTTTAAAAAAGATATTTTTTATTGATTTCAGAGAGGAAGGGAGAGGGAGAGAGAGAGAGAGAAACATCAATGATGAGAGAATCATTGATTGGCTGCCTCCTGTATCCCGCACACT
>NW_006289712.1:65676-66650 GCF_000327345.1 Myotis davidii | reverse complement strand
CCTCCTCCACTTGGCCTTTAGCTGGGAGGAGCCCTGGGAAGCGTGGCCTTGGTGCAGATGTGAAGGTGGGCACCCAGGATGACAGCTAGCCTGTCAGTCAACTCGGTCTGCTCCCCACAGCAGGTTCTCCTGAAGGAGATTTGAGTGGTCACCCCCATGGCCACCATAGGTCTCACCCACCTTCTTGCTTGCTCCTCAACAGTCATACATGCTGCAGAGCCCAGCTGGGAAGGGGAAAACAAGTGAACTGCGTCAAGTTTCAAGTTTTGGATATCGCATGGGATCTGACCATTGTAATTGCTGAACTGTTTACAATTTAAGTCCCTGTAGTACTTTTATTACAGAAGAGTGAGCAGTGGAGCTATGTAGACTGAGTTTTCATCCAGGAAGGGCTGCCCCCACTGAGGAGGTGAAAATAAACTGTGGGACTCAAAGTAAAAGTATGTTTCTGATACCATTTCCTGAGTCTTGCTTGTTCAATGCAGTGGCTATAGCTACAAAGTGCTTAGAACAGTGCTGGCCTGCGGTAACCACTAAAGAGTAAGGGTTAGCTTCAGGCAACCTGGAGGCCCTAAAGGAGGAGATAGAGGAAACTGGGCATGAAAGGAAGGGGGATGCAGCACAGGCAGATGAAAATGTGTCAATGTGGATATCCGGACTTGGTGCTAGAAGCTGAGCTCTCGGGGTGCTCTGCCAAGCATGAGGTCTGCCAGGGGTCTGGAGCTGGGAGGGGATGGTTGAATACCCATCTATGGCATTAATTAGTTCATGAAACCACTGTATTTGGGGGAGGAGAAAGAGGCCCACCTCTCCTGCTGGCTGGAGCCCATGTGAGTATTTCCCTGGAGGAGTATGGGTGTATCTTTTAGGTAATGCAGAGAATAATGCCCAACCTGGCCCTAAGATCCCTCAGTAAGGAAATAATAGAATGAGTGTGTTGCCAACATTAATCAACCAAAGGTAACTGATCATCT
>NW_006289712.1:48654-61467 GCF_000327345.1 Myotis davidii | reverse complement strand
AGCACCCTGCTCCACTTGGCCTTTAGCTGGGAGGAGCCCTGGGAAGCGTGGCCTTGGTGCAGATATGAAGGTGGGCACCCAGGATGACAGCTAGCCTGTCAGTCAACTTGGTCTGCTCCCCACAGCAGGTTCTCCTGAAGGAGATTTGAGTGGTCACCCCCATGGCCACCATAGGTCTCACCCACCTTCTTGCTTGCTCCTCAACAGTCATACATGCTGCAGAGCCCAGCTGGGAAGGGGAAAACAAGTGAACTGCGTCAAGTTTCAAGTTTTGGATATCGCATGGGATCTGACCATTGTAACTGTTGAACTGTTTACAATTTAAGTCCATGTAGTACTTTTATTACAGAAGAGTGAGCAGTGGAGCTATGTAGACTGAGTTTTCATCCAGGAAGGGCTGCCCCCACTGAGGAGGTGAAAATAAACTGTGGGACTCAAAGTAAAAGTATGTTTCTGATACCATTTCCTGAGTCTTGCTTGTTCAATGCAGTGGCTATAGCTACAAAGTGCTTAGAACAGTGCTGGCCTGCGGTAACCACTAAAGAGTAAGGGTTAGCTTCAGGCAACCTGGAGGCCCTAAAGGAGGAGATAGAGGAAACTGGGCATGAAAGGAAGGGGGATGCAGCACAGGCAGATGAAAATGTGTCAATGTGGATATCCGGGCTGAGCTCTGGGGGTGCGCTCTCGGGGTGCTCTGCCAAGCATGAGGTCTGCCAGGGGTCTGGAGCTGGGAGGGGATGGTTGAATACCCATCTATGGCATTAATTAGTTCATGAAACCACTGTATTTGGGGGAGGAGAAAGAGGCCCACCTCTCCTGCTGGCTGGAGCCCATGTGAGTATTTCCCTGGAGGAGTATGGGTGTATCTTTTAGGTAATGCAGAGAATAATGCCCAACCTGGCCCTAAAACAACATCAACCGTCTCTATTGAGCCTTGTAGTGGCCATGAAGAGATTGGTACAAGTGAAAAACCCACCCATTCCTGTTATTAAGATGCTGAGAATATAGTTGGTGAGGAAAGACATGCAAATAGAAAGTGGATAATAAAGACTTACTAAAAGCACAAAGTAAAAGCTCCACATGATAATGAAGACATAGCACCAAGACCTGGCATTGCACTTCTAACTGCCAGATGAATGCTTCTGCCAGAATTGCCACAGGAGTTCAGGACAGGGAGATCACTGGACGTGGAACCAGGCAGGTGGAGACAGAAACACATTCCTACCTTCATTTGCAGAGTCTACCTGGACACAGTACTTAACCACTCTGAACTCCAGTCACTTAACCTGCCAGGCGTATGGAGATATGAGAGAATAAAAGATTGTGGTGGGGAAAACATACTGTGTTTCGTAATTGCTAATTTTCTTTCTTCTTTTCAAATGGCTGGGGTCGTAGGAATGGTCAAGGGCTAATGGGGTTTGAGATGAGTTTTACACTATTAGGAGGATTTGGTGTGCATGTCATTACAGGTAGATTGTAGGACAGGAAAAGCTTGGAGGAGGGAAAGTTCAAGGTGTTTTGGTTAACAGTGACTGAAAGAGTTTGATTAGTATAAGGATAAGGGACATAAAGATGGATGAAAAGGTGAGCTGGAGCTTAAGATTGTGGGGGTCCTTGAATTCCAGGATCATAGTAATAACTATGGCCATTTAGCTAGTGTTATGGGCTGAATTGTGTCTCCCTCCAAATCATGTTGACATCATAACCCCCAGCACCTCAAAATGTGACTGACTGTGGAAATTACCTCTTTACAGAGGTAATGACGGTAAAATGAGGTCTTTAGGGTGGGCCCTAATCCAATATGACTGATGTCCGTATAAGTAGAGGAGGTTTGGGCGCAGACACATACAGAAGGAAGACAATGTGAAAGTGCAGTGAGGAGACAGCCATCTATAAGCTAAGGAGAGAGCCTGGAGCAGGTCCTTCCCTCAGAACCATCAGAAGGACTACCCTGTCGACATCTTGATCTCAGACTTGTAGTCTCCAGAACTGTGAGAGAGTAAATTTTGGTTGTTTAACCCACCCTGCTATCTTGTTACAACTGTCCCAGAAAATGAATACAGCTAGGGTAAGCACTCCACATGTATTATCTTGTCAATAGGCAAAGGCTGTGTTTTCACCACCGTGTGGTTACAACCTGGGGTGATGGTTTGGGTTCCAATTCTGGCTCCACCATTTATAGGGTCGACATCAAACGCAGATGATAATAACAGTGGAGTTGGGCTTGGCAGAGGTGTGAGTGGTGGGGGCTTTCCTCAGGACCCAAGCAGGACTGAGCCACACGCGATCCAAAGTGCTGTTCCCTGGGCTTGTTGAGCTCTATCGGGAGGATATCTATGAGCTCTATAGCTGCTGACAAACTCCTTACCAGTTTTATCTGGTTAATGACCCAGAGCTCTCCTGTAATTTGCCATAGAAGTGTTTTTGCTTCCAGCTAGATCCTGCCAGTGATGGCTGCACCCTGATGGGCCCTTGACTTAGCTTGTGTTCTCTGTTCTGCCTCCCTCAGCTCCCTTCCCTAGCTGCCCTGGCCATCTTCCTTGTACGTTACAATGCCTTAGGGACTGAATGTTTATGTCCCCCCAAATTGATATGTTGAAATCCTAACCCCTAATGTGATGGTTTTAGGAGGTGGTCCTTGGGATATGGTTAGGGAGGGGTGTGGAGTCCTCATGAAGGAGATTGGTGCCTTATAAAGGGGATCACAGAGGGCTCTCTGCCCTCTTTCTGACAGGTGAGGGCTCAGAGGGAAGTTGGCACTCTGCAACCTGGAAGAGGGCTCTCACCGGAACCTGACCATGCTGGCCCCTTAATGCCGGTGGTCTTAATCCAGGATCTAGAATGGGTTTAGGAGCCTGCTCTGGAGAAGGGACTGCTGTAAATGATTAAAGAGTCCAGAGACAAAACATAATTTTGGAAGGCATTTTGGGGACCCAGAGAAGACTTAGCTAAAGGAACCAAGTTCTCTTGTCTCTCTAGACCCCTTGCTTTTTATTACCACGAATTGTCCTAAGGCAAGGTAGATATACACATCAAAGGCCAAGATTTAGTATACAGAATCCATTGTCAGATTGGAGGAACTGCCTACGACTGTTCAGGTGTTTGGCCAGCAGGAGGCAATAACATGCAGATTGAAATGCCCTCAGCTGTCTGGCAGCAAACAATCATTTTTGCATCCTTTTCACGTTTGGGGAAATGCCCTCAGCCATTCCAGATGATTCAGCCCTGCTGACATGCTGGAATTAGCTTCCGGCAGCCCCTGATCTCAGACCTCCAGTCTCCAAACGACGGAGGAGGAATAAATGCTTCTTGTTTAAGCCACCCAGTCTATGGTGATTTGTTACAGCAGCCTGATCTAAGACAGTCATCAACTGGGTATTGGGATGAATATAGTTTTTTAAAGCAGAAGGTTCTAGTAGTCAGTAAAGAACTAAGTGTAACCAGAATAAGAAGATAGGGTAACATTAGAGGCTTTAAAAACATACATTTTATATTTTTCTCCACTTAAACATTACATTTATTATAATAAAAACATTCTCTCATGGAAATAAAAAGAGAGAAAAAATAATAAAACATTGTGATTATGTAAGGATAACAAAGAAATCGGTACACTGAGCAAGTAGTAATCCCTAGAATAAATACAAACACCTTCCAAACTGTTGTTCAAGCAGTTGTTCAGTCCTGTTCAAACCTGCTGTCTGGCTGATACTTTTCTAGGGCAGATCTCATGACTCTTCTGCCACTGTCAAATAATAAAGTTCTTTTGAAACTTCTAAATACAAAACAGACCTTTCAATAATTTAAATGCCCATTCTGTGCAATAGCAAAATTCAGGATTTAATTTATAGACTTTCTGTAACAGAGACTGCCAACTGTCAAAATCCATTTTTCATTACAATAAGAGTTCTGATCACTTGTGTGGACTACATTTGATAATCTCGCTAGCAGTTAGGTATAATCGTGTGACTGGATTCTAGCCAGTGGAATCTGAGTAGAAAGGATATGTTTTATTTTTAAGCCTGCCCCTCAAAAACTTCCCGTATTTGCTCCTCCCTATAGTTTCTTCTTTCCAGTTGACTGAGATGAAAATGACCCTGGGGTATTGTTGGAAGCTGGGTGTTAAGGATCATCAGGCAGGGTCCCTGAATAATTGTGTGGTGGAAAACCTCCTGCCTTCCTCAACCTATAACTTTAACTTACTGTTATGTGAACAAGAAATACAACTCTATTGTGTTTAGTCACTAAATGTTTGGATGTGTTTGTCACTGCAGCTAGCCTGTGCTAGCTAGCACATTCTCCAGCTCAGGTGCATGTCAGGCTAAAAGCCTGCAGTGGGAAAGGGTTGCTGCTCACTCTTTTCCTGCTCTGGGCCTCCTTTCCCTGCCTTCACCTCTGCTGGCCATCTTTAGTTTCTGACCCCTCTGAGGTTGGCAGGAACACCAAGGAGAGGGCAGAGGCAGGACAGATCTTACCTGACTGGGACTGTCACTTCCGGCTATTCTTGCTGTTTGGTACATACTCCAAGTTGACTCTTTCTCTTGTGGATTGCTTTCGCGGGGTGTGCTAGATGTCTTCTGTTTGTCCCCCCAGATCTAATCTTTCACTCCTCCAGTGTGCTCTGGCCCCAGCAGAAGTCTGACCTAACAGACTGTAGTAAAGGTCTCCTTTATCTTTTAGCCTGTACTTGAGTTTGGTCGATGGGGAGCACTGGAAGGAGAATGGAGAGAGGTAGGAGACAAAGGTCAGGTTGTTTATTCCCCTGGTTCCCTCTCTGTGGGGTTGCCGCTGTCTGCTGCATCCCTCTGTTAAAGGTCACACTCCTGTTGTGAAGCTCTCTCAACACACTGCCCTCTGTACCTGGGCTCTGGTAACCCTTCTGCCCCTGGCTCTTTAAGGACCGGGCTCTTGTCAGTTCCAGAGCACTGCACTGGCCCCCAAGGTCTCCTTCTACCCTGCCCACAGCTTCATTCATAATCTCTTTATTAAACTGTCCTCAAATTATCTAACTTAAGTGCTACCTGTTCTCTTGCCAGGCCCTGACTAGGACCGTGTGCTCTCTGAAGATGCCCCGCAGAAGCATCCAGCAGCGTGTAGTTCTGGTGATGTGGGTGATGCATCTGCTGTACTAACTTTGGTTTACCCCTCAGCCCTTGCACATCCTGTGGTCTGGCCTTGTGTTGGAGATCACATCACCTCTCAGCATGCATCACTAAGGTAGGAAATTGAGGCTCAAAGACGTTCCATGACTCGCCCAGTGCCCCAGAGATGGTGAATGGCTGAGCACAGAGTGAACCCCAGCTCCAGTTCCCATCGGAGCTGTGCTCTGCCCTCCCCCTCATGTCCACGTGCATTACCAACCATTTTCCCCAGGCAGCTCTGGGAGCTTGAACTCCTACCGTTTAAACAATGAAACCATCCTAGTTTTTGGCCTGATTAGAATTCTGCATGGATAAGAGTGCGTTGATGAGCTGACCTTCTGGCATGAAGACAAATGCCTGACAAGGTGATTCCACCAGGAAGTTATAGAAAGGAGATGTAACAAGTAATTCAGGTCTGGATTCTGCTGGGCTTCTGCTGAACGAGGCCTCCAGTGACTCAATGAAGACAAGGTGCCAGCAATGGGCCCGCTCGGCAGGTAGGCAAGAAGGCCAAGTGGTCATGTTTGCAAACACTTCCGCTGAGTAGGGGCTGTCTCTGCTCCTGTAACCAGCCCCCTTCCTGACCCCCACTTCCCAGCCTGAAAATATCTTACAGTCACCTGGGCATCTCTTGGCAAATGCAGGCTTCACCTCAGCCGGCCTTTGAATATTGGGACAGTGTGGACCGGTATCTATTGCTCTCTTGCCTCATACTTCCCAGAGGGCAACTCTCTCACCAGCCCCTCAGCCTGGGTTTCCTTTTTTTATTATTTTAATTTTGTAGAATTTTAAAAATTGATTTCAAAGAGGAAGGGAGAGGGAGAGAGACAGAAACATCAATGATGAGAGAGAATCATTGATCGGCTACCTCCTGCACGCCCCGCACTGGGGATGGAGCCCACAACCTGGGCATGTGCCCTGACCGGGAATGGAACCATGACCTCCTGGTTCATAGGTCAACGCTCAACCACTGAGCCACGCCGGCCGGGCTGGGCTTCCTTTTAAGTGACCTCAGGAGTCGTCCCCCTAGGAAGCTTTCCTTGGTCCTACCTGGTACCTCTCCCAGGTGCTTTCAGAGTGCCCTGTTCTTACAACCTCTATTAGTTCACATAGTCCATGTGCCTGGTTCTCTTCTAGGACCTTGTTCTAAAATCTACACTCTCTGATAGCATGTGTCTTACTGTTTCATAATTGTCTACTCCAACAGATATCAGGCAAATCACTGATTTTAAAAAGAAAATATCCATATTTTCAGTGGGGCTAGAATTCTGCGAGGCCATGTCATATTATTATTTTAAAGTATTTTATTTAAAAATTATTAAAAATAATCTTTGTAGCCTAGTACATTGCATGTTGCCAGCAAACAGTAGGTACTCAATATGTGTGCACTGAATGAATGAACAGATACAACTTTTGGTATTGACTATTGGATAAGCTGGGACTTGGATTTTTTTCAACAGTCTGTTTTGGGCGAGGGAGGAAGCTAAGCCAATAACACCCCCAAGGCCATGGGGCAAAGTCCAGATTGGAACTCAGAGTCTTGGTGTGTCCACTCTCCTCTCCTTGTTCTCCTCACATTCCTGCACAATCTTGTCCTGGTGGGGCCAGCACAACCACATGAGGCAGACGTAAAAAGGTTTTCCTCTGAATTCCGTGGAAAGGCCCCAGAGAGCTGAGAAAACTGTGGAGACATCACCATTATTTCTGAGTGTTCCAGATGAGGACACTGAGGCTGCCCAGAGCCACTCAGGTAGAGAGTTGGGGTGAGAAACCAAGTCCAATACCTTTCAGCCACACAACACTGCCAAACCAGTGTTGTGGTTCAATGAGGGACCTGCCCTGGAAGGGTTTAGGTCTAAGTGCCTCCTCCTCAGTTTAAGAAGTACTGACATTCCATGTTGATGGCTGGTGAGCAATCATGGCTGGAAGGTAGGGATATGGGAAGTACTGCATGTCCTTCTGCCCCCAGCCTTCTTGGCACCTGGCCAGCTGTGTGCAACAGGCTCTGTGAATACTTTGCCTCAGGAATCTTAGAACAATACAAATAACATTTACAGTAGTTTGTAACACTTCACAGTTCTCTAAGTGCTTTCATATACATGATCTCATTTCATGTACCTGTGCTGTGCTCATTGGAAATTGTTGCACGGTGAAAGCATATAATTAAAATATTAATTAAGTCAGGTTCTGAAATAAATCAGTCTGTGTTCCCGCACAAATTAAAACAAACAAACAAACAAGCAAACAAAAAGAGCAACTCATCCATGTAGAACGAATTCCCCATGTTGGACCCACAACCTACCTCCCCTCCACCTTAATTTTGTTCCGACTTCATCACACTACTCATTGTATTCTGCAACCTAATTCTCCCTGATTTTGTTCAAATTATTATGCCCTCTGTCAGGAAGTCTACCCCCTTTATCTATCTGTGAAAGAAAAACCTTCCTTAATCTTCAAAGCCCTGGTGATATATCTCCAATTTTGCTACAGTTTTCTTAACACCTTTTTTTGCTCACCCCACTCCTGTAGAATTAGCTGCTTTCTCCTGGATGCTCCCACAGACTGTGTTATATCACTTCTTACATTGCATCATAATAATTACGCTTTGTTCATTGTCTTTCATCAGCCTGAGCATCTCGAGAGCAGAGCTGTTTTATTATCTCTGGTGCCTGGTACCTGATAGGTGTTGGATGCATGTCTGCTGTGCGAATGAAGAGCTGTGCCCGAGGCCTCTGGTGGCGAGGCGGGGAGTTCCTGTGAAGCAAGCTGTTCTTTGAAAGACTGAGACAGAATCTTAGGTTCCGGAGGGTCCTTCCACCCCAGTCCTTTATCTCGGGGTGTTCTCAACAGCAGGCGGGGACCAGCGAGAGGGAGGTGACATCTGTTTAGAGAGCAGTGTTTCTGTGTGTGTGTGTGTGTGTCTGCATGTGTGTGAGTGAGCACGGGGTAGCATGCAGGCACACACAGATGCCGGCATGTTTGAGGGCTGTGTTTTGAAGATCAGGCACACCAAGGTGTACATCCAGATGGCAGTAGGATCTAGGGTGTCTGTAAAATGAGGATGACAAGACCTCTGCTGGGAGCTCACTGTGAGGACCAAAGGGAGCCAAAGAGCCAGTGTAGCTCCCGACACTCAGAAACTCTCTCCCCAGAAGCAGTTGGAGTACTGGATGCTCTGCTGTGCTTGGAAAGCTCTCACTCCCCTGGGACCTTACGCAGACACCTGTGCCATTCTTGTGGCATTAGACAGAACTGCCAATTGTCACATCATTTCCTGTGCACCTACCTATCGTCTTCCTGACTACACTGCACCCCCTGGCGGGCAGGGCCGCTCTAACACGTCTTCCTGCTTTGCGGAGGCCTTGCGGGGCAGATGCTCACCGGATGGACTGGCCAGAGGACCCCAGGGAGAGTCTGCATCCCCAGGGGGTCTTCTCTGCTCTGCTTCTAGGCCTCACTTCAGACTGACTGCGGGGTTGCTGGAGGGCCCTGACATCAAAAGGTCATTTTAGAAGCTGCTCTCAGCCCTGCCTCCGTCAAAGGTGGCGGATGGGCAGCAGGGTCGGCCAGACAGAACACGGCTTCACTGCCAACTCCTCCACTGGCGGGCCCCAATCCTCTGGCCTCTGCATCCTCATCATAAAAATGGGAATACTAACCTTCCCCTCATAGGACTGCTTCCAGGATGAAGTGAGAAAGCAGTGGAACATGTCAAGTGGAACACAGCCTGTCACATGTTAGGTATTTGGGGTTTTTTGGTTAACCTGCTTTGCGGAGGCCTTGCGGGGCAGATGCTCACCGGATGGACTGGCCAGAGGACCCCAGGGAGAGTCTGCATCCCCAGGGGGTCTTCTCTGCTCTGCTTCTAGGCCTCACTTCAGACTGACTGCGGGGTTGCTGGAGGGCCCTGACATCAAAAGGTCATTTTAGAAGCTGCTCTCAGCCCTGCCTCCTGGTCAAAGGTGTGCGGATGGGCAGCAGGGTCGGCCAGACAGAACACGGCTTCACTGCCAACTCCTCCACTGGCGAGCCCCAATCCTCTGGCCTCTGCATCCTCGCCATAAAAATGGGAATACTAACCCCTCCACTGGCGGGCCCCAATCCTCTGGCCTCTGCATCCTCATCATAAAAATGGGAATACTAACCTTCCCCTCATAGGACTGCTTCCAGGATGAAGTGAGAAGGCAGTGGAACATGTCAAGTGGAACACAGACTGTCACATGTTAGGTATTTGGGTCTTTTTTTTGGTTACTACCACAGTCTTTTGATTTTAAGATGCCATTGATTATGAGATGACTACAGATCACAGCTTTTCAGGAACGGTTTGAGTGTCAACTACCAGCTAAATTCACACATCTCAACCTCAGACACATTCAAATGTGCATAAATGAGCTGTGAATTGTCTCCACTAGGTCACAGGAAGGAACTGCTGAGGGAGAAGGAGGTGAGGTAAGAAGCAATAATCACCAATGCAACCAGATGACCACCTCAGTGACCACCCCGATGACCTGACCGCCGTGATGCTGGTAGATACAAAGACAGCACTGCAGCTCTCCCGGGCCTGGGGTGGAGGGAGTGGGGACCCTCGGCTGCATCCACTGGGCTCTACATGTGGTTCGGGCCTCCGGAGCCAAGTCTGATTGAGGCTGGGCATGTCCACCAAGTGCCGTCAGCCTTCAGCTGGCATGTGGCAGGCCAGTCCCCACTGCTGGGCTTCCTCATTGTTTGGGAGCTTCTTTGCTCCTCTCAGAGTGGGGAAGGGTGGGGCCGCTTGTGTCTGAACTGCCCCCTTTTCACTGCACAGTCTGTAGCGATTCCTCTTCCCAAGTTCCTTTATCTGTCAGGGTTTAGTCAGGAAAACACAACCCACACTGAGTACATCAAACAGAGGGGATTTAATACAGCTGATGCACAGGTGCTGGGAGGCTGGGCCAGCAAAGGGGGATGGAGGCACTTCAGAACTTATGAACTGCTGGGAGGAGCTACCACCGCTGGGGCTGGGGGAACCACTGGGAGCAGCGGCCAGGCCACCGAGGAGGGGGGCTGTTGCAGCTGCATTTGGGATCATGGAAACAACACAGCACTTTACAGCCATCACCAAAAGAAGAAGCAAAGAGAGAAAGAGTACGAGAGATAGAGGAAGAACAATGGCTTCTCCCTTTCCCCTGCCTCGGGTCTCCCCCAGCATCTTTATGGGCAAGCTTCTGAGGAAGTCAGCTGCTGAAGGGCTGAGGCGTTACAGCATAGCACACAGGGGTGGGCTCGGGATGAGAGGCAGTAGGCAGAAAATAAGTACATTCAGGCAGTTAACAAATACTTATTAGGTACCTGCTACATGCTCGATGTGTTGTAAGGCTGGGGAGTCATCAGAGAACAAAGCAGAAAAGTCCCTGCGCTCTAAGAGCCCACATTTTAGTGGATAAATGACCAACAAACACAAAAAGTCAAGTATACAGTATCTCAGGTAGTGGTAAGAGTTATAGAGCAAAACACAACAGGGAAGGGGCAGGGAATGGTGGGAGCAGGTGGGTGGGCAGGAGAGGCTTTGCTGAGAAGCGGTATTTGGCTGAGAAGGGAGGCAGCGAGCCCTGACTCTCTCTGGGGGAAGAGTCATTACAAGTGGTGACACAGAAAATTCAAAGGCCCTGGGGCCTGTCACATTCAAGAAATAATACCAGAGCAGAGTATGTAAGGAGAGAAGTAATAGGAAATGAAGCCAGAGAACCAGCTGCCAAGAGCAGTTTGGGTTCCAGAAGAAAAAAAGGGAAACCCCTTAGGACAAGCAAACCACCTAAAAAATCTTTGCTCAGGTTTTTATAAGGCTTTGCATCTTCCTGACTGCAGACCTGGGCTCTTGCACGGCCTCCCTCCCACCTCCTGTAGGCTCAGAAGAGAGGTAAAAAGGGTGGGGCTTAAAGACAGACCCTGTAGAGGCCGTAGTAAAGGCTTTTATGCGAAGTGGCATGGAAAGCCCTCTTCACCTCCTGCCCTGCTCAGGACCCACTCTCTCCTCTCCGCTCCAGATCAGAAGTAGAGGTCCACCCGGAGCCCAGCTTAGTAAGTGGGATTCTCATTCCTCTGATCCCAACAGATCCACATTGTCTACGAGGCGTTTGGCTTCCTGAAAACAGGGCCCTACCTATGTTGCCTGTCTCCTTATAACCACTGCTTGGCCCCCTTGTAGGGGATTAGTAAATAACTAATGGTCAAGCAGGCTTCATCTCTCTCATGCCACCAGCATTGTGACAGGTTGACTCAGCTGACTCAAAGCCATTGTCAGTTGGATGCCCAGGATCATTCCAATTTGTTAGCTGGAATCAACTGAGTAATAGAGCAGCTGCTTGATTGAATGTTTAAATTGGTTGCATAAAACTTGTGCGGCTATAGTTTCCGTCTCCATGCAAACTTTGGGGCTGAGGAGTTACTACACAGAGGTGTGTCCACCCCACTGCTTTCTGGTAATGATGGAGGTTTTCCCCCTCCCTTTTATTAGTGATAAAGGTTTTGTTGGAGATAATTGTATTTTTAGCAGCACAGTTAATGAACTAGCTAAGCATCAATAGATGGAATCATAAAACCATTAAACACCCAGAGCAATAATGGGAAACTGTGTCTGGTGGTAATGAAATTAAGTGTCTTTTATGAGGTCACTTTATTCCTTTTCTCCTCAGCTCTCTTGCCCTCCTGAGTACATGGTGACTGCTGCTCCTAATTGCTGTTTCACTAAAATGCACAATGCTATCCATTTTGTGTTTTAATTCAATGTATTTCTAGGGCCTTCAGGATCATTAAACTCTCCACCAAGGGAGTGCAATAGGAGTGGTTATGAAAGCTGCTGGAAGAGGCCCAGGAGTGTAGGGGAATGAGGACCGCAGGAAAGGTGGGGAAGGAATGACAAAGACCTGCTAGACTTAGTACTGAGCCCAAACTGGTGAGTGCTAGTGCCCAAGGGTGAGCCCAGGTGGGTCTTTGGTACAATCTCTGAAGTCAGGACAGGACCACTTGTAGAGGGCTTGGGTGTCCATGGCCATAGCTGCCCTTGAACCATGTACTTTTTAGTCTGGGAGCACATTCATATACATAATTTCCTTTGGGCATGTGAAAACCCTATATGATAATTTTTTATTCCCACTTTTCAGATGAGGAAACTGAGGCTTGTGGAGTTTAGTTCCCCCACTGCTCCTTAGAGACCAAAGCTGGTATTCTTTCCTTTATACCAGGATGACTCAGAAGTATTGAGCCAAATCACTTGCCTGTGGTTTAAAACTTGCCCAACCAAGGCCATAATTCAAGAAATATTTCTTGAGAATCTACTATGTTCTGGGAATATGATGATGAGCAAAACAGACTCCTTGCCCATCCTCATAGAACTCAGATGTAGCTGGGAAGAATTAAATAAGCTACAACAAGCAGTGAGTTAGGTCATGTGATAGAGAAAACATCATGTTGGGGAAGCTGGTGGCAGGAGCCCCAATCTAATTTAGGGGACAAGAAACCTTCCTGGAAGAAATGAGGTATAAACTGAGGCCTGAAATGTGGACACGAAAAAGGTGAAGGAGGGAGAAGAGTATAAAGAGTGTGGCTGCACTATAAGAGGGAATGGTGGCTGAACCACTTTATTTATTTAGGAGGTAGCTCCAATTGAGAGAAGGAAGGAACTGATTTCATCATGTGG
>NW_006289712.1:39176-48617 GCF_000327345.1 Myotis davidii | reverse complement strand
GGAATTAGGCATGCCTTCTTGGTTCCTGGCTTGACCACCAGGTAGGGGGATGATGGTGCCAATTTCTGAGACAGGGAGCACTGTGGGAGGAGCCCAAGGGTAGAGGTGGGGTGGGATAAGATGGTCATTGTTGGGCTTGTCCCACTCTTACAACAATGAGACCCCAAAAAGCTGTACAGCTGGCCAGGCCTCATGGTATCTCAGGATCATTAACCTTTCCACCAAAGGAGTGCAATAAAAGTGGTTTAAGAAGTAAATTAAAGCCCTGATATCGGCATGGCATTAATCCTCTCCTTGAACCACCTGTAAAGCCTATGTGTACTGTTAGTTTCCACCCTGCTGAGGAAATGGAAGGGCAGAGTGAAGTCTCAAAATGATTACCACCAGCTGGAAGGATAAGGCCTAACATGATGGAATTTAATAGTGGCAAATGTAAATGGCACCCTTTTGAGTTACAAGATCAGTTGTTCATGTAAAGGATGAAAAACCTGACTTAACAGCAGCTCAGGTCAACAGAAACTAATAGAGTCAGTTGGCTGTGAATTCCGTGTAAGTCAACAGTGTCACATGGCTGCCTCTTCCCCATTCGAATGCCACCTTGAAGCTTGAACTATTGCAGAGGAACCCATGAAGGTGGTTATCCAACTGGAACAGAGAAGCACCTACAAGAAAGGTGCAGCAGCCAAGGAGAGAGGCCAGTTCAGAGAGATGCCAGACAGAGTCTGAGCTTCAGGGAGCTGATTGGAGGGTGGTCCAGGCACATCTCCAACAGAACGCCTGGAAAAACCAGGCTCACCAAGCACGATTCTAAACCCACCAGGGGAGCTTAGAGAAAGGGATTTGTTTGGGCTGGGAGTAGAAAGAAGGGTGGACCAAAGAAATGATAAGGAGAGGAGGAGCTCCCAAAAGCCAATCACTGTATTGATTTGTTTCATCACATGTTTGAATGCTGACATGTGCTTAGCCCTCTGCTGTGGGAAATGCTATGAAGCATCAGGCTCATTATAAACAGTGCTAACTGCTCCAGCTCAGACCACAAGTGCTATTCAGGGATGGTGAGGTCTGTGAGGACAGGGGGATCAAGGAAGATGTCATGGGTCATGGGAGAGCGGGGGGCCAGGGAAGATGTCGCTGGTAAGGCAAGAATTGAGGAAAATGAGAAAATCAGCTAACTGGAGTCTTGGGAAATAAGGTGGGATAGGCAAGGGTAAGGTCAGAGCGTGGTAGGCTCAGTGGGCCAGACAGGAGCTGAGACGTGATGGAGGTCACTGAGGTGAGCCCTTACCTGTGGGATGCAGAGTCCAAGGGAGAGTCCCCTGGCTAGGGACGATGACGTGGAGGATGATTCTGAATCTCTGGTTTCCTCCTGATCAGTTTCTCCCTTTGCAGTGTGCCCTGGGTGGCTCGTGACTCCTGTGCTGTGCTGCGATCTTCAGCAGACTGAGGGCCCAGACAGCAGTAAGGAGGCATGCTCCAAGGAACGTCTCTGTTGGGGAGGGAACCCCAGTGTCCTCTGATGGGAAATAAAAATGAGGAGTGCAGGATGTGAAGGTGCTTTGTAAATTGCAAAATGTAAGAGTTCCCTTCCTTCCTTTTCTTCCTCCCCTACCCCCCCAGCCCTGCTTCCGTCCCGCCAACATCTATTGAGCAATACCAAGAGGATCAGAGCACAGGTGCTGCTCCTCATAGTTCATAGTGTACGGGGAGGTCACACACATGAATAGGCACATTAGTTGATTTTAAGATGCACCCTCAGTATAATAACAACTTTTTCAGAAGAAAAAAATCAGAACCACTGCCACCCTAAACATGCACATTGCTGCAAAACATCCCAATTGTAGAAACATTCAAATGTGAAAAGAACTGTTTTAATTGAGCAACATGAGCAGAGCAATCATGATCACAATAGGAATGGGAACAGTGACCAATCAGAACATAACAATGTGGGGAAAATGTGTCCTGAAGTCATAGTTACAGCAGGGTGATCACTGTCACCCAGGAGTGGGTACCAGGTGCCCCGGAGCCCGCTGGAGGGAGCTCTTAAAGCTGCCTGGGGACACCAGCTGTGGCTCCCACAGGACATGGTGCAGGAGGCCGCCTTTTGGGAGGACAGTGGTGGACCAGGGTGGGGAAGAGGCCAGGGAGGGCGATGCATTCTGGAGCAGCTGCCTGTTCTCATGGTGAGTGCGATTCCCAGGGGAGGGGCAGAGGGGGCCTTCAGTCTGGAGGGGCCTGGGCAAGTTTCATCATAAAAACAACAGAGAAGGAAATGTGGGCTCCTGGTGCAGTAGGTTGAGGGATCTCGGCTAAACACCCATCTCTTGGCAAGTTTTTGTTTTCTATGCACATAGGTATACAATGTTTGCCTAATGCGAAGATGATGTGTTCTCAAATAGTGAGAAAATTACAACCGATTTCAATCAATAGACTTGGAGTTTTTCATTAAATCTGCCTGCCTATTTCCTTAAACCTTTTCTCCAGGGGAAGTATACCTTTTCAAAGTGATGGCTTGTGTTGCCCCTCCACACACAGCCTCTCTCTTTCTCTCTCTCTCCCTCCCTCCTTCCCTCCTCTTTCCAGGTATTGTGAAGAAGCTGAAACATTGGGCAGCCTCAAGGAATATATTTTTTGTTCTGATGTGTGTGCACCTGAGACTGTTTCTGAACTGCATCCTCACAAACTAACACTTGGCTATCGGTATGATGAGGATGCCATTAGGAGGAAATTCATCTGTGTTGGTTCGGGGTGGGGGGCGGGGAGTTACTACAGTGTTGAAAGGAAGCCCAATAAACAGTCTGAATATCCTTCCCAGGAGGGCCTGGTGAAAGAGATGGACAGTACAGGACTAATTAGGACATTGGGCTGGGCTGTGTCCCTTTGGGCTCCCGGGGAATGGCTGTTCTCCTTTGGTCCTTTCTGCATCCATCCAATAGCTCAACACACCTGGGCCGGAAGGAAAGATTCCATGGCTGCTTCCTTTCCATACTTTCTCATCCCTGGGAGGGCACTGAGCTGTTGGAGCACAGAGAACCAGGCCGATGTTGGCTGTGACGGAAATGGTACCCAGTAGGGGCCTTCAATCTGGCTGCTCCTGCTGGTTCTGCCACTGGAGCCTCTTTGAAGCACATTTCCTCATCTGCACAACCAGATTGCTCCCGAGCTGATCTCCAGGTCTCTGTCTCAGTTCGACAACAGTGATGCAGACAAGAATAGACACTGTTGCCGAATGTTTACACCGTGTGCTGGGCACTCTGCTAACAGCTTTACATACATGATCCCATTTCATCTTCATGGCAACTTTGTGCAGTTTGTAAAAAAATGATAAAGGCCCTGACCGGTTTGGCTCAGTGGATAGAGCGTCGGCTTGCGGACTGAGGGGTCGCGGGTTCGATTCTGGTCGGGGGCATGTGCCTTGGTTGCACGCGCGTCCCCAGCCGGGGGTGTGCAGGAGGCAGCTGATCGATGTTTCTCTCTCATCGATGTTTCTAATTCTCTATCCCTCTCCCTTCCGCTCTGTAAAAAATCAATAAAACATATTTTAAAAAAATGATAAAGGAATACGCTTTAAAGTGGAGCCGGAGCTGCCTCCCCGTCCCTAGAGGAACTGCCTTGCACGTGTATACCTCAAACCTCTGGAATATTAAAACGGGAGAATAAGCTGTGAACTGGACCTAAAGCAACCTTGTCCAAAGAACTGTGTGCAAGGGTAACAAGACAGCAGATAGTATGACTACCCGACTACCCTCTATCTGAAATGCAGCACTTCCTTCAATTACGAATGTGACAACAAGCTGGCAGTGTTAACATGACCTGTGATTTTGTCATCAATGGAAATCACAAATATTTTCATATCCCATTGCTATGGTTGTAGGTAGCTGGAAATGTCTACGCCTACCACTGCTTTGAAGCTCCAGAGCTGTTAGACCGGCCACTGGAAGCGTGGGATCCGCCTTCGCACAGACTCTGCGAGGTAGCTGGCTGCGGCCTACAACTCTGCGTGGGCAGGTGGCCCCTGGGCGTGAACAGAGTGAGCGGCCCAGACACTTCAGCATTCCTTAGCTGTAACCATCTGTGGGTCAGTGCAGAAGGAGATGAATCATGTTCATAGTGAGCTGGAGTTTTGCAAGTCTGAATTGCTCTCATGTCAGTTTTTCACTCTCCATCCACAATGTAGCCTTTGATGACAGAGACAAATTCAAACGTCCAATTGCTGAGCAAACTGTCCAAGTGTGATATTTAAGTGATTTCTTGTGCCCAGGCCAGTGGGGCTCAGTTGTTTGGAGTGCCATCCCTTACATCAAAAAGGTCACAGGGTTCGATTTCCAGTCAGGGCATATGCCTAGGTTTCAGGTTCCATTCCTGGTACAGGATAAGTGGGAACCGATCCATGTCTCTCTCCCCCCCTCCCCTCCCCTCCCTTCCCCTCTCCTCCTCTCTCTCTCTCTCTCTTCCTTCCTCCCTCCCTCTCTCATTTCTCCCCCTCTCTTCCCTCTCCAATCCATCTCCCCTCTCCTCTCTCTAGAATCAATGAAAAACATATGCTCAGGTGAAGTTTTTTTAAAAGAGTGACTTCTTGTGATTGCTAACGGAATGCATGGTGACATGGGCCATGCACAGGGCAGGAGGCTCCGTGAGACAATCCTGTCTTTGACCTGTTTTTCCCTTTCCACATGTCTGCATTATGACGTAGTCTTATGTGCACAGTAGGTTATTCACACATTGTACTTGTACTATTACCCTGTTAAATGCCAAACATTAAAAAATACCTTTGTGGGAAATGGCGACAATATGAGAAATGAAAACCATTGTTTCTAGAAAGTTGGAACAATAGCTAAATTCCAGAGAGGACAAGACTCCTGGGAAACAACTGTAACACCCCTCCCTCCAACCCCCATCGATGCAGAGGTTAAAAGATGTTAATAATGCAAAACCTTTGGCTAATCATAAACCTGCCTTGTTTTACTTATTTGTCATACAACTTGATGAATAATTTATACTTTACTTAATTAACACACACGTTATTCCATTCTATGTAGATTTATCAAACAAATTACTTAGAAATCACAAACAAAAATTACATTTCAAAGAATATCAATGGAACAACATACTTTATTATGGCTTTATTTAATATTATTTTTTACAGACCCAATTTGTCTTGAGCCGGCAAAGAAAAGGAAGGTCTGGTGAAAATCGCATACTGGTCCATGTACATTAATGCCTCAATGGAACAGAAAGGCCATAACAACGTTTTTTCTTCTGTAGAGAAATTCTTGAGAATGGACTTTGGAAGTCAGGGAGCCTGAACGTGCACTTCAGTATATCCTCTTAGAAAATGTACCCAGAGGAAACGCAGGGCTTTGTGTGTATGTAGACAAGAAAGCTCAATTTTAAAAAGCTAGGGGACTTCAAACTGTGGACTCCCCATGTCATGAGAACCTTTTCTGAAAACACCCTTCAGATTTTCTACCAAGTGTCAAACAAAAGAAGGCTCGCACCACGGGAGACCTTCACCCGGAGCCGCGTGCACCGAGGAAGCAGTGAGCTGGGGTGGCTGTGAGGTCAGACCAAGTGCTTTCAACAACAGTGGGCATGTTTGCCAGTGGGTCGTGGAAGAGCTGTCACCCAGAACCACAGTCGCCTTTCAATTAGCCACGTCCGTGTTCTGCCCATGATGACCATCTAACGCCAACAAAGAGGAATTCTTGTTTTGTGGGCCCCTTTGAAAACGACAGACGCTGACATTTGGAAAGGGTGTAGCATTGCTTTTACAGCTTCATATCCTTGGCAGGAGCTCCTGAGCTGCGGGAGGCGGCGCCGGTGTTACCCTCGGGAAGGAAGCACTTCAGGC
This sequence comes from Myotis davidii, assembly GCF_000327345.1. NCBI lineage: Eukaryota > Metazoa > Chordata > Mammalia > Chiroptera > Vespertilionidae > Myotis > Myotis davidii. The sequence continues at coordinate 42,769 of NW_006289712.1, read as the reverse complement.
TGCACTCACCTGCTGCATTTAACACAGGCACGTCTGGCCCAGCCTCCTGAGAGAGGACTCCTGTCGACAGCCATAAAAGTCATCAGCTTTGGCAAAAGCTGGTCTCTGATTCATAGCATTTTTAATAGGTTTTGTCCAAAAATGTAGCAGAAAACCAGGGGCTTCTCTACCGCGGAGAAGCTCACTGACTTTCAAGAGGAAAGTTCCACTTTTTCTAAGAGAAAAAGAAAATCCATGTTGGAGCACTTGGAAAGAAAGCATTTTTGCCTGCTAGGTTGGCTTACTGGGCAGATATTTTTAACCATCTGAGATGACCTTCAATTCAGGGTCCCGATGTCCCCATCATGGATGCTTCTGAAAACATAACCAGCTTTCTCGGCCAAACTGCCGATAAGGGACTGACGTAGAAAACTTTCAAATGCTGAAGAAAGTGCTTTACCTCCATGGAGATGAGTTACAAAATTCTGTCAATTTATCTAAAAGAGTAATCGACAAACACCTGGAAACACTTTAGAACTCTTGCAAAAGTCATTTCTATCTTGACGGCAACAAAATTGAACCCCAGAGCCTCATTCTTTTTTCTTCTTACATAAACTGTACCCAAGGTGTGGATCAAGCCAAAGATGAATTCATTGATCTTAGGACCAAAAAATCCACTCACTGAAATTTCGCTAAAAATCCTTGGAGAGTTTGGGTGCTCCTGGGAGACACTTATTTTTACTTTGTGAAGGAACTATGGAAGCTTTCACTCCATTTTCAACACTTATCTTTGAAGATTGGATTTTCAACATGTTACCATAAAAAACATAAAAATCAATTGGCTTTCCAACAGTTCCTGTGTATTATCTTGTCACAGGCCATTCCAGCATTTTATGTTCTTATTCAAGGTAAGCAAAAACAGTTTTTAGGGGTATGTCTTTAAAAATTAAAATTTTACTTTACTTGACTGTATTTCAAATATAATGTTTTATTTTTCTAATGCAATATAAAGAAAAAATCTATTTATGTGACAAATATGTTTTATTTTATTTTTTAAATTTAACAAGAAATGTGCAATATCTTTATTTCTGTAAAATTCTCAGAATTATAGAAAATAAGCTCTCAGTATGTAGGGAGACATACAACAAACATATTTTAGAAAGGATACTTTGGTAATTGTATTTTGGTATGTGTAGTTTTCTGTGATCCTGGGTATTTATTGTATGCATTGGAAGCATTCCAAGAAAGGCCCACAGGCTTCACCAGACCGCCCAAGGGATCCACAGAGTGAAAATGACAAAGGACAAATATGTAATACCTTCATCAATAAATAAAAAAATAATAAAGAAATTAACATACAAAAAAACCCACCACAAACAAAAACAAAAACGACAAAGAACTCAACCCAAGAGGACAGGTCAGCTGCCATGCTCTCAAGTTGCTTAACTATGGGAAAAGGCCGGTTTGATGTGTATTAAGGTGGAGGCTAGAAAAAGAGAAGCTCCCCTTACATAAGGCTCAGCCAGCCAAAAGGCTCCTGTGCTCTCAGGAAAACCCAGATATGGAGGCAGGCGTGAATGTCCAGCCCTGTCATGCTCAATGTAAGGGAGGAAGGGGGAAGATACCAGCCCCAAATACAAAGACACCTCTTCTTTTCTCCCCTAATGATGTTAGGAAACTGGCCCCTTTTCAGTGTGTCCCAGGAATGGAAGTGGAATGCATCACTGAGTTCTTCCCTTGAGCATGGAGTGTGTGCTGTCCCCACGTTACCGTGAAGGACCACAGGGTTCCTTTCTTGAGGAGATAACAGTTTATTTGTGGAGACAAAACTAGTGCATAAAAAAAGTAAGGAGAATTAAATGCAAACTAGATGGTGTCTTGGGGAAAACCTGCCTGCTGACTTTTCCATCAGTGTCTTGAGTCTAGAATATTGCTCGGCATGTAGTGTGTGCTAGAAAAATCTTTGTTGAATGAAAAAAAATTGGTGACTGAATTTTTAAAATAACAGCTATTGCTATGAGAATAATACATGTTCATTAGAGAAAACTTGAAGATACAGAATAACATGAAGGGGTAAAAATGAAAAAAGCAGCCAACACTTTCTATGTTTCTTCTTTTTTTCTAAATACAAACACACAACACACACACACACACACACACATACTCATACTTTTTGAAGAACAGACTTGGGGTTTTGGAAGGAGAAACCAAGATGGCGGCATAGGTAAACACCAGAAATTGCTGCCTCCACAACCACTTCAAAACTACAACTATAAGACAAAACGGACATCATCCAGAACCACAGGAAGGCTGGCTGAGTGAAAATTCTACAACTAGAAGGAAAGAGAAAAGCACACTGAGACTCAGAGGAGGTGCGGAAGTAAAGTGCAGAGGTACGGAGACGCACACAGAAAGGGCTGGAAACTGAGGATGCAGTTGTTTTTTCAATAGGAAGGGAGTCTCAAGCTCCTGACTGCTCTGAACTCCATTTCCGGGTGAGTCTCTGGGGACCCAGACTCTTATGGGGAGAAACTGGACTGTCTGGCATCTGGCAGAACTCGAGGGAGGCTTTCTCTCAGAGGTGCTTGCAGCAATTACCGCCAGACACTGAGACCCCAGGCTACTCCCGGCAGGGCTGAGGATCAGCCATAGCTGTTTGCTCCACCCAGTTGATTCCCTGAGACCCTGCCCCACCCAAGCTGTGTGCAGAGGCTTTTGCATATGAAAGGGCCTGGCCCTTTGCAATCTAAAATTACCTAACAAACTGCAGCTGAGTCAGAGAGACCCAGAACATCCAAAAGAAGGCCGAAGGCCCCACAGCAACTTGCGTTGCTTCACAGCTGGGCCTCATCTGGGCACCTCCAAACCCCAAACAAAGAAGAGGAATCTGCAGGTCTCTCCATAGCTCCTGCTGGGTAGCCTCAGGAAGAGGCTAAATTAGCACCTCCTTAGAGATCCAAGAGCCAGTGTACCCAGGGTCAGAGTGGGACCATCCAGATTATAGCTCCTCAGATCCATAAGGAACACTCAGGAGGCAGACTCAGTGAGCACCAAAGCCCCACTGAAGCATGTCTTGCCCCATAAGGGTGTCTCCAGCACAAAAGTTCTCCCACTCCAGACACAGTTGATTCTCACAGCCAATTGGCCTGGAGGTCAATTCCTCCCAGTGATACCTTGTTGGAGTCCAGCCCCAACAGGTCCAGGGGTTCCCAAAGGTGTGGACGGAGACAGTGTTCAGGTGATCAGCAGCCTAACCAGGTTCTCTAGACAGGTTCTGTTTTTATTCTCCTGTTATATCTGTATTATACCAGTTGATTTTAATTTTATCCATTCTATTCCAAAGGTTAGGGCGTTTGTTATCTCCATTCCAAGATCACTACTCTATTGTTCTGTTAAGCTACAAGAAAGTAACTGAAGGAGATTATCCTAAGTAAAGATTATGTAGTTTAAGCGTGATTCTTCATAGTTAAAGTGATTAACTACCTGCCTGGCACTTAGTTAAGGGGTTTTACTAATTTATTCCCTTCCTTAGTCCTGTTAATCCCTAACTCCAGGGAAAAATCCCCACCTGGGGAAACAACCTTTCTCGGAGAGGTGGCCTGGTTAGAACACAT
>NW_006289712.1:36592-38179 GCF_000327345.1 Myotis davidii | reverse complement strand
GTTTCTGAAGGGAAGTCCTCCCATCACAGCCCCACTCCCACTCCCACTTCCACTCCCATTCTAGGAAGCCCTGATGACATAGTTACCTGGTAGAGTTTGACTACTCCTTCAGTCACCGCAAAGATCAGATTGATGTTTTTCTGGGACAGCTTCTCGGTCATCAGCCCCAAAGAGGGATAATCCTATACAAAGAGAGAATGTCAGCCCTAGCTGGTTTGACTCAGTGGATAGAACCTGGACCTGGTGATGGAAAGGTCAAAGGCAGCGGTTCTCAACCTGTGGGTCAAGACCCCTTTGGGGGTTAAACAACCCTTTCACAGGGGTCGCCTAAGACCATCGGAAAACACATATATAATTACATATTGTTTTTGTGATTAATCACTATGCTTTAATTATGTTCAATTTGTAACAATGTAATTGGGGGTGACCACAACATGAGGAACTGTATTAAAGGAAGCATTAGGAAGGTTGAGACCACTGGTCTAAGGTTTATTTCTACCTCAGTTGCTGGCTCCTACCCAGCCTGGCCCTGGTCCGGGCTTTGGCAGGAGGCAACCAACTGATGTGTTTCTCTCACATCGATATTTCTGTCTTTCCCTCTCGCTCTAAACATCAATGGGAAAATATCCTGGGGTGAGGATTCAAAAAACAAACAAATGTGGGTAACCTGATCAGAAGGTCAAATCTGCAAGCTGCTCCTCCCAGGGGTTCGGGAATGAATGTCCTTGAGCATCTCCAGGAAGGCCTGCGGGGATGGTGCCTCCACATTCTGGAAGGTGTTCTGGACTCTGCCGAACAGGATGAAGTATTTCAGCTCCAGACAGATGAACCCGAAGTGGTTCTCATCGAACAGGATGAATACTCCAGGGAAGCGTATGGACACTGAGCCATATGAGGTAACAGTGTCCACGGCATAGAAACACATCCTGCAGGTTCGGGGGTAGTTCTGGTCTCTCGAGCGCACGCCCACAGGCAGAACAAACGGGACAGGCTGCTCCTCCGAAGCTGCAGCCCCGGACTCCCCGACGCTGGGCTGCGCAGGGCTCTGCCAGCCATGGCCCCCGCTTTCCTCAGTCCCGTTTTCTTGCTCCTGCTGCTTCTGCTGCTTCTCCCGGATCACCTGCTCGTCAATCTCCTGGACCACGCGGGAGAGCTCGTTAAAGTTGCGGAAGATCTCACCATCTGGCAGCTGGATGCGGCGCATCAGGTGGATCTCTAACGTCTCGTTGGAGTTTCCCGTGACCTTCGTGACCCTGGCATACTTCCCATGGAAGCTGAGCATGGCAATCATTAGGCCGAAGACATCGTAGTTGCCTTGGAAGAGGCCTGGCCGGATGAGGTCGCCCGGGTGACTCGGCGGGAGGTAGAAGCGGCGGTAGGTCAGGCAGTCATACTGATATCTGTCCTCCCGCACCAGCACCCGCCCCCGTTCTCCCCTAAGTCTCATTGTTAAAACCTTTCGGTGGTCTCTATTGTTGCACCGGAGGGTGAGCCTGTCCTTCCGAATCTGCATGTGGCGGTTGTGGGGCCTGCTTTGGAGGCCTTCCAAGCACTCCACCGTGGCTGGTTTCCTCTCCGTCCGGCGAA
>NW_006289712.1:33743-36111 GCF_000327345.1 Myotis davidii | reverse complement strand
GCCGCTGCCATCTCAGCTGGGCCCTGGCACTCCTGACGACACCGCTTGCCCTTGGCCGCTGCCGTCTCAGTTGGGCCCGGGCACTGTTGACGACACCGACATCCCCACAAAGAGCCCACGCTGCAGAGGCCAGCACACTCTTCCATGCCTCCTCGCGTAACAGCCACCACAGTGTGGGCCGCTATGCTTCAGCCCAGCTTTAAGCTGGCTCGGTCCGGCCCCAGAGTCTAGCCACACCCCCTAGGGCTTAGCCACGCCCCCTCAGAGAGGAGCCAATTGTAGGACTTTAGCAACACTTTGAAAGAAACCCATACCCAATTAACAGTCGCCTCCCTTTCCTAGTGCCCCCTCCCTGTCCTCCTGCCCTAGCCCAGGCAGTTACTAATCTGCATTCTGTATGGATATGTCTCCAGGGATATGCCTATGATGGGGGTGGGGGCATTTCACATAAATGCAGTCATAATATCTGGTAAAATAAAATAAAATAAAATAAAAAATAAAATAATAAAATGTCAAAAAAAAAAAAAAAGAATAGACTTGGGACCTGAGTTTTTATAGCCTGATTTTGTTCTCTTAAAATTATATTGTGAACAGTTTTCTGTGCCATTAAATATTCTTCAAAGCATTATTTTTAATGGCTTTGCCATATAGGATGCTATAAATAAGTCATGGTGTGGTCTAACTTATTAACCACTTTCCTATTGTTGAGCATTCCCATTGGAGACATTTTATATACCAGGAGCTACATTTATTTGTTGCTTGCTCTGTTCCAAGCATTGTGCTGAGTTTTCCCCCCTTCACACACAATCTCATTTAATTTAGTTCTTATAGCAGTTCAATGAAGTGGAATTCATCATACCCATTTTACAGAGGGAAAACCTGAAGGTCCAAGGAGTAATACATCAAAGGTCATGCTGCTAGAAAGTGACAAAGCTAGGATTCGAACCCAGATCCTGCTTATTGCCCAAATCCAGACACTTAAATATTGCTCTAGACTGCTCCTCTAGCATGTATGAGGAAAGCACATGCTCATTAGACAATAAGGAGGTTGAGAAACATATAGCCATAGGTAGGAGGAGCTCCAGAAGAGAGAGGAATGCTAAGAAGGAGGGAGTGCTTTTTCATGTCTGCAGCTGTGGAGATACCAAGATGGACAAGACCAAAGCAAAAGGCTGAGTCTGTTTCAAGAGAGGATGTCAAAAGTGAGATAGGAGGGAAAAGTGTGTTTGAGCTTAGTGCTCCTGACTTCTGAGTGAAAAAACTCCGCTTGTATTTCTTCCTGATATCAAGAGGCATCTAACAGCCTTCAGACCAGAGGCTGAAGGGAGGTGACGTAAAGAGCAGCAGAGTGTTGCTGTTCTTCAGCATTCCTGTATTGCCTGTGTGTGAGCTGTGTCAGCAAGGAGCTCAGAGGCCTGTAAGGAATGGAAGGCAGGATCACCAAACCCATAGGGAAGGCAGAACTGAAGGGTGACCAGATGGGCTGGATGGGCAGGTCAGGGACTAGGCTTAGGTGACCAACTTACCTGGTATGCCAGGGACTGAGGGCTTTTTCTGGATGCAGGACTTTCAGTGTTAACATTGGGAAAGTCCCAGGCAAACCAGGAGGATCAGTCACCATAGGCTCAGGCCATCTTTGTGCTGGGACTCATGTAGTGGGGTAGGTCCAAGTAGGTTTCTTGAATGAGTAGTCAGTGATCCAGGATCCAGCCCTGTTTGTACATGTTCACCTCCACTCCTCACACTTGCAGTCTGTCCCTCCTTCATTGAAAAGTGTGTCTAGAGAAGGTCACTGATGACCTGTGTACCATCAGATTCTAAGGCCACTTTCAGTCCCAGCCACCATATCTCTCACCTGGACTCCTAATAGTCTCCCTGCTTCTAGCCCTGCCCTAACAATCTTTTCTCAACCCAATTGCCAAAGTGACCTTTTCCCATTATTTTTCATTAAATAAAATTAACTTGAATTAGTCTACAATTATGAGGTTTTGACAATCGGATCCAGTGGTTTAGCCGTCATTGCAATCAAGATAGAGAACACACAGCCAGTTGGCCTGGAGGTCAAATACCCCCCAGTGTTACCTACAACAATCAAGGCTTAACTACAAAGACTGCGCACAAAGACCACTAGGGGGTACACCAAGAAAGCATAAAAAATGTGGAGACAAAGAAACAGGACACAAATGACAGAAATGGAGGAAAGCAAAATGCTGGATATAGAGTTCAAAACCACACTTATAAGGTTTTTCAAGAATTTTCTAGAAACCGCTGATAAACTTAATGAGACCCTCAAGAAATCTAATGAGACCCTTGAGGTTGTGGTAAAGGACCAACTAGAAATTAAGCATACACTGACTGAAATAAAGAA
>NW_006289712.1:9153-33196 GCF_000327345.1 Myotis davidii | reverse complement strand
CGGGCACCTATGGATGAGGACAGTGGGTGGGGAGTGAGGGCGGGGGTGGTGCGGGAACTGGGAGGAGGGGAGTTATGGTGGAAAAAAGAGGAACAAATGTAATAATCTGAACAATAAAGATTTAATTAAAAAAATGAACAGATAATTTTTGAAAAAGGGGTCAGAAACACAAAATGGAGTAAAGATTGTCTCTTCAGTAAATGGTGCTGTGAAAACTGGAAAGCCACATGTAAATGAATGAAACTGGATTATAGTTTGTCCCTATGTACAAAAATTGATTCAAAATGGCTCAAAGACCTAAATATAAGACCTGAAGCAATAAGTCACATAGAAGAAAATATAGGTACCAAACTTAGGGCCCTTGGTCATAGAGAACTTTTTATGAGCTCAACCCTCAAAGGCAAGGGAAGTAAAGGCAAAAAAGAAAAAAAAAAAGATAGAGAACAGTTCTATCATCCTGAATAATCCCCCGGGACCCACCCCTTCCCTTATCCCTCCCTGTTAGCCTCTGATTTGGTTTGTCTCTACACTTTAGTCTTTTCAGAATGTCGTATAAGTTGTGTCATATAGTATGCAGCCTCTGAGTAGGCTTCTTTCACTTAGCACAATGCATTTGAGATTCATTCACATTGCTTCCTTCCTTTCTTTTTTTGACTGAGTAGGATTCCATCCTATGGAGTTTCCACAGTTGTTTATCCATTCCCTATTTGAGGAACTTTGGTACTTTCCAATTTGGGGGAACTATGAATAAAGTTGCTCTAAAAATCATCACACAGGGTTTTTGTTAAGTGTAAGTTTCCATTTCACTTGGGTAAATATTTGGGAGTGGGATTGATAGGGTGTAAGAGGAATAGGTTTCACTTTATAAGAAACTGCTACACTCCAATCTCTGCTTTCCAAAGTGGCTGTACTATTTATTTTGCGTTCCTGCCAGCAATGAATGAGAGTTTCAGTTGTTCTGCATCCTCACCAACACTTGGTATTATCAATTTAAAACAATTATTTTAGCCATTCTACGAGATGTGTAAGTGGCATCTCATTGTGGTTTTTTTTTAAATAGTTCAAAATATCTGTTTTATTTCTTTTTTTTCTGGCCTTCCATCTTTATTTTTTTTTCAAAATATATTTTTTAAAATTTTGTTTTAATGCTTAAAGTATTACAAAGATCATTGTGGTTTGAATTTGTACTTCCCTCATGGCTAAGGACAAACATCTTTTCATGTACTGCCATGCAAACTATCTAGTCAATTCTTTTAACCATTTGTTTGTTTTCTAATGATTGAGTTTTGAGAATCCTTTATATATTCTGTGTCAAGGCCTTTATTGGATCTGTGATTTGTAAACATTGCCTCCCAGTCTGTGGGGGAACTGGTAGGGGGGTGGGGTGGGGATGGAGTCCTGATTTTCAGTGTTTGTTTTTTAAGTACTTTCACAATACACAATTTCAAGCAACCAATTTGACATCAACCAACTTGTAAAACTGCTGAAAATTTGACACTTGGCTCCCATGAGTGTGTGAGCAGGCTCCAGCATGGCTGTCCTCTGCCCAGCACCACATTGTCTCAATCAAGGTGGCTTTACTGTGAGGCTCAAAATCAGGTAGTATGGTTTCTCTAACTTTGTTCTTCTTCAGATTATTTTATCTATTCCAGTTCCTTTGTTTTTCCGTAAAAACTTTAGAATCAGAGTATTGATTTCCACAAAATTTCTGCAGAGATTTTGATTGGATTGGATTGATCTGTAGTTCATTCTAGGGAAAACTGGTATCTTAAGTCTTCAAATCTATGAACAATATAACTCTCTACTTATTTACATCATATGAAATTACTCCCATCAGTGTTTTTGAGCTTCCAGTACATTGAACCCGCACATATTTTGTTAGTCTTATTCTTGTGTTACATGGTTTTTGGGTGGTATGATCGATGGTGTTTTTATAAGTTTAAATTTCTAATTGTTCATTGCTAGTAAGTACAAATACAGTTGCCTTTTGTATATTGACTTTATATTCTGTGACTTTACTAAACTCACTTATATGGATTGTAGTAATTTTTTTTTGTAGATTCTTTGGGATTTTCTCCATTAACAATCATGTCCAAAAATAGAGTTAGTTTATTCTTCTTTCCAATCTGCATTCATTCATTCATTCATTCACTGTGCTGGTTAGAATTTCCAGTGTGATGATGATTAGAAATAGTGAGAGTGGACATTCTTGCTTTGTTTCCCTTTTGGGGGAAACGCATCCAGTCTTTCACCATTCAGTAGGATATTAGCTGGAGGTTTTCTGCAGCGGTCCTTTGTGAGGTGGCAAAAATTGCTTCTATTTCTATTGACTGAGAGTTTTTATCATGAGTGAGTGTTGAACTTTCCAAATGCTTTTTCTGCTTTTATTAAGATTATTATATGGTATTTGTTGTGGGTCAAATTGCGTTCACCCTAAATATATGTTGAAGTCCCACCTCCCTGTTTCTGTGAATGTGACCTTTCCGGGAAATAAGGTCATTGCAGGGGTAAAAAAGTTAAAAGGAGGTCATACTGGATTAGAGTGGACCTGAATCCAATGAATGGTGCCCTTGGAAGGGGAGAGAGATTTGAAGACACAGAGGAATATCTATTCCAAGACTGTCTTCTCGATTCCTGGCTTGTACATGCATCGCTCCAATCTCTGCCCCCATCTTCACATGGTCTTCCTGCTATGTGTCTGTCTCAAGTACCGGTCAGAATTATGCCTCAACTTGAATTCAAGATGGTTTTATCTTGAGATCCTTAACTTAATTGCATCTATGAACACCCTATTTCCAAATAAGAGCACATTACCAGGGGTTAGGACTTAAGCATATCTTTTTTGGGACCACCATTCAAATCACTACATATATCAAATACGTTTACTTACTTGCTTAAATTAGATCTCGCTCCAACTAGTATGAAATTTCCACGAGGATAGAGAGTTTTGTCTATTATGTCCACTTCACTGCTCTATCTTTAGTACCTGGCATGTGCAGGCACATAGCAGGTGTTCAATAAATCTTTATTGAATGAGTGAACGAATCTCACTTGTTCTTTCAGCATTGGACATGGCTCTGTACCTCTTTTATTCCCAAACTCCTCTTCCTTGGTTCCTAAGACCCCTTCTTTCTTTGTTTCTCCTCTGCCTTCTTTTTCCTTCTCAGTCCTCTTTGTTGGAACCTCATTCTTTCTCTACCCCTTGACAATGAACTTCTTTTCTCCTACCTGTTTTCTCCCAGGCAGCTCACATGCCTCTGTGGTCAATCACTTTCTAGGTGTAGGTGCCCCCATTTTCTATATTTTCACCCAACCTTCCTTCTGAGCCATATTTCCCTTTCCTCCTTTTATCTGAATCCTTTTCATAATTAATATACTGGACACTCAGACACAATTGTCTTTTTCCTTAAACCTGCCTTCTTTTCTTCCAGGGTTTAGTACAACCACCCTCCCGTCACCAAAGCCAGCTGCCTGGAAATAATGCTTAACTCCTACATCCTATCACTCATCAGGTCCTTTCAATTTCACCTCTTAAATATCTCTTAGATCTGTCCACTGCCCCCATCCCAACTGCCAAGCTCAGCCTTTGTCATTCTCTCCCAGTCTCTGCTTCTTCCAAAATGAAAATGGCCCTGTAACCTCTCATCATACATCTCTCTGGTGCAGTGATTTTCAACTGGTGTGCTGCAAGAATTTTTAAAACATGCAATACCTGATTGTTTCATCAGCGACACTGACCTCTTTCCCCTTCGATTATCAAATAAAAAAATGACGTCAGCCGACACGACAATGACTGTCCAGTGCGAATGAATCAAAATTATACCTATTATTTTTTGTCAGATCAGCAAAATGTAATACATTTTTAAAATTTAAATTTGCTATTGTTTACACTATATGAAATCTGCAATAATCTATTTTGTGTGTGTGTTGTAGGATTTTAGGAATTATTTATGTGTGCCGTAAGATGAAGAAGGTTATAAATTGCTGCTCTAGTGACTCAGCATTGCCTATAGGCAAGACTGACCCTTAACCTCTTCAGGCTGCTCCTTGCCTTCTGTGGTCCAGCCACCCTGACCTTGCAGCTCCCCAAATTCGCCCATTTCATGGGCCAGACTAGAGGGGACCAGGAAGCAGAGAGCACCCCATCGGAGAACTTCTTGGTGTCTGTCTCCACTTGCCTGTCTGCTCCCTGGACCGTGGGAAAACTGCACAAATTGTTTGGAGAGGAAACTACCAAAAAACACTCTTAACATTTGGAGGAGGAGGAGCTGTTTGTAAGAAAGATTTTGGGTTTCATTTTACTCTCAGGTCCTGGCAGTTTCTTGGAGAACGTCCATTCCGTCTCAGCTTCTTGGCGTTAATTGTTGGGATCGATGCTGCAGCAATTATGCAATGTTTACTGCAGCCACCACATACCCGAGGCTTAAGTATTGCTAATGTCACTTTCATGCTCCCCAGTGTATGGTGTGCAATTATAACTGGCTCACTACCTTCTTTGTTAAGGAGGCAGATGCGTTTAGCCTGAAAAGGAGAAGAGAAATGCATCGTCTCTAACCTTACAAGAGCACTCATTTCCGGAGTGGTCCTGGAATGGACATAGGCTCTTCATCATGAACAACGTGGTCTGCTGGGAGTGCTGCCAGCCTTCCTAACATGTGGCCGGTTTCCGGGAGCTTGGGATCAGATCCAGAGGCAAGGAGAGGGGGCAGAACTGGGAGCCAGAGACCGCCAGTGCAGCTACGAGACAGGTACTATCATGTGTTCGAAGTGTGACCGGGAGGAAAGAGCAGACAGCTGGAAGTCATGCAGCTTTGGGTTGGTATCTCACTACGTGACTTCAGACGAGTTACTTTGACTCTATGATTTCATTTTTATCACCTGTCAAGTGGGAATAATAAATTCTGCCTGACCTACCTCAGTTACATTCAATCCCCAACTACTTATTAAGCCCCTGCTATATTCTAGGTGCTAGAGTATATACAGTTAGACCTGGTTCCTGCCCTCAGTGAGCTTAAGGGGTAGAGCAGGAGCTGAGAAACTGGCCCTCAGGCCAAATCTGGTCTGCAGCCTGTTTTTGGACAGCCTGCCAGCTTAGGATGGATTTTACATTTTTAAACGGTTGTTAAAAAAGAGAGGAAGAGAAAAGAAAAACTGAATATGCATGGAATATGGATGTGGCTGGTACAGCCCAAGATGTTTCCCTGATTATTCAATGAAGGGTTTCTGTTGACCCAGGTCTAGAGCTGTTCAGGGACAGTCACCAGTCACATGTGACGACTGAGCACTTGATACATAGCTAGTCAGTCGAGATGTGCTGTAATCTGTAAAAGAGACACTTTCATACTTGAAACCCATCTTTATACTTTCATTCAAAGACTGTACAAAAAAAGACTGAGAAACATCTCATTTATATTTTTGTGTTGAGCCCTGGCCGGGTAGATCAGTTGGTTAGCTCAGTGTTGTCCCGAAATGCCAAGAATACAGGCTCGCTCCCGGGTCAGGGCACAGGAAAAATCAGCCATGAATGCATAAATAAGTGGAACAACAAATCGATGTTTCTCCATCTCTCTCCTTTCCTTTCTTTCTTTAAAATCAATTAATAAATAAAAAACACTATAAATATTTTTATGTTGATTGTATGTTAAAATGATATTTTGGGTATATTGGAATACCATAAATATAATATATGATTAAAATGAATTATATGTTTCTTATTTAAAATGTGGCTATGAGAAAATTGAAAATCACATAAGTGGCTCATTATATTTCTATTGTATAGCACTGGCCTAGACGGGAGCCAGACTGTGTATCTAAAATCAGATCTATTGCTTATCAGCGTGTTATCTGGGCAAATGACTTAACTGAGCCTCAATTTTTTTAAAAATATATTTTTATTGATTTCAGAGAGGAAGGGAAAGGAAGAGAGAGTTAGAAACATCGATGAGAGGGAATCATTGATTTCCTGCTACCTGCACGCCCCCTACTGGGGACTGAGCCTGCAACCTGGGCATGTGCCCTTGACTGGAATCAAACCCAGGACCCTGGCATCTGCAGGCTGACACTCTATTCACTGAGCCAAACCAGCCAGGGCTCAGTTTTTTTTTTTATTTCTAAAATGGGGGGAGCAGTAAAAAAATGGCTAATGGATAGAGTTGTTTTGAGGCTCAAGTTCTACTAAAACAATCTGGTGAAAGCATTTTGTGAGGTGCAAGTTGCTACACAGAAGTAAATGGTTGTTGTGGTTCAGCCACACCTGCGAATGCAGGAGGCTCCTCAGCGCCCTCCCCCTCATCACTCCTCCCTGTACTGTGGCAGGGCTGGTGTGGGTGTCTCTGGGCCCCAGGCCCTGGAGGGCATCGGCTGTAACATACGGAGCTGCTCCTTCCTCCAGGAGTTCCCTCATTTGATCTTGGAGACACAAAGATGTCAAAATCCCAATGAAAACGCTATAGGAGAATGAATTGCATTTGAAGCCAGGAAATCTCGAAGAATGGTAATAAAACCACAAAGAGTTAGTAACTTTAGGTCTTGATAAGGTTTTCACATGAATTAGATAATTTAATCAAATAGCAAAAGCATGAGGACCTAGAGTCCTGCTTTTAAAAGTGAGGACATTGAAGTAAAGTGACTTTCCCAGGATCAACCAGCTGGGCCTGAACCTGCATCTTCTAACCCCAAGTATAGTGTAGAGGTCATTCAGGGTCCTTTGTCTATCCTTGCACAAAGAGTGATGCAGTAAGCAAGGTGGTGCTGTCCGGAGGAGTCAACCTGGGTAGTGGACACAGCTCTGGCCCAGGAATCAAAAGATCTGGATTCTGTCCCCAGTGCTGCCCCTGATTAACTGGGTCAAACCACTTCCTTCTCAGGTCACCATCTGCAGGTGGGGTATGGCACTGTCACCTCTCAGGTGCTCTTCCCAATTACGTTCTAGGAGTTAAGATTTAAGGCCAAGTGCAGGAGCTTCCAATGCCAGTCTGGGGGCCAACTGCCTCAATATTGATAGGGGGGACTTATAGTCTGATAGACTAGAGAGAGAGCACCTGAATTAATCTGAAAAGCAATCATATTATTTTAAATCTTAGAACACATATACATATGTGAATAGGGGGCTAAGTTTCTTTCTTATATGTGAAGAGGGGGTTAGCTTTTTCTTGTTTCCTTTTCAAGGCCTGTGCGAAGCGACTGAGGAGATGACTCAGCTGTGAATCCAGCAAGCAGAACCAATAAGCATGGTCAGGCCGACCCACCAGAAGTTAAAACATCATCTCATCAACATCATCTTGCTGTAAGACAGGATTTGAATGCTTGTAAGCGCCCAGTCTTCTTGGTTGGCCTGCCTTCGCAATAAACACCAATATGATTCAGTCCTACCTCTGTTATTGGACACAGCGACAGGCAGCCCGAGACCAACCTGGGTTTCCTGTAACAATGTCACCTGGGCAGTGGTTTAAAAATGCAGGTTCCTGGGCCCACCTCTGGAATGCCCCTCCGTGGCTGTGGGGTGAGTTTCTAACATCTGTACTTGTGAGAACTTCTGTCGAGTCTCCCGGTTTACCAACCCCTGAGTTAGAGGTTGGCTCTTACTAGAACTTTGAAATCAGCACTTTCTCAAAGCAGTGGTCTCCACCTGTATTTTTTTTTATAAATCTCCCATCAAATTAAGATGCTAATCATGTCAGCACTCATTTCAAAATGTCACCGAGATTCTGCCTCTGTTGGCCACCACCAGTGTCCGAGGCCCAGGAACGCGCCCCTGGACGGCTGCAGAGAGTCCGCGAGACAGCAGGGTGAGCGGAGGCACCGGGTTCAGGGCCCGGCTCTGAAACTGGCGTGACCTTTCCGTGCCTCGCGTCTGCAACTCTGAAGAGGAGATAATAAACATGTCTTCTGTTGCTGTAAGGAATACAGAGGTTAATACATGATATAATAAGCCTCACTAAGTAGGATTTATACTGCTAGGGACTCTTACTGATGTCTCTGCATTTCTAGCCTATTATGATTCATTTTCCACCCAGTAGCTAGAAACATTTTTTAAAAATCATTGTTGAAAGTACTACAGATGCCCCCTTTTTTTTCCATTGACCCCCTTCTCTCTACATCCACCCTTCCCAAGCCTTCACCACACTATGTCTGTGCCCATGGGCTATGCATATAAGTTCCCGGTTTATCTCCACCCCCACCTTCCCTCTGAAATTCATCAGTCTGTTTCATGGTTTCTATGTCTCTGGATCTATTTTGTTCATCAGTTTGTTTTGTTCATTAGATTCCACTTATGAGTGAGATCATGTGATACTTACCTTTCTCTGACTGGCTTACTTCGCTTAGCATAATACTCTCCAGGTCCATCCACACTGTTGCAAATGGTAAGAGTAACTTCTCTTTTACTGCTGAGTAGTATTCCACTGTGTAAATGTACCACATATTTTTTTTATCTGCTCATCTGCTGATGGGCACTTAAGCTGTTTCCAAATAGAAACATTTTAAATTGTAAATCAGGTTATGTCACTGTCCTACTTAAAAACCTCTAACATCTCTGAACTCCCCATTATACCCAGGATGAAATCCAAACTCTTTTCTGTGGCCTCTATGGCCCTGCAGTTCTAGCCCTCACACTCCCTATCACCCATTACACACTCTGTTTTGGCCACATTGGTTTTCTTGCTATTTCTCAAACATACCAAGACTATTCTGGCCTCGGAATCTTTGCACTAGCTCTACCTATTTATGGCCTGACATCAGATTAAATATTTAAGTTGTCAGCCTCCTCTATGAGATGGGAAACTTCATGAGGGAAGGGATTATATATGTACCTTATTCCCTTCCATATTCCCGGTGCCTAGAATAGTGCTTGGCACATAGTAGGTGCTCATTAAATATTAGCTGATTGAATGAATGAATGAACCCACCCTCTTCCTCCTGCTTGCCCCTGCCTTCTACCTGGTGAGCTCTAGCTTGCTTTTCTCCTGCTTTGTCTTCTCTCAGCTCAGACTGTCCTGTGGTGGGTGGTCTGGGCATCTAGCTATATTTTATCCAGGAAAAGAAAATTGTTCTCTGAGAAGTCATAAGTTGAAATACACATTGCTTTTGTGCACATGTTGGTGTACACTAATAAATTATGTGGAGGAATAAATATTTCTGGAGACCCAAGTTGTCTAGCCAGGCCTCTTGTCTTCTGTCAGGAGGGGTGGAGGCCTTTCATTACCCACTCATGTCCCTTCTGGATCACAGGCAGAAGGCTGCTGTAGGTGCCACTGAAACTTCTATTACTCATCTGATCTTTCATTTGATCAATAAATCTATCCCTTGAACATGGCCATCTGTATTTAATATAACCAGAAGGAGGGCTAACTAAGCACTTAGTTAGATGGTCTCTTCATAGGCAGCTTTAGCCTAGCATTTTCCCTATGACCCATGGAGTTTCACCCACAGGAAATGAATCCAAGCCCAGTTCCTTGAGCAGTGAGAGCAGATGGCAGCCATTCATTGTCCTGGGTTCCCTCTGGCTCATGCCAGCTTCTTAGCCCTTCCCTCCCCTGGCTACTTCTCTTGAGCTGTTGCTTAACCTTTCAAAACCTGCATTAGGAAAACCAATACCACCTATCTCATGTTTGCAGTCAGGATTCAATGTGTGTGTGTGTGTGTGTGTGTGTGTAAGTCCATGTCATAGTGCAAGGAGTGACATGAGGAAATATTTACTCACCAAAGTGGCCCAGGCTGGCCAGTCATACGAAGGACGGGGTATGAGAGCAGGTTTATCTTGTGTGGGGAGCTCTGAGGGTCTGAGAGGAGCAGTGGGGTGACCAAGACAATGGGAGCGTGTGTGGGAGGCTCAGGAATTGGCTGTGTGTAACCAGCATGCTGCATTTCAGTGATGTAGCAACAGGTATGACTGTCCTGCACAGTACTGGCTAGTGGTCACCTGGCTCCTTCTGATGAGCTCCTTGGTGTCATCTACCTGCCCCCGGAACCCATACATCAGACACTGAAGAACAAACAGGCCCCAGCACGCACACTCCCGTTGTTGCATTGCCTCTCTTCACTTCTCCTTCTTGTCCCTGGTTCTGTTCTACGTTTGACTTGCCTGCTAGTAACCTTCTGGCTTCCTCTTCCACTCTGTCCTCACCTCATCATTCTCATGACGATAGGCCTATCTCCCCTGGACCAGTGGGTCTGCTTCTCCAAACAGCCTCTGGGGTTCAGGCCACCTCATGCAAACATCTCTGTGCCAGTCCTTGTCCCGGGCCCACCAATCCCAGGTCTAAGTTTAAGACTACAGACTCTCTGGTCTCAGGAACAAGTAGGGGTTCTGCCTGTTCAAACCTCACTTGTTGTCCAACTCCAGCTCCACCTTGAAATTTGCCTCCTCTGCAAAGTTTTCCCTTTCACCCCCAATTGTCTAATGGAAAAATAAAATACCCAGCCCCTCCCCACACCAAAAGCGATTCCACCAAGGTAGGTTGTGACACGAGTTAGCATTCAGTGCTATAGGAGGGGAGGAAGAGGGAGCAAACGCAGAGGGCGGGGGTGTTAAAGGGTTAGACAGAGCTGGGGTGAATCTGGGTGTTGCCCATGATTGCTTGTGACACCTTGGGCAAGGTGAGCGTTGGGAGTGTGTAGACTCCTTCTCTGAGCAATGCAGGGTCCTGGTGAGGATCAAATCAGACGATGTTTGTAAAATGTGTACTGCAGACCTTGGCATATAACAAGTGCCCTGAAATGGTGCCTGGTTGCCCACTGTCCCACGCCCCATTTTGGTTTCTTCCACGAGGAGCAGTGTGACATGGTGGCAAGAGCATGGGCTTCGGAATCTGGACAGGTCTGAGTTCAAGGGCTTATTTGGCTACCCAAGAGCTGTGAGACCTCGGGGAAGCACAAACCTTTCTGAGTCCCGTGCTGGTATGACAGGCCACTCATGCCTTCATTATAGAGTCTGTATGAGCAGCAAAAAGACAAAGGACACAAGTTGCCCAGAGCGTGGCTGGTGTCCTATGGGCGTTCCACATTGCTGCTGGGGAGTGATCTGTGGTCACTGTGGCTGACAAAAAAACATGGATCCATGTACTTGGTAAGGCGTAATTTTCGGTCCTCATTTATTTTTTTAACCTGGCATATAGGGACTAGAGGAAACGGAATTATTGGAGAACTGTCTTGTTTAAAGAAACAGGATAAATTAGATAAATTAGGTTACATGTTTTATTGTTTGCAAATACTGTGCGATAATTCATTTCCCTCCTTTGAAGATGCTGCTCCCACACCCCACCGCCATGCTTTATTTTGTTCATGCCTGATGTGATCTGCTCACCCGATTTATGGCCTCCTCAAATGAACTTGCTTTAATACAAGTTTAATTGTTTCTAATGCTTTAAATTAATTATAGCCATTTCAGTGGCTCCTCTGTGTCTTTGCTGTTTCTGTTTCATCTCCATGGCAACCTTTCTTACAAAGAGGAAGGAGTGCGTGTCCGTGTGTGTGTGTGTGTGTGTGTGTGTGTGTGTGTGTGTCTTCTATTCTGGTGTTGACTTCAGTTTGCTTTTAAACTCTGCAATATCTGCTCCAGGGAGAAGGATTGTGGGTTAACAACAAGTGAAAGCTGTTTATTGCTTTCCATTCGGGAACAGTGCCTGGCCTAGAATGTGGACTGTTAACTCTGCACCCCTATCTCCCCCACATCTTCTCAGCCTGGAGGCAGGTCATCTCCATGGCAACCTTTCTTACAAAGAGGAAGGAGTGCGTGTCCGTGTGTGTGTGTGTGTGTGTGTGTGTGTGTGTGTGCGTGTCCGTGTGTGTTCTATTCTGGTGTTGACTTCAGTTTGCTTTTAAACTCTGCAATATCTGCTCCAGGGAGAAGGATTGTGGGTTAACAACAAGTGAAAGCTGTTTATTGCTTTCCATTCGGGAACAGTGCCTGGCCTAGAATGTGGACTGTTAACTCTGCACCCCTATCTCCCCCTCATCTTCTCAGCCTGGAGGCGGGACCATGTGGGGTTAGTGCCAAGATGACTTAGTGCGATGTTCCATGTTCGGAATTAACAAATTAATATTCCCGGAGCGCTTTTGTGTGCTCACCAGGGCTCGTTACAAATGTTAGCTGATTTGAGCCTTGTAAACATCTATGACACTAGAATTATTCTCACCATAGCAATGAGGCAAAGGCACAAAGAGGTTAAGTCACTTGGTCAAAGTTGCTCAGCAGTTGAGTGGTATGACCAGGACTGGGTCTCAGATTTTGCTGATGTCAAGGGACAGTTCCGTCACTCTGTCAGGGTCTCCTTCCCCCACGACTGAGGGTGGGTAAACCTGCTCTGTCTTTTGGGGCCCATCCACATGCCCCTCTTCTCGAAGCTTTCCGGATCCAACCACCTGACTGTCTCTCCTCTGACCCCTGAGCTCTGGGGCCCCTTCCCTGTGTTGTTATCATTTGCATTCTTCCCTGGCCATCTACTCCAAGGACCTAGAGGGCAGGCTGGTGAGTCTTGTCATCCTTTCATTCCCTTTGTACCTGGTGTTACACCTTGTATAGCCTCCCTGCTCCCCTTCACACGCAGGTCCTCGGCCGCCCTCCACACCTTTGCAAACTCTCTGGATTGCTCACCCACACTCATACGGAGTGCATGCGCCCACTTGGCCTCCCCAGTCTTTGCCACCGCTGTGGCTTGGTGGCAGAGACCCCTTGGGTTCTTAGCGACGAGCTGAAGTGTGATGGCCATTTCTTTAACTAGGTCGCCAGGGCCCATCTACACCTGGATTCATGGCTTGAGGTGGCTCCTGCCCCTGGAGCACTTATTCGTGTTGTTCTTTGCTCTCCTGCATGGAGAGTTCCACTTTCTGACACAGACAACGCATCCTTTGGGCTTAATCTTGGGAGAAATGAGCTGGCAGGGCTTTGCAGGGCTGACTTTTGCTGGCTGGGTTGCAGTTCTGGGACCACCCTGGTCTGGCCAGCTCCTCAATGTTCCTGTCAACAGCGAGTTGTATTAATTATCAGTTCAATTTCCTTAAAAAGATGGCTGACTAGTGCCTCTGCATGCATCACCTAATGCTTAATGGATTAATGGCTCATGAAGCTGCCAGTTCTGGAACCCAGGCCTCTGATGGGTACTTCACGTGGGTCGACCTCAGCAGCTTTGTTTGAAAGGTATGGGAGAGGCTGCACCCAAAGAGATGTCTGCAGGGAGTGGGGCCTAGTGTAGACTTCTTAAATCTCTCTGCCCACCCTTCAAATATCTATTCTGTCCAGTGCTACTGGGGCAATTTCCTGAGCAGCCGTTGTGCCCAGATGTTGCTTGTGGAGCAATCTGGGTCATCTTCCCAGCCTCAGGCCCTTTGCACAATCATCTTTCCAGGAGGCTATGGTAGGTAGAGTTTCAGGAAGATCCCTTCTGAGGCAGCAAAGAGAGGGATTTTTCCGGTTAGTGATTTTCTACTCCCTGTCTCTGCAAGCACATAAAGACACATGAAATTCTGCTCCCACCAGACTGATTGAGAGTAAATGGTGCTGTTTCAGCCTAGACAGAAGGCAGCACACACACACCAGCACACACACCAGTGCATGCACATACTAGCATGCACGCCAGCACACATATCAGCACACACACCAGCACATACACCAGTGCATACACACACCAGCATGCACACCAGCACACACAATAGGGCATACACATACTAGCAAACACACCAGCACACATATCAGCACATACA
This sequence comes from Myotis davidii, assembly GCF_000327345.1. Classification (NCBI taxonomy): domain Eukaryota; kingdom Metazoa; phylum Chordata; class Mammalia; order Chiroptera; family Vespertilionidae; genus Myotis; species Myotis davidii. The sequence goes on along the minus strand of NW_006289712.1, from coordinate 19,498 downwards.
CCCCAGCACACACACCAGTGCATACATATACCAGCACACAGAGAAACACAGTACCTCAGTGTCCAGGGCTCAGCACCCACTCTCCCCCAGATGACCTGTGGCTGCTCAGGCCTCCAGTGGGTAATGGATAGTGGCCTCTGGTTTCTTTACTTTTGTGAAGATCCAAATCTCCTTTGGCCCAGAGTGATGAGCAAACAGAAGCTCGGAGGGAAGAGCTGCTGTCCCAACCCTGAATGCAGAGGACGGGCTGATCAGGGCAAACTTGAGGTGGGAGGGGGTTAGATCAGGGTTTCCCACCCACCTCCCCTTTTAGAACCTTCCTTTCCACAAAACTGTTTTGTGCTGGGCACTAAGGGGATCCCAGGAGGGAACATACAGGACAGAAACTGGTGCCTCATCATTTTGTCACACCAGATTTCAGACAAAAATGCTCTTTAAAATTCCCAGGAAACATGCACCACATCTGTGTTGGACCCTCCTTCCTTTTCTGGGCCACATGCCTTCCTGGACCTGCACTTCACCCAGATGTCTCTTCCATCTTCGGCCCTGCCCTTGGGGTGAGCTCTGGGCACAGTGAGGCTTGAGAGCGGGGCGGGCGGTTTGAAAGCTTAGGAGTGGATGGAAGACTCTAAAGCTAGTCACGATGCACTCATGTTATCTCGGCTTAGTGAAGTTTTTAATTGAGCTACAATTGACATATAACACTAATTTCAGGTGTAAAATATATAATGATTCATATTTGTATATATTGTGGCTTAATGATTAAAAGCACTCTCTTTTGTTCTCCAAAGTGTCCTAATTTGGATAAGTTATATGATCATCCAATTGAAAGCCCGCTTTACTTGCGGTTGATTTGCATAACTTGTTTTCATGCTAGGTCAAGATGCCCCTGTTCTAAAAGGCTGCTTTTGAACATCTCGTGTCCAGTGGCAGGGCCCAGCTCAATGGGGAAAATGGAGATGGGCATACAGATGACCTCTCCTCTATGTGCCCTCTGTCCACCTTCACAGGAGATTCTGCAAGAACCCTCCCAGCTGTCAAGGCTAAGGCACGCAGCTGGTGTCAGAGAACCTGGGCTGGTAGAGAGCCATGTTGGGGCACAGCCTCTGGTCCCCCTGAGCTTCCTCAGGCAGCTAGAAGCTATACAAGGGCTCCCGGGCCTGTCCACGGGAGCAGCCTAATGGTGAGTTCATGTGCAGTCAGCCGGGGCTCTGAGGAGCTGGGGTCGTGACCTCTGTGTGGAACACAGGCATAGCTAGGACAACTGGTCCACCCAGAGAAGAAGAGGGTTGATTTTTCTCTGGTAACTCACAGCTTTGCTGCAGCAGGGCTGTCTGCTCTATCATATTAATAGGAAACAAATACATGGTTTTGTTGTGTCTGATTTCTGTGTTAGGCTAGAGTCTTTAAGGCCTGTTTAAAATTTAATATGTGAGAATAAAATGAGAAAAATTCCCCTGGGGCATGTGGCTGCATCAGACTTAATTCCAGCTTGGTATTTCTGCAGCAGTTAGCTGACCCAGCAGGTGGGGAGCATGTCTGCCCTATTCCTCCAGGGCTCAGGGCCGGCTCAACCCTCTGTTCTGGGACCAGATCCAACCTTGGAAATGTCACATGGCTGTGGCTCAGGTGGGAGCTGTTGCAGCTCAGGGAAGGGGATTTCCAGGGAGCCCTGTACAAGTGTCATTCCCTGGAAGGCCCTGGAGCTCACCTGTGGTCCCTCAAATTCATCCAATAGACTTTTATTGAGTACCTACTATATGCAAGATAGTGTTTGGTGGTGGCCAGAGAGATTGAAAAGGTGTGAACTTGTGCTCAAGAAATGCAGAGACTAGAGTATAGGGTGTGTGGGAGTAAATAACAGTTTCCTGTGGAGCGCTCATGATGTACCTCAGAGAGCCTCCGTCATGACAGAGGACTTAGTCCCCCAGCGGCTGGGAGTACTGCAGTAGAGGGAGGGCCTTCAGCTGTTGGCTGGAGGCGATATCCTTCTCTGAAGAGAGCCTTCTGGCCTAAGATTATGTCCCCCTCCCAGGGCAGCCACATCCAAAGACTGATGGATGTCTATCTATGAAGTTCCAACTTCCTTGCCTCAGTGTGGGACAATTCAAAGGGTCATTTGAGTCTCAGAACCCTCATGAAATCACCTGAGGCCTTTCTGGGGCTGCATCACCGGTCAACATTTCTTTCTTCCCAATCCTGCTCCCTCCCCTTCCACAGTGTTGATTTCAATAGTGCTCCCCAATAAACCTCCTGCACATTTATCTCCGTCTCAGGCTTTGCTTCCTGCGGGAACCCAACCTGCAACAGGACTGACATGGTCAGCATTATGCAGGGAAGGCTTCCTAGAGGAAGTGACTTTTAGACTGAACTCTGAAGGATGAGTAAGAGTCAGTCTGGTGACAGCTCTGGGAAAGGGTAGTGGTCCCAGGCAGAGGAAGAGAATGTGCACAGTCTGATAAGCAAAAAGGAGCAGACCAGGCCCAGGTGGGGAATGGCAAAGCAGGAGGGTGGGGGCTAGGTTGAGGACATTTCATGTTGTTTTTTTTTGTGTGTGTGTGTGTGTGAGCTGTAATGGGGGTTTGGCTTTTATTCTAAGGGCATTATGATGTCATTGAGGGGTTTTTATTATGAGGGCAGTGATGTGGTTGATTTATTTTCTTATAAAATGATCTTGATAGGAAGGAGGTAAAAAACAGAAGCAAGGAGATCAGTTAAGGAGGCTGTCATAGTAACTCAGAAGAGAGATGATGATGGCCTGAACTGAAATAGAGGGACAGAGGTGGAGGGAGTGAGACATTTATTTAGGAGGAAGAATCCGTTGTCAGAAATTAATGATGGATAGGGTATGGAGGAAGAGGGGAGAGTCAAGGGTGATGATTGGCTTTCTGAGAGGATGCGGCCACCATTTAATGAGATGGGAAACCAATGAAGAAGCAAATTAGGGAAGAGAGTGGTGAAGGGAAAATGATGTTGAATTTCAGAAGTGCTGAATTTTACTTGTTTTGGGGCTATTCAGGTACAGAGTTGAGATATTTAGATATGTGGATATAAAACTTAAGAGAAAGAACAAAGTTGTTTGTTTACTTTTTTATAATAAATTGCCCTCAAAGCTCAGTGTAAACAACAATAAATATTTATTTCTTCAGTTTCTGTGAATGATGAATGGAGGAGAGCCTGAGCTTAGGGGTTTCTCATGAGGTTGCACTCAAAATGCTGGTCACCCAAATGTCCAAGGGGGGGCTGTAGGATCTACTTCCAAGATGGTGCACATGCTGTCAAGTAGGTGCTGTAAATTCTTACCATTTGGATCTATGCGTACGGTTTGTTTAAGTGTCTTCATGATATAGTTGTTGGCTTCCCCCAGAATAAGTGATATAAGAAAGTAGGACAGAAATGGCAAGGCCTTTTATTGATCTAACCCTCAGAAGTCACACAGCATAATTTTCACCATATTCTATTGGTCACACAGACTGACCTTGATACATTGATAGAGGCGACACACAGGGTATGAATACCAGATTTCAAGGATCATTGGTGCCATCTTAGAGGCTGGCTACCTCACTTGGAGATAGAGATTTGAAAATCATTAGCATTTAGATGATATTTGAAGACTTGGTAATGGGGGAGATCGCCTAAGAGTAGTATTTAGAATGAAAAGAGGAGGGCTTAAGGACAGAGCCCTGAGAGATGCTGGCCTTTAAGGATAAGTAGAGAAAGAAGCTGGTAAAGGAGACTGATAGCAAATGTGACCCTGGGTTGTGTGTCAGTTTGTTCTGGTTTATGCCTGATTGTTCTCACATGATAGTTTATTCTGCCCTTTTCCACTCTTAGAAGTGTCCTGGATTAGATAAAAATTCCATGGTCACCCTATGTTAAAAAAAAAAGCAGCCAGAGCAGCAAAGGAAAATCAGGAGGTGCCAATATTATGATGGCCACTGGATGTCATGACCAGAAGGTCATTGAAGACTTTAGCAGCAAGTGGCTGAATTGTGGTGTGTAAACCAGGTTTCAGTGGGTGAGGTACGTGACAAGTGAGGTAAGTGGAGAGTGTTTTTCTAGAAGCATGACCAAGAAATTAAGGGAGAAAATAGTTTTAAGAGTGTGTGGAGTAGTGGGAGAATCCTTCTCTAAGATGCTAGACCAGCTGTGGGCAAACTATGGCCCGCGGGCCGGATCCGGCCCGTTTGAAATGAAGAAAACTAAAAAAAAAAAAGACCGTACCCTTTTATGTAATGATGTTTACTTTGAATTTATATTTAATGATGTTTACTTTGAATTTATATTAGTTCACACAAACACTCCATCCATGCTTTTGTTCCGGCCCTCCGGTCCAGTTTAAGAACCCATTGTGGCCCTCGAGTCAAAAAGTTTGCCCACCCCTGTGCTAGACAATAGAATACATATAATGATAAAGAAGAGGCTCCAGTAGAGAGAAAAAGGTGTTTTACCATCAACATTGCCCAGAGCAGGAGACTAATCTGGAATATATCTTGGAGGCCTCACTATCTCAAGACTTAAACCTAAGATGAAGGTACTGAGGCTGGTTAGGAAGGAATGATAGCCACTCAAGACCCCTGAAGTTCCCACGTTTACACCAGGCCCTGCCTGATGCTCAGCAGTGGTTTCTAGTCTGGAAATCCATGTGCCCTGCATGGGAGGTGCTCCTGAGGTCTGCTCATCATCCCCTCCTCCTTGGGAAGGCTGTTTCGCTGGGCCCGTCCCTGGAGATTGCTGCTGTGGGTGGCAATGGAGCAGAAGGACTCCGGAAGGTGGATTGGTGTCTGTGCTCATGGCTTGACATAGGATGTTGGAAGTGTCTTTGTGTGTGCTGCAGAGTGAGTTGGAAAGGCCCCCATCCTACCCCATGATGATAAGAGACAGCTAGGAACATGGCTGCATTGTCCTATATTGCTCAGGCAGAGGCATTTGGTGGCCTTTGTAATGAATTGGTCCAGGAAGGAGAGAAATGACTATCATAAAAAGGTCAGGATTATTGCTTCATAAAGAGTAGAGTCCAAGTCATATAACTAAAATGAATATATGAGTTTCAAAAGGAATGAGTTCTTGCCATAGTGAGTCATGCTTATACTTCATACAATTAGGAGGGAGCTGGTTGGAGCCAGCTTCTGGGAGATCTAAGTGCATTTGAAACACCCACATCACTCCCTACACCCAGCCCCCCCACACACACACACACAGAGCAGAAGCCCAGAGCGGGAATGACTTTACTGACATCCAGCTGATATCAGAGGCTTCCACAGAAAGGATTCAGGACTTGGGCATCCCTTACATGTAGAAGGGCTGGAATGTCCCAGAGAGGAGAGGAGGAAGCTGGATGGTGTGGCCATCCATGAGAAAGGGCTGGGGTTGTGAGGCTCCAGCTAAGTACACCTTGAAGGGGGAGGTCTTGTCTTCACCTCCACCATACAAAGGGCAAATTAGAGGCAAAGTCTCCTCACCTCTCCTCGGACTTGGTACTGGGATACTTTCTGAGCCCTTTGTTTAAGGAGTGCTTAGCTCCCCACTGGAATGAAGGCTGCGATTAGTCTTCCAGGTGAGGGGCGGTGCCCATCTGTGTCACCTGACAAGACAGTGTCCTTCTGGTGTGGATGAGGAAGAAGAGTGAATTACACAAGGAGAGCTCTGAGGGGTAGGGGAGGGGGTGACTCCTTAGATACCCTCCCCCACTCATCTCTTCCCAGTTGGCAAACTCACACTACAGGAGAAGAGAAATGCCTCCCCAGCCACTGAAAGGACACCCGCTAGACATTGGCAGACTCAAGGCTGCTGGAGGGGGAGGGGCAGCTCTGCTCGAGCTGCACATGCAGGAGCACAAATCCTCTGAGCCTGGACAGACTGGTGGTGTCATGGCATGGCTCCGTAGCTGCCGGAGTACCTCAGAGCATATTTCCAGCAGGAGTTGACTCTTCCTGGCAGCCTTAGACTTGAAAAAGCAATTGATATTCTATCACTGCAAACGTCTGGATGGTTCTGGCCCTGACAGGAATCGACTGAAGGGAAACAGCCTGGGCCGGCTGGGAGGTGATTTCCTGACAACCGCAATCTGCTGAGGCAGGGATCCCTTTGCATCCCAAGTCCTTCCCGTTTTATAACAGGCTGTAAATTCTGCATATATATCTTTTTATGATTCCTTTTCTTGATGCTTAAATTCTGAATTTCATGTCTCCCTAGAGAAGTGCTGGAATCATCCAGCCATTCTCCTCGTCAAAATTATGGGCAATTTGACCTGCCATCTAGCCGTTTCCTGCTGCTGAGTGGTTGAGTGGCTCCTTGGGCCATTTCTGCCTCGAAGACAATGCAGGGCACTATGGTTCATGCAGATGAGGACTTCAGACCTCCCGGGCTGAGGCTCCTTGTCACTGTGAAAGTCAACGCTGCCTCTGCAGACTGGGAAGGTTTCACCAAGTTCACCTGCCCTAAGTGGGGTGGGCCTCTTCCCCTGAGTGACCGATTGCGTTTAAAGGCCAAGGGGTTGAACAGGCAAGTCTGGGAGAGAACAAGGAAGGAGATCATATTACAGAGAAATTTCTGGAAGAGTAGGTTCTGTGGATCTCTTCTGAGTCCATATTGACAGGGGAAATGTGACCTGACCATCTGTGTAGTCTGCACCTGTAACATTGTGATTTGTAATAAATATATACAGTGGGGCCTTGACTTAAGAGTTTAATTCGTTCTGAGACTGAGCTCGTTAAGGAGCTCATTAACTCAAATTACTCTGTCAACTCAATGCAAAAAATCGGCTGAGAGACAGCTGGTATCTCAAAAAACTCGTTAGTCGGGACACTCGTAAGTCAAGGCCCCACTTTATTTGTTTTCCATCCTGTTCCTGGCCTAGAGTTCCTAAAACCCCTGGAATTTCCTAAGTGGTAAGAGCCTCAAAGATAGAATAGAGTTTTGTTATTCATAACAAGCCCCTTTCCATCACCTGAGTTTATTTTGGAGCGCCCCTGGAAAAACTCAGGTGGGAGCTGGTTGCCAGGGGAACCAGCCACAGGATCCGAGCCTTGGAACGTTCAGCTCTGCCCCTCCTCCCACCTCTACAGAGGGAAGAGGAGAGAGGCTGGGATGGAATCAGTCGCCGATGGCCAACAGTCCTATCAATCATGCCTATGGAATGAGGCCTCCCTAAAAGCCTAAAGGACAGGTTTCAGAGAGTTTCCAGGTCATAGACACATGGAGGTGCTGGGAGAGTGGAGCACTCAGAAAGGGCGTGGGAGCTCAGAGCCCCTTCCCTCCCACCTTGCTCTTTGCCTCTCTCCCATCTGGCCACTCCTGAGTTATATTCTTTTTATAATAAATGGGTCATCTAGTAAATAGACGGTTTTTCCTGAGTTCTATAAGTAACTCCAGGAAATTAATGGAACGAGAGGAGCAGGTATGGAAACCTCTGATTCATAGCTGGGTCGTCAGCAGTACAGGTGATGTCAATTGGTACCTAAAGAGGGGCAGAGGGCGGGGGTTTTGTTGAACTGAGCCCTTCATCCCTGGAATCTGAAGCTAAACCCATGCAGACAGTGTCAGAATTGAGTCAGGTTGTAGGACGCCCAGCTGGTGTCTGAGAATTGCCTGGTGTGGGGATAAAACCCACACATCAGGTAGCCACAGTACTGAGTAGAGTGTGAAAGTAAAGAAAGAAACAGTTTTTCCATTATCGCTCCTAGCTTTGTTCATCTGCTGAACACGTTATGGAGCACCCATGGTTGGTAAGTGCTAAAGGTGGAGAGCAGGCTTTTTGTTGTTGTTCAGGGTGAAATAGACCCGCGTTGGATAATTTCAATCCAGTATGCTAAGTGCTCAGACGTAGGCATATCTCCACGCTTTGTGGGAGGCGGAGTGAGATTTAATCATATGAGGGGATGTGTGCTAAATTCCAACCAGGTGACAGATATGCTGAATGCATTCCCTGAGGAGTCACATGTAATACAAGGCAGTTGTTCTTCTGCCCATTTCACAGATAACAAAGCTAGAGCTTAGAGAGGCCACATAACTGGTAAACCACACAGGCAGGGAGAGGCCGAGCTGGGATTCAAAGCCAGGACTGTCTGAGCCCAGGCCTGTGCTCTTAACCACCTGCTGCGTTTCCACCTCCCTGGTCTGTGCAGGTGCGGAGGCTGGAGCGCTGAGGTGAGCTGTGAGCGAGTCCTGAGCAGGGCAGTCCACCCAGGGCTGATCAGGGCAGGACGGTCCCAGGGACATTTCCCCAGGGCGAGGTTGGACTTGACTTTTGCTCCCAAAGCTGCTGTCCTCTTATCAGCCACCCTTCCTGGCTCCTGCTTAAAACCCGCAGGAAGCCTCGGCAGGAGCCTGCAAATTGGTGGCAATTTAATTGAGGAGTTTTGCTGAGATTCGACCCAGCTGGAGGGAAGGAGAAAGCCAGAGACTGCTTTGGAGTTGGATCTAAATATAGCATTGCCCAAGTGCTTAATTCTGTGTTCTCACTATTTCGGTGTTGATTTCGAAGGAGCTTGGCTTCCTGGAGGAAATGTTTAAGGCTGGAGAAATAGAGTTTTCAGTTTGTCTTCTGTGTAAATAAGAGGAACAGGAAGCACAAACGTTACACTGCTTCTTATTGATTAAAGTCCCCATCGTTAAACAGTTTTACAGCTTAGTCTTCTCAGGGCTGCTCTGCAGCTAATTGTGGGGAGGCCCTGCCTGAGGAGAGCAAACTTCTGCCCTGGGTCCTAGTTCCCCGTGGCTCTCACTCTTGCTCTGGTTTTGTTTCTTTGTATATTGTTACTTTTTTCCCCCTGCTTCTTTTTTTAATCCTGTCTTTAATTTTCTTCATGTATGTCTCCTCCCTACTGCCCCCTCCAATCTCCTCTCTTTTCCTCACTCTGTCTCTTAAATCTCATGGTCTTTCCCTTTGCTCAGTTTTCTTTCTTGCTTGCTTTTAAAAATCATTTTTTAATTTTTCAATTACAGTTGACATACATTATTATATTAGTTTCAGGTGGGCACCCCAGTGATTAGACATTACATAACTTACTAAGTGCTCCTCCTGCTAAATCTGTACCCATCAGACACTACACAGTTACTAGAATGTTATTGACTATATTCTGTACTTTACATCCCCATGGCTGTTTGGTGACTACCAACTTGTACTTCGTTCTTAAACATTTGTTATTTATTGATTTGAGAGAGAGAGAGAGAGAGAAAACAACAGTTTGTTGTTCCACTTCTTTGTGCACTCATTAGTTGATTCTTGTATGTGCCCTGACTGGGGATTGAACCCACAACTTTGGCATATTGGGACAACACTCTAACCAACTGAGCTACCTTCTTAATCCTTTCACCGTTTTTTACCCATTCCCCCAACACCCATCCCATCCTTGCTCTGGAACCCTGGGTCGGGGGGCTGGGGTGGGGCTGGGACCCCTCACTCCTCAGGAGAAACCTCCACAATCAAGGTATCCCTACCAATTTTAAGCTGCCACATGTGGGGGTGGGGCCAGCCTGTCTTGTGTCTTTGCCCTGCTTTTAGTTTCAATGTGGCTTCTTCTTTAATTCCCTCATTGTAACATCCCATTCCTTGCTCTGGAACCCTGGGTCGGGGGGCTGGGGTGGGGCTGGGACCCCTCACTCCTCAGGAGAAACCTCCACAATCAAGGTATCCCTACCAATTTTAAGCTGCCACATGTGGGGGTGGGGCCAGCCTGTCTTGTGTCTTTGCCCTGCTTTTAGTTTCAATGTGGCTTCTTCTTTAATTCCCTAGTTGTAAGACTTCCATTCAGTCAAATTTCAGGTGTTTCTGACAATGGTTGTTCTGTAACTTAGTTGTAATTTTGATGTGGTTGTGGGAGGAGGCGAGTATTTGTTTACTGATGCCGCCATCTTTTCATTTGAGATTCTACAATAAGCAGAGCAGGCACAGACCCAGACCTCAAGGAGTTTACAATCTGGTCTTTCCGTATTGTTCGGGATCTGTCGGTGGCTGGGTGCAGGTGGCTGTCAGGCCTGCTTCTGTGCCGTCACCCAAGGATTTGAAAAGGAAGAGGAAACGTGCTTGTCATGACCTAAATGCTCAGGAACACATTGCTCACTGAGCTGCTTGTGCAGCTCGCTAACTGCTAATGCAGGGCCGGGCTGTCCAGCCTGAGACCCACAAAAATATGTTTCTATAGGGAAAAACAGTAATATAGGGTTTGGTACTATCCATGGTTTCAGGCAACCACTGAGGGTCTTGGAGCATATTTCCTCCAGATAAGGGAGAAGTACTGTGGTAAGCAGATTTCTGAATATATGTACATTTTTTTCAGGGTAATTTTATAACTTTCATTGTATTCTCAAGGTTGACAATAAGCCAAAAACGGTCAGGAACAAC
>NW_006289712.1:8503-9103 GCF_000327345.1 Myotis davidii | reverse complement strand
AATTAAACTTTTTCAAAAATATGTTTCTATAGGGAAAAACAGTAATATAGGGTTTGGTACTATCCATGGTTTCAGGCAACCACTGAGGGTCTTGGAGCATATTTCCTCCAGATAAGGGAGAAGTACTGTGGTAAGCAGATTTCTGAATATATGTACATTTTTTTCAGGGTAATTTTATAACTTTCGTTGTATTCTCAAGGTTGACAATAAGCCCAAAACCGTCAAAAACAACTGCCCAGCTGGTGTGACTCAGTGGTTGAGTATCAACCCATGAACCAGGAGGTCTTGGTTCGATTCCTGGTCAGGGCACAGTAAAGGGCATGCAGGAGGCAGCTGATCAATGATTCTCTCTCTCATCATTGATGTTTCTATCTTTCCCTCTCTCTTCCTCTCGGACATCACTAAAAATGTATTAAAAAAAGAACAACTATCCTATCAATGAGGCCCAAGGTGGGTAGCCCAGTCACTTAGAAGAAAGTCAGAATTCAGCTTCTGAGTGTTCTGTCACTCAACCAGCAACCTTCTTTATCTTTGCAGGACATCAGTGAAGAAATATACCAATGGTCACATCTGACCTTTCAATCCTTCTTAAAAAATGTC
>NW_006289712.1:4398-8410 GCF_000327345.1 Myotis davidii | reverse complement strand
GCCCCTTCCCATGTCACATGCACTCTGCTAGATTCTGGGAATTTGATAATGGAGAAGACAAATGACACCCTTGTCTTCAAGGAGCTTACAATCTAGCCATCTAGAGTTGCAGTCATTGAATAAGTAGAAAGAGAGTTAGAGCAGGCAGCTCTCTGGAGCTAATGGGAACTACTCTGGTTTATGGGTGGTAGTGATCATGGAAGAATTCCCAGAGAAAGCAGCATCCAAGCTGAGCTGAAGGTGGAGAAGGAACTAGCAAGACGAAGGAAGGTTAGGTTGAGGGAGTATTGTAGGTAAAGGAAATGGCACATTCAAGGATCCAAGAATGAAAGAGAAGGAGCAAAGCTTATTGGAGAAAGTAAGAGAATATTAGAATGGCCAAAGCAGAAAAAGAGAATGAATAGAAGAGTAGAAGAGTGGTTTCCACATCAACCCAATTTAATTTTTGATGGTTTGACCCACAAAATTCTCCTTGATCTTTAATCTTTCCACTTATGGCCTCTGATGCTCCCACACAGACAAAAATCTCCATGGGATTTATTAAGACAAACACACCAGCCATGAGCGACCTCTCCTCTTTCCTTTATCGCCAGTCCCCGACTTATAATGGTTCAACTTAAGGTTTGTAAACTTTATAATAATATGAAAGTGATATGCATTCTGTAAAAATTATACTTTGAATTTTCATCTTTTCCTGGGCTAGCGATATGTGGTATGATACGTTCTCATGATGCTGGGCAGCAACCATGAGCTGCTGCTGCCAGTCAGTCATGTAACTATGAGGGAAAACACTGATGCTCTACAGTGTACTGCGTTGTCAGCATTTTTTGATACTGTGTTTTGTGTTTTAACATCCCATCATGTCTACAAAACACTCATCTGTGCCTCCTGCTTCCGGTGAGATGAAATGCAAGACAACTGTAAGTTAAGTCAGCATTCTGAGCAAGTTTCTGGTAGGCTAGGCTAAGCTATGATGTTTATTAGGTTAGATGTGTATATAAATGCATATTTGACTTATGTCATTTTCAGTTTAGGCTGGAATAAGTCAAGGAGCACCTGTATTTGGGCAGACCCTTTAAACATGAAACAAGTTTTGGCTCTGCCATACCCGTTGCTATGCCCACCACCCGGAGTGCTGTCCCTTACCATATCCACTCAGCTCAAAGACTTTTGAACTGGTCAGTGTGGCTCAGTGATTGGAGTGTTGGCCCACACACTGAGGGTCATCGGTTTGATTCATGGTCAAGGGCATGAACCTGCGTTGCAGGTTCAATCCCCAGCCCCAATTGTGGGAGGCAGAAGATCGATGTTACTCCTCTCTCTCTCTCTCTCTCTCTCTCTCTCTCTCTCTCTCTCTCTCTCTCCATACCCCTTCACCTCTCTAACATCAATGGCAAAAATATCTTTGGGTGAGGTTTAACAACAAAAAAAGACTTTGTATGTGTTCACTTGTTCACCTCCCCCATCTGACTGTGTGCTGTGAAGTGTAGGGACCATGACTAATTCTCTCAGGTGCCCAGTGCAGGGCCTAGTCCACAGTAGGTACTCAATTGGTGCTTTGTGGTTGAGCAGTGAATGGATGAATGGCTGAGATGCTGATCAGTGATGAATCTTAGGAAGGGAAGTCAGTATGAAGTAGAGAGAGACAATCCTGAAAGCTGGACGAGTCATAGAAAGAGTTGTCAGTGTCCCCCTAGGAAACAGAGATTCCTTTTATGCCATGAGTTTCATAGATGTTATGATTACATTTGTTAGCATACATTTCTCTCTTTCAAACAATGATAGTTCCCCAAGTTATACAGTACTTAACTTATACAAGTTTAGTATCACGAAAATGGTTCAATAACAACCACAATTAGGTTTTAGGGATCTGGGAAAGTTTGCATTACCAACCAACAAAGAAGTCAAATGTGTCAATGAATATTGCAAAGCCAGAATGTAAAACTGGCAGTGACTATGCTGAAGAGAAGGCCCTTTCTGTCTGTTCTGTGTTTCTGTTAGTGTGTGACTTAATTCTTTACCTCATATTGTCTTACTTTTATTTGTGATTGTTATATTGCATTGTTGTATAGTATATATGTATATTTCATATATTGTATATAACATATAGTGTATGGTATGGTATGGTATGGTATGGTATGGTATGGTATGGTGTAGTGTAGTGTAGTATAGTCTACTATTGTGGTAGACAGCCTCCAAGATGACCCCAATCATCCCTATCTTTTAGTATTCATGTTCTTATGTAATCCTCTCCCCTTGAGTGTGACTTAGTGTCTCACAACTAACCCACAGAATATGGAAAAAGTGATAGCATATCACTTCCCATATTAGGTTATAAAAAAGACTATGATTCTGCCTTAGGCTTCCTTCTCTTGCCCTCTTACTCATTTCTGTGGGGGAAGCCAATTGCCATCTTGCGAGCTGCCTTTTGGAGCAGCCCACATGGCCAAGAACCAAGGGAAGCCCCCAACCAACAGCAAGTGAAGAACTGAGGCCTTTAGTCCAACAGTCCATGGGGAGCTGAATCCTGCCAACAGCACGTGTAAGAGCTCAGAAATGGATCTTCCTTGATCAAGTTTTCAGTTGAGACATAGTCTCAGCTGGCTTTTGACTGTAGCCTTGTGAGAGACGTTGAGGCAGAGGCACCCAGCTAAGTCACATCTGAATTCTAGACCTACAGAGAGGATGAAATAATATATGTTTTAAGCTGCTATGTTTGGGACAATTTGTTATACAGCAATAAACACCTGATATAGGTTTTGGTGCCATGAGTGGGGTGATGCTATAACATACTTAAAAATATGAAGTGTCTTTCTACTTAGCCAGTGGATGCAGCCTGGGAATATTTTTGATGTCTGTAATAGAAAAAAACCCTCTAAGTTAAGTTGCACAGACAATAGAAATTTGAACTTTGATGCTGCTGCTAGTGAGGTCTCAAAGGAAAAGTGAGAAATGTATGTGGGAGCTGGAAGGAGGGAGATCTTTGTGATGTAGTGGCATAACTTAACACTATTGCCTGCAGTGATGTGGAAAGTAGAAAATGTACCTAATGAACCGAGTGATCTAGCTCAGGAGATATCTAAGCAAAGTGTTGAAGGTGTTGCCTGGTTCCTTCTCATTGCTTATGTAAGATGAGGGAAGTATTGATAAACAAGAACCAGGATTTGGTGAATTTGAAATTCTCAGTCTCTCCAGGTGGCAAGCAATGCTAAAATTAAGAAATGATGTCTGAGCAAAGATCAAACCCAAGGCACTGCCAGGATCTTCTCCAGCTGAGCTTAAAATAAGATTACAGCCTCCCCGACCCATGACCTCTTGTTACAAGTTATGAGAAACCTTGAGGCAGAAGCATGAAGCTGGGTTGTATCCAGATTCCTGACTCACAGAGACTATGAGATAATGTTTGTTGGTGTAAGTTGCTAAATTTGGGGGCAACTTGTTATGCAGCAATAGAAATTAATACAATTATTATCGTTATTGTTATTATCATTATTATATAACCTGCGTAGCTAGAAGAACGGCCATCTGTCACCACGGCAAGGCAAACAGAGTGCCTCTGTACCAGGAACACAGGGCAGTTAAAAGTGAGATTTCTGAAATAGAGGGATTAGGTAAAAGTATATTAACTGAATTTTGTGGGCCTAAGATTTTCCTGGAAAATAGGACCAGTCCCAAAGAAAAGAGACTAATGAAAGGGGTTCTTCAATGATACTATAGCCAGATCTACTTTTACCCACTGTGAAAACCAAGATTGACATGCCCCAGCCATACACATAGAACTCTAATCAGTGTTTTAGTATGCCACTTAAAAAACTGAGATATCATTGACATATAACATTATATTACTCTCAGGAGTACAACATAATGATTCAATATTTGGATGTATTGCAAAATGATCACCACAATAAGTCTAGTTAATATCCATCACCGTACATTAGTACATATTTTTCTTGTGATAAGATTTTTTAACATCTACTCGCTTAGCAACTTTCAAACATGTAACACAGTATTA
>NW_006289712.1:0-3608 GCF_000327345.1 Myotis davidii | reverse complement strand
ATGGCTGAATAATATTCATATATATCTTCTTTATCTATTTATCCATCAGTGGACCCTTAGGTTTCTTCTATTTTTGGTTGTTGTAAATAGTGCTGCAATAAACATATGAGTGCATATAACTTTTTGAGTTAGTGTTTTTATGCTTTTTAGATAAGTACCCAGAAATGGGTTCTATTTTTCATTTTTTTGAGAACATTCATACTGTTTTCCATAGTGGCTGAACTAATTTACATCCCCACCAACAGTGTACAAAGGTTCCCTTTTCCCTACCTCCTTGCCCACACTTATTATTTCTTGACTTTTTGATAGTAGCCATCCTAGAAGGTGTGAGGTGTTATCTCATTTTGGTTTTGATTTGCACTTTCTTGATGATTAGTGATGTTGAAGCATGCACTTTTTAAATATGAGCAGGCACAATATTTGAAGAAAGAATCTATTATGAAAGATGTAAACCAAAACAAAGGCAACTTTGAGGAGATGGAAGCTGTGTAGAAAGAAAAACACTTCAAAAAAATCTATCAAAATGCTCAAAGATAAGAGAAAACCGTACAGCCAAATATCAAAATATAATGTTTTGAAGAAGGAACACTCAAAGATCACAAACAACTCTTGAAAACTTAAAATTTAGTAGCAGAAACTAAAACTCAATAGTAGGGTCTGAAGACTGTATGATCAATAATGGCAGAGATTTCTTATTTTCAAAGAAGTATTTCTAGCACCTTGAGCATCACTTTGTATATAGTATGACTCAACAAAAACTTGTTGAGAGAATGAATGAGTAAATGATAAAGTTGGGTAAATCTCCCTGGAGTAGAGCAAAAAGACAGATGAAAAATAGGAAAGCAAAGCAAATACCTCAGGAGCTACAACATCTGAATAATGGGAATCCAGAAGGAATGAGTCAGATGGGAAAAAAAATTACCAAAAAATGTTATTCAGTAAAAATTCCTCAAAATGGCCCTAGCCAGTTTTGCTCAGTGGATAGAGTGTCAGCCTGGGGACTGAAGAGTCCTGAGTTCCATTCTGTCCAACGGCATGTACCTGGTTGCAGGCTCCCCCCCAGTCTGGGCCCTGGTCAGGGCTCATGCAGGAGGCAACCAATCAATGCATTTCTCTCACATTGATATTTCTCTCTGTCTTTCCCTCTCTCTTCCTCTCTCTCTAAAAATCAATGGAAAAATATCCTCAGTTGAGGATTTAAAAAATTACTCAAAATAAATTTCCAGAAGTAGCACTGTGGATGAAAATAGACTTAGATCAAAGCAGATCACTGTAAAATTTCAGACTATCGAGGACAGCTACACGGGAAGCTAAAAGATAATTAAGCAATATTTTCAAAATCTGAGGGGAAAATAATTTTCAACCAAGAATTCTATACTTAATTAAATATGAAGGTAGGATAAAGATATTTTCTGATGTTCAGGACTTCAAAAAATTTGTTTCCTATGCATACCCTTTCCTATGAAGCTACTAAAGTGTACACTTCCTAAGGTGAAGGAATCCAAGAAAAGCAAAGACATAGGATCTAAGCAATGGGTTCTGACAGGAGACAGAGTGGAGGAAACATCCAACACATTTGTAAAAGAAGGATCCAAGAGGACAGCTGTGTAGCAGTCCTGAAGGCTGCAAGAGAGGCTTCTTCAAAAACACAAAATTGGTAACACCTAATGTGTTTGAATGTATTGAGAGATTTACACGATTGTGAAGATTTTGGGGTAGATTAGTGATAAGCACATACAATGCCTACAAGACCATTGATAAATGTAGGAATGGAAAAACAATAACGGTATATAAATGGCTGAGCTGTGAAGAGCATTTATATAATAACAATATTGTAGAAACAAAATATCAACCCAACCAAACTTACCTTCTGGCTCCATGAGAATGGGCACTGGGAGATGGCACCGTGTGCATGCATGTGGTGGGACCTGGAGAAGGAAGGAGAGTTACATCTTCATCTTCCAGATGAGCCAATAGAGTCTAAAGGTTTTAAAAACTAGCATTACAAGCATGTGATTTAGTGTCATAGAAATAAATTCAGAAGAAAATCAGGTAAGAGAGTAGAAAGTGATTGTCTCTAGGGAGTGGGAAATGGAAAGGAGATTGTGGTGGGGGCACATGCTGGTGTGTAATAATAAGTCTCATAGAATTATTTACTCTTTAAACTATGTACATGTAAATTTTTGGTAACAGATAAACTAAATTAATAAAAAAGAAAGAAAGAAACTAGGTGTTAGCAAAAGAACATGACCAATATATAAAGAGCAGAACATTGATTTAGGGCAGAAAATGAAAATACTAAAAAACCATAAAAGTAACCAAATGCTTTTCTTCTATTCCAAATGAAATAGAATTTTACTGCCTCAACTGAGGAAATTATTTTGCATGATAATGAGCTTATAAAATGGCCTATGAAAGTGAAATATCTGTTATGTTAAAGAAGCAGCATGTTTTTACTTAGGCAAAAGTATGGAACACTCTCTAGAACAAAAGGCTGTGTAGGTAAGGGGTGTGTGTATACCTATTGGCAGAATGCTTTTAAGGAGGACCCTAAACTTCCTTTGCAAATGACTATTCTCATGATTTGAAACCAGTTTAAGATGTTATTTATTAAGCACCTAATGGAAACCAAAATCTTGCTAAGAGCTTCAACATAGACCATGTTACCTATTTTCATATCTAACCCAAGAGAAGGATATAAAATCTTTAGTAAAGAAGTGAGGAATTTGATGCTCAGAGAGGCTAACTCAGTTGTGCCACTTCACTAGCCTAGTCGGTGGTACCATCAGGGTAAAAGCCAGGATCCATCTGAGTCTAAGATCAGGGCTGGGGAAACAGGCAGTTTCCTTTCTGTGATATCTGGGTGTACATGCCTGGTCCTGCTCCTGTGGATTTAATGAAGTCCAGGGTAATGACCTCATGCTTTGATCATCATGAGATGCTGAGAGCAGAGAAGGAGCAGTGGACCAGGAGGGAGAATATGGGGATCGAGAGTCCGGCTCTGACCCTACGTTTCTGGGTGACCCAGGACAACTTCCTTAATTTCTCTGTGCTTTTAGTTATTCATATTCAAAAGGAAGAGGAAGAACCAAAGGATCTTAGTTTCCTCCCTTTTTGAATATTAAGTAATTGCCTAACTCGGTGGTTCTCAACTTTCCTAATGACGCGACCCTTTAAAACAGTTCCTCATGTTGTGACCCCCAACCATAAAATTATTTTCGTTGCTACTTCATAACTGTAACTTTGCTACTTTTATGAATCATAATGTAAATACCTGCTATGCAGGATGTATTTTCATTGTTACAAATTGAACATAATTAAAGCATAGTGATTGATCACAAAACAATGTGTAATTATATATGTGTTTTCCGATGGTCTTAGGTGACCCCTGTGAAAGGGCCGTTCGACCCCCAAAGGGGTCGCGACCCACAGGTTGAGAACCACTGGCCAAACTGATCCCTGATGCACAAGAAATGTGACAGTGACCTAAGGAGGTCAAGGGCAGTGGGCACTGGCTTTAGTACCTGCTTTGTTACTCTCTTCATCATTCCATTCATTGGTTAGGCTTTTTTAAAAAAAATCTCTGTTGTTGAAAGTATTACATATGT
>NW_006289711.1:32148-34721 GCF_000327345.1 Myotis davidii | reverse complement strand
CCATTGAGAATTAAAGAGCAAGTCAATGCTAGATGAGGGGATCAGGTTTTGGGGGGAGCGTGAGAGCAAAAGAACCATTCAATACACCCCAGCTCAAGTACCAGTGGTGCTATAAGTCCTGTAGGTGAGTGCCTGGTGGGGGATAAATTTAGTTGAAGAGAATGCTGGGGAGAGATTCTATTCAAATATCGTGTATTGAGCGCTTCCTCCACCAAGCGGAGTTCTTTTATCCCTTCTGGGGAAGGCTGTCTGGGGGGAATTTAAGGCTGGATCCCCTTTTAGGATGTTAAACAGGATTTATAGATTCGCTGTGGGAATATCCAGTGCTGGTAGCATCCAATTTATATCTTGTAGTAATTTTTAAAAGTCATTTAGGGTTTTTTGTCCCCTGTGGTCAAAGGTGAACTTTGGGGATCTGATGTTTCTTTCAGTTACATGTATCCTACGTTCCAGCAGGAAACTGCTGCCTGGTTGGCATAAGTGCCTGATGTACATGGTGCCGGCACAGAGTTGGACTGGTCTCCATTCCCCATGGGAGGACTTTCCAGTGACATCTCTGGGCGGCTCCTCATTGTTAATTAAGTGGGGAATAAATGCAAATTTCTCCCGATCTTGGAGAGCTAGAGGAATGGTACAGAAGCCATCCTTTAAATCTATGATAATAATGGGCCTGTCTTGTGGGATCACGGCCAGAGATGGACGTCCGGGTGGGAGAGAACCCATGGGTTGAATATTGGCATTAAAGGCCCTTGAATCCTGTATAAGCTGCTATTTGCTATTTTGTGGGGGATTATGAAAATAGGAGAATTCTAAGGGCTGTTGGAAGGGTCTATGTGTCCTAAATCCCTTTTTTCTTTTACTAATAGATGGGCTTGTTGTAACTTTTCTCCCTTTAGGGGCCCCTGCTGTACCCAATAACGGTTTGGCTTAACCAAGTCAAGGGTAGGGGAGGTACAACCACAGGGGCCACTCCTAAAGAGGCGTCTGTAGCATTAACCCCCACTGCGAAAGGAGGCCTCGTCCCCACAAATTGACTGGAATCTGTAAGATTAGGGGCTGCATGTAGCCAATTTGCCCACCTGGCCCTTTACAGCCTACACGCCGAGAACGTTGCAATGTCTAGGAAACGTCTCCTGTTCCCACTATCCTCTGACCTTGCTTCACCGTGGGCCATGACGAGGGCTACACGAGAGGACTAAGTGTAGTGCAATCCGCCCCAGGAGCTATGAATCCGGGGCATCTTTTCCCTTGGATTTCTATAGTGAGGAGGGGCTGTTGTCTTGGGACTGATTCCGGTAAACCCCTCGCTCTCCAGTACTGCCAACTCCCCCCACCTCCCCTCTAGATTTCTCTCCTTCCCTAGAGCGTTCTGGAGCCAATATGGTAGTAACAACAGTTGCAGGATCTTAGTTTGCGAGGGGAGAATATGCAACCCCTTGCATGGCATGAGCACCTGGATTTCTCCCTGGTCAACACTAACAAGGTCTCTGGTATTACAGTGACTCCTTTTGAGTCAAGGCTGGAGCGCCCCTAAATAATGCCTACCATGCCCAGTGGCAGTGGCCCCCAAGTCCCCATGGCGACCCTTTTAGGGTCAGCCCCTTCGTTTAGAATCAATTCTGTTGGAGTAAGTCCAGTCCTGCCCTCCCAGTGATAGCTGCTGGGAGGGAGTAGACAGTGATTTCCCGTCTGCCCTGGGAAGGCCATCCGTGTCCAGGTTTGTTGTGGGGCCGGGCCTGGCCCCCTGGGTGTTTCCCTGCAAATGTTGATTTGCATTGGTTGGCCCAATGACGCCCCTGATGGCAATGGGGACAAGTAGATGGGGCTGAGAATTCTCAGAGCGGGAGGTTGCTACTTTAGGTTTGTAATCCTTTGTAAAATGTCCCATTTCCCACACTGATAGCATTTGGAATCTGTTTTACCCTTATTCCCTGCCTGGAGAGCCATGACTTACATTTGAGTCTCGTGGGTTTCAGTTCCTACTAGCTGACAAGGCCTGACAAATCCCCCCACCTTGGTTACATTTCCCCAGGTCGGCTGCATAGCCTTTTGACAATCAACGTTGGTGTTCTCATATGCCAGTTGCAACAAGAGAATATCTGCAGCCTGACTATGACTGCTCTGCGGCAGAATGGATTGGATAAGGCGACTTACAAGGTCAACATAATTTTCCTGGGGTCCATTGACAAAGGAGCCTTGCGGAATTCCGCCTTCTGGAATACACTCCAGGCCACTGTGCACAGAGAGGCTTGGGCAAATACTTGAAGGTACAGATTAAATTGCTGTTGTACATTAACATATGGTCCCCGCCCCTGCATATTTGGGGCTGTCAGGTGATGAGCGCCCGCTAGATTGTTTTGGTCAGCCTGCTGTTCACAGATCTCATCATATCCCGCTCTCCATAATAGATATTGACTAGCATCTAAAGTCCTTTTAGCCAAAATCTGCCAGTCCCAAGGCGTCCTATGGTCATTTTCAGACCAGGCTTTAAGGAATCCTTTTGTAAACAGACTGTTAGCCCCATGTTCTCTAACACTTTTCCTTATGTCTTTAAAGGTATTAAGGGGGAGCGA
>NW_006289711.1:29850-30988 GCF_000327345.1 Myotis davidii | reverse complement strand
TGGAGGGGGGAGAGGAGGGGGATAAAAGGCTAGGGGAGCCTGTGGCAGGGATGGTTTTGGGGGTCCCTGGGTGAACAGCAGGAGCCATAGAGGGGGATCTATTGACCACCTCATCTGGGGACTGCAGGACCTGACAGCAGGGAAACATTTTGGGAAGACACAAGGGTCCTGACCCAGTGCCATGCACAGGAAGTTTCATGGACAATAGTTGGGATTCCAAGAGAAGTTGGAGAAACTAAGATAACAGAGAGGAATGAATTAGGGGGCATGTAAGGACCCAAGAGAGTAGGTGAAGCAGGGGTGGGCAAACTTTTTGACTCGAGGGCCACAATGGGTTCTTAAACTGGACCGGAGGGCCGGAACAAAAGCATGGATGGAGTTTTTGTGTGAACTAATATAGATTCAAAGTAAACATCTTATATAATAAAAGCCTAATATGCAAATAGATCAAAGGATGGAACAACCGAACAATCGATCGCTATGACACGCGCTCACCATGAGGGGTGTGTGGGGAACGTGGCAGGCATCGGCAGCAGGTGGCAGAGTGCAGAACATGGTGGGTGTTGGCCACAGTGGAATGGTGGAGCAGGTGAGCTGGGGCACCAGACCAAGGTGGGGAACCAATCGCTGTCATTGGGATGAGCCTCTGGTGGCGCACTGTGGTCCCACCCATCACTTGCACCTGCTGCCGGCACTGGCCCTGCTTGAACCCGCTGCCGGCGTCCAGCACCAGCCCCAATCACTCGGCGCTGTCAGTGGGTGCCAGAGGCAGCTGCCAGCCCTGATTCGCCCTTGGGGCTTCTACACCTCCCCCTGTTCCTGAGGGATGATCAGGGCAGAAAGCTGCCTCTCACATCTGCTGTGCCATCAGCGGATAGGAGGGAGAGGCGCCGGCACTTCAGTGGGTGCCAGAGGCAGCTGCCAGCCCTGATTCGCCCTTGGGGCTTCTACACCTCCCCCTGTTCCTGAGGGATGATCAGGGCAGAAAGCTGCCTCTCACATCTGCTGTGCCATCAGCGGATAGGAGGGAGAGGCGCCGGCACTGGAAGCACATGGGAGTGGCAGTGGCAGGAGCAGGGCTGCCAGCAGACAAGGGATTGGGGGCCACAGTGGGAGGGGCGAGGCGGGATGTGGAGAA
>NW_006289711.1:27492-28790 GCF_000327345.1 Myotis davidii | reverse complement strand
CACACAGCCATGTGCCCCTCAGAACTGGCCAGGTCAGGGAAACCCATAGGGAAACAGGCGAGTCCAGGTGGTGGCCTAAGAGACAACAAGGCGGAGTCAGGGCAGGATGGAGGAGACGGAACTCACCCCAGCTGCTCCATGAGCCTCACTCCACTCCTGCCTGGACCCTCCCTCTGAAACTGACACAGATGGGTCTGGGTGCCTGTCAGTCCTTGAGTCAATTATTAAGCAGAGACAGATTTGAATCCCATGAAAGTTTATTAGGATAGATTGCCTGCCGAATGGGAGAGAGCGCCTCTGGGATCAGGCTGTTATCTTTCCAAGATGACAGGAAACTCTCAGAAAAGGAGCCTGGACTGCATTCTGAGGTTAATCCCCATGTCTCTGGGCAAACAGCTCTCAGCCAGGTTGGAATGTGCCTAATCTGAAGGGAACAGTCACAGTTAACAGACAGGGTTAATAGGACAACATAGCTGGTCCCCACTGTTCTATTTCTGCCCCACAGCTCCTCACTGAGGTTCCTCTCTCTCCAGCGCCCACCCCTCTCCCCGCAGGCAGGCCAACACCCTAGACCCTGACAGTCCCTACCTCCTCCCATCCCTCTCCAGCCCCTCTCCTCACCGAAAGGCTTCCTGGGACCTCAGGCCAGCAGAACCAGGAGGCTCAGGGGCAGGAGCACGGCGGCTAAGGAGAGACGGAGGCTGACCCCGGAGTTGGGGGGACCCTTGGCAGAGATCAAGTCCTCATTCTCTTTTCTGAGGAGGAGATGGGGACACCTCAGGAGGCTGCCAGTTCTGGCTGCACTGGTGCTGGGCTCGAAGCCCCTCAAAATCTCTTCTCCTTCCTCACCAGGTCACTGGGCAGGGGAGTGGCCGATGGCCACCCAGAGTTGGGTGACTGGAGGGACAAGGCTGGGACTCCAACTTTGTCCCCAGGGCAATGGGAATTTTCAGAGCCAAGGGGATCCTAGGTCTTGGGGTTGGAAGGAGGAAGGGGCGTGGCCTCGGGTGGGTGGGTGTCCTGACCTTAGTTTCTCCAGCTCCGAGTATTTGTCCTGCAACTTCTGATTCAATGTCTTGATTTCCTCTAATGAAAGACACAGAATATATGGGCACTGTAGCCACATCCCTCAACTAGCCCCACCTAGAGACAGGACCCCGCCTCTAGCCCGCCTCCATTGAGCGAGTGCACCTTGGGAGTGTGGCTTGCCCGCCCCTTCCTACTTCCACTGGCTTTGGTCCTGTCCCTCTCACTGGACCCCAATCCAGAGGCCCTCCCGCTCCCTCCTCTTCACTACC
>NW_006289711.1:17329-18233 GCF_000327345.1 Myotis davidii | reverse complement strand
GCGCTCCAACTTCCCTCCCTCCTGCGGAGAGACAGTGAGGCCATCAGTCAGCGGGCTGTGAGAGCTGGGAGCCTGGCCAGGTCCTCAGGGAAGAAGACAGCTTGCAGTGCTGGTCTTACACAGGCCTGGGGCGCCCCTCCCCTGCATGGCCTGTGTTTCTGTTTTCTGTCCTCTGTGAACCTGGTCTAGGGAAAGTCTGGGTGGAGGCAAAACAACAGCTCGGGCCGGCCACCCTCAGTGCGCCCCTCTGTGGCCTGATGGGACTTAGCAGTTCAACTTGTAAATCCTCATAACCCATGTTTTTCACAGACAGTCCTCTGGACTATTTCTTTGGAAATTTAAGAGCAATATCCTGAGGTTGTCTGGGACCTCAGCACTTTTCGTAAAAACGCCGGTTGGCTCATAGCAGGTGCCTACGGACTAACAAGAATTGAACAAGGTGGTGCCTCCCCCCATCCATGTGGCTCTGCCCAACACTGCCACCATCTTAGGTACCTTGGCCATGATCCTTGTGTTGAAATGTACCCCCTGAATCACACAAGGACGCCTCAAGAAGTCGAAACATCAGACTTATATTGGCAAATATCACAACGGTATTGATGACATCTCGAGGCTTGGAATGAGGAACTTGGTTTGCAAAAAGCAATTTGTTACAGAAGCTTAGATTTGAGCAAGTTAGTTATCTACAAAGATTATAGTTTCAGGTCTTGGGACCACTGAGTCAACGGAAACACATTATCTGGAGATACTGAGGCAATTTACAGTAATTGTGCTGTCCTAGTCTCCAGGTGCAGAGGAATGTGTTTCGAAAGACCAGTAAGATCACAATCAATGGGGATATTCAAACCACAATCAATGGAGTATTCAATCGAATGGGATAACTTATATGAGTTCAGAAAATCAC
>NW_006289711.1:15021-16330 GCF_000327345.1 Myotis davidii | reverse complement strand
ATTTCCCTCTTCTGGCCAGCACCTTCCTCCCCCAGGGCCTTTGCATTGGCTGTTTCCTCTGCCAGAGGGCCCTTAGCTCCCACTGTTACCAACTATCCCTCCTCCTTCATCCGTTGGTGTATGTTCTCCCCCAGACCCCTCCCCTCCCCTCCCCCACTGCCTCAGGCTCCTTTTGATCATCTCTCAGCTCTGCTGTACTTTAACCTGGTGTCTGACTGGTTCCCAGCTGCCTCCCCCATCAGACTGGATGAATCCCTAAAAAGCAAAGCTCACATCTGCCTGCTTCCCACTGCCCCAGCCTGGGGCCTGGCATGCAGTGGTTGGGCAGGGAATGTGAGCTGAGAAAACACTGTGAACTAGAATCTCGGGGTCCTAACCCCCAACCCCTGGACCCCCTTCCTTTTGCTTCCACATGAAGAAATCAGAGCCCAGAGAGGCCAAGTCTCAGGCCAGGAACACACAGCAGCCGCTGGTCACAGCCAGATTCCTGTGGGACTTGGAGCCCCTCCAGACCTGCAGGACATGGGTCCTGACTTCTCAACCCCTGGCTCAGGTGGCCACAGCCAGGAGGGGAAGTGGGGCATTTATAGAAAGGAGAACGGTTAATAATTGGGCCATTGTGTCAGGGTTTGGGAGCAGATGTTGAACACTTCAAATTCATCTTGTTGGGCTTTGGGGCTGGACACACTGTTTTGGAACATTCTGGTAGCCCCAGCTGGGAGTGGGAGTGGAGGAGGGGAGGTGGGAAGTGATGAGGTCATGTGGCCCGTGGAAGGGTTTGCTTCCTGGAAATCAAGGGAACTTGATGAAGTCAAGAGTTCAATCGTCTGAGCAGCTGAGAGTCCTGATCAAGTGCAGAGACTTCTCTGGACCTGTTTCCTCATTTGCTACATGAGGCTGGTGGGGAGTGACACGACTCAGTCATAGCAAAGGGGCCTTGGGCGCTCCCACTGAGCCCTCCTGCAGGCTGGGGACACAGAAGGGTGAGGGGCACCCCAGCCTGGCCCCCTCCAGCAGAGGTTCTCACAGCATATGAGTCTGACCCCCAGGGGACACTTGATAATATCTGAAGGCAGTTCCTGTCACAACCTCGGGGTAGGAGGGTCTGCCACCTGGTGTGTGGAGGCCAGGGATACCCTGACCTCCTACCCATTCAGGGCAGCCCCCACCACAGAGAGCACTCCAGCTCAAATGCCAACAGTGCAGAGGTGGAGCAATCCTGCCTTAGAGTGTCAGAGAGTGCCAGGGCTGACCTGCAGACCCTGAGCAACAGATGAATGATTATTCTTACACAGGATTGCTGGGAAAG
>NW_006289711.1:6882-14752 GCF_000327345.1 Myotis davidii | reverse complement strand
GAGAACATATTTGCCAATGTTATCTCTGATAAGGGTTTAATCTCCAAAATTTACAGGGAACTGATACAACTTAACAAAAGGAAGTTAAACAACCCAATTAAAAAAAATGGGCAAAGGATCTAAATAAACACTTTTCAAAAGAAGACATTCAGAAAGCCAAGAGACATATGAAAGCATGTTCAAAGTCACTAAGCATCTGACAGATGCAAGTTAAAACAACAGTGAAGTACTGTCTCACATCTGTCAGAATAGCTATCATCAACAAATCAACAAATGACAAGTGCTGGAGAGGATGCAGAGAAAAAGGAACCCTCTTTCACTGCTTGTGGGATTGCAGCCTGGTGTGGCCACTGTAGAAAACAGTATGCCGTTTCTTCAAAAAATTAAAAATGGAACTGCCATTTGACCCAGTAATACCACTTCTAGGAATATGTCCCAAGGAAACAGAAACACCAACCAGAAAGGATATATGCACCCCTATGTTCATAGCAGCACAATTTACATCAGCTAAGATTTGGAAACAGCCTAAGTGCCCATCAGCAGATGAATGGATTAGAAAACTGTGGTACATCTATACAGCAGAATACTACGCTGCTGTAAAAAAAAGAAGGACTTGTTACCATTTGCAATGGCATGGATGGGACTGGAGAGCATTATGCCAAGTGAAATAAGCCACTCAGTGAAAGAAAAATATCACATGATCTCACAACTTGTGGAATATAAAGAACACTATAAACTGACTAGTGGCCCAGTGCACAAAATTCGTACACAGGTTGGGTGTCGTCAGCACCGCCTGCACCCTCTCTAATCTGGGACGGCCCTCTCACAATCCGGGACTGCTGGCTCCTAATCGCTCACCTGCTTGCTTGCTGCTCACCCCTAACCACTCTGCCTGTAGGCCAGCTCACCCTGAACTGCCTCCCGCACCTGCCTTCTAGCCCCCAACTGACCCCCTTGCCTGCCTGATTGCCCCCAACTGCTTCCTGCCAGCCTGATCGCCCCCAACTTCCGTCCCCTCCTGGCCTGATCGCCCCTAACTGCCTCTGCCTCGGCCCTGCCACCATGGCTTTGTCCAGAAGGTCTCCCAGTCTAATGAGCATATTACCCTTTTATTAGTGTAGATAGGATATGACATACTGCCATAACTATAACATATCTACCAGTATTACTCTATGAGAATATGTACTTCATGCGATAGGAAGGCATCTAGTACATTACATTGTACATGTTGTAAGTAGAAAGAAATACTGTATTTGTAGCAATAGTATGCACCCTGTGACTTCCCTTCCTGATTTAGCAATCGTTCCCCAGTTGAGATGAATCAGAGAAGTCATAGCAAGAAAGAGGTTATCTGGCTTGCGTGGAATTGGAGGACGCTCCAAGAGTGGCTCAAACTCTGCTGTCAGCTTCTTCATCATTCCCCTAGTTATTCTGGGGGCTCTCTGGCCCAGGGAAGGCCCATCGTTCGGGGGTGTGGAGTGCCCAGGCCCAAATTCTTCATTTCCGGAAGAGGATTGGTCCCGTGCCATGCCATGATAGGGTTTAATCCTGTGAGCTGGAATCCACAGCAGCCCTGATGGGGTAGAAATACACCCATATCCTCTCCCCCATGTTAGTAATAATTCATTGGGTCCCATTGGTTATTAGTGTTCACATCTCGCCATAAAACTTGGGGTTTCTGAGGTGGAGTTAATGAGGTAAAGTGCTGTTCTACAGAAGATTGAAAAGTATTATTCAGATTCAAAAAATTAAGGGTAAAGAGTGCTTCAGATAGTAGCATAGCAGGGAACTTGAGTCCCATATTCCCTTTTCTTGTTTTACTAGCATACCCTTCAGGGTAGCATGGGTACGTTCAACGATGGCCTGCCCTTGTGGATTATAAGGGATTCCCGTGTTATGCTGCACAGACCCAGTGTGCTAGGGGCAGGGGCCTGACAAAGAAGAATTACTGAGTAGGCTGAGGGGCAGGGACCATGGGAGAGAAAAATTGCTAATTATCTCGCTAGAAAAACAATGTGTTATGATTAAACCCAGCCAGGTGTGACCCTGCTCGTAAATTTTATGTCAACTTTTTACCCTGCCAGTACCAAAAATGGCTAATGAACCGCTTTGCAGTTTGTTTTTTCTTTAAAAAAAAAAATACTTTGTAGTGTTGCAGATAAAAGGCTTTGCTGTACTCTCGGTCAACACTGCAAGTTGCGAGGCTCTTACGGGAGGGTCGTGGCTGTAGTCAGCTGGCCAGCTTAATAAAGGCTCTTAAAATTTAAATTTTGAGTCGGTGGTCTATCTCGCTGATTGAACCCATAACACCCAGTTCTGCAAAAGGTGGCGAAGCCATGGCTGCTATAAGGAGGCCAATTTTCTGTTTTTATCTTGGATGGAATTCCTAAAAAAACAAATGTAAGTAGCAGATGTTTAATCACATAGCGCGTGGATTCGCCAGGAAGAGCATGGGCACTGATCATACCAGAAAAAAGTGTCTATAGTTACATGTACATACGGGAGTTTCCCAAAAGAGGTAATGTAAGTGACATCTGTTTGCCAAAGGTCATTGGCCCGCTGGCCTCTGGGATGAAATCCCATGCAGTAGGGTGAGGACCTGTCATGTGACAATCAGGAATTGTAAACAACTTGCTGAGCTACTCCCTGGGTCAGGTGAAATTCTTTATGTAGTTGCCTCCAATCTTGGTGGAGCAGTTGATGAGACTGACGGGCTTCTAGTGAACCAGCGGCCATCACTAGGCGGTCTGCCTGGTCATTGCCCTGTACCAGAGTCCGGGAAGGGGACTGTGGGACCTGATATGAGACATACAGAGAGGATGTAACCGACCATCTGGTAGGGCCTGGAGGTGAAGGAACTGTGCTAGGAGAGATTGATCTAATGTAGGCTTGATGAGTGAAGTTTCTAGGTTTTGTAAGTTATAAACGGAATAAACAGAATCTCTAACAATGTTCAGGGGTTGCGAGGGAAATGTTTCTAATGCCAGGATCAGTGCTCCAATTTCCGCTCTTAGTGGAGATGACCCCCTCACCCTCCATTGAATGGTTGAATGACTGAATGGCACCATTAGGTGGCCAATGGACGGCTGTTTTACCAGCTTTTCCTGAGCCATCTGTGAGCACAGTAAGTGCTCCTGGGATAGGGATATGTACAGTCTTAGTGGGGCGTAGTAACTTGGTGTGGGGCAAAAGATGTAATGTCTTATCTGCGGGAGACAATGCTCCACCTGTCCTAGCAAATCAGCTAGAGCATTTGCCAATCAATGGCGGTCGATAGTGCCTCACATTGAGTTTTAGTTAATGGAAGATGAGTGATATCTGGATCATGTCCAGGGTGTTTTGTACAGTGCTGCCTCCCATTGAGAATTAAAGAGCAAATCAATGCTAGAGAAGGGGATCAGTTTTTGGAGGGAGTATGAGAGAAAAACAACCATTCAATAACCCCAGCTCAGGTACCAGTGGTCCTATAAGTCCTGTAGGTGAGTGCCTGGTGGGGGATAAATTTAGCTGAAGAGAATGCTGGGGAGAGATTCTATTCAAATATCGTGTGTTGAGCGCTTCCTCCACCAAGCGGAGTTCATTTATCCCTTCTGGGGAAGGCTGTCCGGGGGGAAAGGAATTAGCCTATGGCTGTTCAGGTGTTTGGCCAGTAGGAGGCAATAACATGTAGAATAAGATGCCCTGAGCTGTCTGGCAGCAAACAATCAATTTAATGTATTCTATTCAGGTTGGGGGAAATGCCGCCAGCCATTCCCAGATTCAGCCCTGCTGTGATGCTGGAATTGGCTTCTGAAACACTGTGGGAATACCTAGTGCTGGTCTATGGTCATATCCAATTTCTAACTCCTAGTAATGTTTGAAAGACATTTAGCGTTTTTAATTCCCTGTGGTCAAAGGTAACCTTTTGGGGTCTGATGGTTCTTTCAGTGAAGATATAGCCTAGATATTTCCATGGTTTTGTCATCTGTACCTTCTCAGGGGCTTTTAAAAGGCCTGTCAAGGCAGTTTCCATTTGCACCAAAGAGCACATATGGTATAACAGGTCCTTCTCAGGGGCTGTGAGGAGTGTCATCCATGTGATGAATAATCTTTCCAGCAGGAAACTGCCGCCTGGTTGCCATAAGTGCCTGATGTACATGGTGCCGGCACAGAGTTGGGCTGGTCCGCATTCCCTGTGGGAGGACTTTCCCGTGATGTCTCTGGGCGAGCTCTTCATTTTTAACCGAAGGGAGAATAAATGCAAGATTGTCCCGATCTTGGAGAGCTAGAGGAATGGTATAGAAGCCATCCTTTAAATCTATAATAATAATGGGCCAGTCTTGTGGGATCACGGCCAGAGATGGACATCCAGGTGGGAGAGAACCCATGGGTTGAATATTGGCATTAATGGCCCTTGAATTGTGTCAGAGCCACCATTTGTTAGATTTTGGGGGATTATGAAAATAGGAGAATTCCAGGGCTGTTTGTTGGAAGGTCTATGTGTCCTAAATACAACCATTCTTTTACTAATAGTGTCACAGAAAAACCGTACAAGAACCAAACAGCGCTCTGAGAGTTTGGAGTTACACTTTATTCACCGCGGCGGGCTCAGGGAAATGAATCCAAATTCTAAGCAAAGCTACATGCAGAACTTCCCTTTTTATAGAAGAGCCAGCCCTTTGTGTGCTTACTGGCGGCGGCCTTGAAAACTACACAGTTCTATCAGTTAAAAAATGCACCTGGCATGGCATTGGGTGTATCTAGTCTCTTGCCTACAAGGTCACACAGCTAATTTATCTCCCCCATTATTCAAGCAGGCTAGAAAGCAAAGTTACTTTTTCAGAATTAGATAGAGGCCGTCCAAAGAATAGCAGAGAATTCCAAACAGTAGTTTTACAGAATAGGGGTTTTCCTTCACAATAGATGGGCTTGTTGTAATTTTTCTCCCTTTAGGGGCCACTGCTGTACCCAAGTAGGGGTTTGGCTTAACCAAGTCAAGAATAGCGGAGGTATAACAACAGTGGCCACTCCTAAAGACGCATCTGTAACGTTAACCCCCACTGCGAAAGGAGATCACGTCCCCACAAATTGACTGGAATCTGTAGGATTAGGGGCTGCATGTAGCAAATTTGCCCACCTGGCCCTTTACAGCCTACCCGCCGAAAACATTGTAATGTCTGGGAAACTTCTATTCCCACTCTCCTCTGACCTTGCTTCACCGTGGGCCAGAGGAGGGCCAAATCGAGATGACTAAGTGTATGCAGTCGGCCCCAGGAGCTATGAATGCAGTGAATCCTTTCCCTTGGATTTCTGTAGCGAGGAGGGGCCATCCTCTTGGGACTGATTCCAGTAAACCCCTTGCTCTCCACTATCACTAGTGCTATCACTCGTCTTCCATTTTGATTTGTACTGCCAACTCCCCCCACCTCCCCTCTAGATTTCTCTCCTTCCCTAGAGTGTTCTGGACCCAATATGGTAGTAACAACAGTTGCAGGATCTTAGTTTGCGAGGGGAGAATATGCAACCCCTTGCATGGCATGAGCACCTGGATTTCTCTCTGGTCATCACTATCTAGGACTCTGGTATTACAGTGACTCCTTTTGAGTTAAGGCTGGAGCGCCACAAAACAATGCCTAGCATGCCCAGTGTCAGTGGCCCCCAAGTCCACAGGGCGACCCTTTTATGGTCAGCCCCTTCCTTTAGAATCAAATCTGTCGGAGTAAGTCCAGTCCTGCCTGCCCAGTGGTAGCTGCTCAGAGGGAGTAGATAGTGATTTCCCGCCTGCTCTAGGAAGGCCATCCCTGCCCCGGTTTTGGGGCCGGGACTGCGTTTCCCTGCAAATGTTGATTTGCATTGGTTGGCCCAATGCCGCTCCTTATGGCAATGGCGACAAGTAGGCGGGGGCTGAATATTCTCAGAAGAGGAGGTTGCTATTTTAGGTTTGCAATCCTTAGTAAAATGTCCCATTTCCCACACTGATAGCATTTGGAATCTGTTTTGCCCTTATTCCCTGCCTGGAGAGCCATGGCTTACATTTGAGTCCGGTGGGTTTCCGTGCCTACTAGCTGACAAGGCCTGACAAATTCCCCCACCGCGTGGCCTTTCCCCTGATGGGCGGCATAGCCTTTTGACAATCAACGTTGGTGTTCTCATATGCCAGTTGCAACAAGAGAATATCTACAGCCTCACTATGACTGATCTGCGGCAGAATGGATTGGATAAGGCGATTTACAAGGTCAACATAAGATTCCTGGGGTCCATTGACAAAGGCGCCTTGCTGAATTCCACCTCTGGAATACCCTCTAGGCCACTGTGCACAGACAGGCATGGGTAAATACCTGAGGGTGCAGATTCAATTGCTGTTGTACATTAACATATCGTCCCCGCCCCTGCATATTTGGGGCTGTCAGGAGATGAGCGCCCGCTACATTGTTTTGGTCAGCCTGCTGTTCACAATCTCATCATGTCCTGCTCTCCATAATAGATATTGACTGGCATCTAAAGTCCTTCTAGTCAAAATCTGACAGTCCCCTGGCATCCTGTGGTCATTTTCAGACCAGGCTTTAGGATCCTTTTGTAAACGGACTGTTAGCCTATGTTCTCTAACACTTTTCCTTATTTCTTTAAAGGTTTTAAAGGGGAGTGGTTCATGCATTCAGTTACCTTGCTGATCTTGCATCACTGGGCAGCCAAAAGCTCTCTTTGTAGCATAGCTTGCCTGGCACCTGATTCCATAACCGAGGACCTATTGATGAGCCTTCCCACATCAGAGGCGAGAGTCTGGGGCCTTAGGTGTTACAGGCTCTACAGGCTCTACTTCAGGAGGAGGGGGTGGTAAATCCTTCCCGTTCTGTAGGCTTTTGATCCTCAATATGAAGTGGGCACAGTGCAGCTCCAACAGAGCCCACATAATTAAAGATGACAAAGGCACTTGTTTTTCCTGGGTCTGATTTCTCTTTAATTTCCTACCTTCTTGTTCCTAGAGATCCAGGTCTACTGTTCCAGCATCAGGGAACCCAGGATTATAAGTTATGACAGTCTGCAAAAGGGGCTTTAATTGTTTCTTGGTAACCAAGGCACCATTCACCTTTCACAACTGTTTAAGCACTGTTATATATTGTTTTATGTTTTACGGACAACTTCTCCTGTTGTGAAACCTTAGCTGAAAAACATACCCTGGAACTTAGAAAAGCCCAGTGAACTCCAATGACTTATTGCACAGTTAACTTTCATTTCATTCCTCTTTGTTTTCGATATTTCTACCATGTCTCCTTGCATTCTTTGGTAGTCACATGGGGCACCACCTTGCCTGGGTTGACCAGCAAACCCTGATCATCAGATGAATGATAACTCTGACACAATGCTTGCTGTAAAACAGAAGGCTAAGGGACTGCCTGGCTAAAGGAACCAGACAGCCTCGATCACCTGCCTCTTCAGAATTTTATTGTCAGAGCACTTTGAGATAAAGTTTATAATTTAGATACAATCAATAAGGTAAGTAATCTTGGGAGGACACATGTGTTTGCAGTGTCCTGAAAGCAATGACACCTAAAGATTAAGCATAAAGATTCCAGTAAAAACCTGGGGGTCTGCCAGTGCACAGACTTGTTTGTAAAGGTCAAGGAATAGTTAGGGGCACTGCCTTCGGAACGCCCCTAAGTTGGAATTCTGATAAACAGGGTGGGCCGCTGGTGGCATAGGTAAACACCGGAAATTGCTGCCTCACACAACAACTTCAAAAATACAACTAAAGACAAAATGGACATCATCCAGAACCACGGGAAGGCTGGCTGAGTAGAAATTCTACAACTAGAAGGAAAGAGAAAAGCACACTGAGGCTGTAACTGGTTTGGCTCAGTGGATAGAGCATCAGCCTGTGGACTGAAAGGCC
>NW_006289711.1:629-5102 GCF_000327345.1 Myotis davidii | reverse complement strand
AAAGGTATCATTTGAGAAGAGGAGAAGAAGAAAAAGGTAAAGATACAAATTATGAACAACAAATACTCATCTATCAACAAGTGAATCTAAAAATCAAGTGAATAAATAATCCGATGAACAGAATGAACTGGTGATTATAATAGAATCAGGGACATAGAAAGGGAATGGACTCACTATTTCTCGGGTGGAAAGGGGTGTGGGAGATGCGGGAAGAGACTGGAAAAAAATTATACACCTATGGATGAGGACAGTGGGGGAGGTAAGGGCAGAGGGTGGGGTGGGAATCGGGTGGAGGGGAGTTATGGGGGGAAAAAAGAGGAACAACTGTAATAATCTGAACAATAAAGATTTAATTAAAAAAAAGAACAACCCAAAAACCAGAGTGGGCTGCCCTCAGCGTACATTCCTTTTCTCCAATGTCTTCTTACAAACGTTCCAACCAAGTCCCATGCTTTCGCACAAGAGTGAGGCAGGAAGGAAATTGACAAGGTCCATGCACAGAGAAATGGTCTGGGAAGGTGGGGCATTGTTAGCAGGGGAGGGGAGGAGAGGGGACAAAAAGGCCAGGGGAGCCTGTTGCAGGGATGGTGTTTGGGGGTCCCTGGGTGGACAGCAGGAGTCATAGAGGGGGATCTATTGACCGCCTCATCTGAGGACTGCTGGGCCTGATGGCAAGGAAGAATTTTGGGCAGACACAAGGGTCCTGACCCCAGTGCCATGCACAGTTAGTTTCATGGACAATAGTCAGGATTCCAGGAGAAGTTGGAGGAAGTAAGATAACAGAGAGGAAGGAATTAGGGAGCATGTGAGGATCCAGGAGAGTGGGTGAAGGGTCTCTCAGGATGGTGGCCCTCCATTTTGGAGAAGCAGACACTCTGGAGGTGGGGCTCTGCAGGATGAATAAGAATTTGGGGGATGGAGGAGGGAGGTACCTTGTGACAAATGCCCGGCCTGGGTGTGTCTGCAGATCCAAGTCTGAATCCCAGCCTCCCACTTTCAGCCTGTATGTTTTTAATTGATTTTTCTTTTTATTGATTGATTGATTTTAGAGAGAGAGGGAAGGAGAGAAACATCATTTTGTTGTCTCACTTATTCATGCTCTCAATGATTGACCCTTGTCTGTGCCCTTACCGAGGATGGAACCGTGACCATGGCAACTTAGCTACCCAGCCAGGGCTTAACTGATTTTTAGAGAGAGAGGAGGGAAGAGGGGACTGGAGAGGCAAAGAGAGAGAAACATCTGTGTGAGAGCAAAACATAGATTGCGTGAATCCTGCATGCACCTACCCGGGAAGGAGCCTGCCACCCGGGCCAGTGCCTTGACCAGGAAATGAGCTGGCAGCCTTTTGGTGCTTGGGAAGATGCACAACCCACTGAGCCACACCTACCGGGGCCAGCCCTGCACTTTCCATGGGAGGGGATGGGGAACCAGACAAGATGTCCTCCTCCTCACAGCCTCCATTTCCATGGAAAGGGATGGGGAACAAGAGCCTCAGGAGCTGGGTGAGGAGAAAAGACTAGAATGCTGAGCCCTGAGTGAGCACCGATGGGGGTGCAGATGGGTGGACAGCCCTTTAGGGTGAATCCATCAGAAAAGAGGGCTGGGTAGGCAGTGGGGTGGTGCCTGACCAACCCCTGTGGGCTTCTGGGAACATTCTGGAGCAAGGAGGCTGGTGTGGACATCACGGGGTCCCAGGTGCTTGGGACTGACACAGTGATCCTCCAGGAACTACAGAGTAAGTTCCTTCCCCCAAAAGAAGATACTTATTTTGTGGAACCAAAGACCCCAGAAGAAGTTACCTGACCCCCCCCTTTGTGCTTCTGGGAACATTCTGGAGCAAGGAGGCTGGTGTGGACATCAAGGGGTCCCAGATACTTGGGACTGACACAGTGATCCTCCAGGAACTACAGAGTAAGTTCCTTCCCCCAAGGGGGGAGGCTTATTTTGTGCAACCCAAAGACCCCAGAAGAAGTTACCTTCCAGAAACCATGACAGCACAGAACAGATGCCCCCTCCCACTTCATCACCTGACCAGCTTGGAGGTGGGGGGGCAGCCTTGGGCCAACTTTGAAGCTTTCCCACCTCTAAGGCTGCCCCATGAACCACCCCCTACCACCTGGCCCCAGCCTCCCCCTAACCATCCCCTCCCCACAGCCATGTGCCCCTCAGAACAGCCAGGGCAGGGAAACCCAGAGGGAAACAGGCGAGTCCAGGTGGTGGCCTAAGAAGCAACAAGGCAGAGTCAGAGCAGGATGGAGGCAACAGAACTCGCCCCAACCCCTCCATGAGCCTCACCCCACTCCTGCCTGGACCCCTCCCTCTGAAACTGACAACAGATGGGCCTGGGTGCCTGTCAGTCCTTGAGTCAATTATTAAGCAGAGACAGATTTGAATCCCATGAAAGTTTATTAGGATAGATTGCCTGCCGAATGGGAGAGAGCGCCTCTGGGATCAGGCTGTTATCTTTCCAAGATGACAGGAAACTCTCAGAAAAGGAGCCTGGACTGCATTCTGAAGTTAATCCCCATGTCTGGGCAAACAGGTCTCAGCCAGGTTAGAATGTGCTTTCCCTAATCAGAGGAGAACAGTCTCAGTTAACAGACAGGATGAATAGGAGAACATAGCTGGTCCCCACTGTTCTATTTCTGCCCACAGCTCCTCACTGCGATTCCTCTCTCTCCAGCGCCAGCCCCCTCCCCGCAGGCAGGCCACCACCCCAGACCCTGACTGTCCCTACCTCCTCCCATCCCTCTCCAGCCCCCTCCTCACCGAAGGGCTTCCTGGGACCTCAGGCCAGCAGAGTCTGGAGGCTCAGGGGCAGGAGCACGGCAGCCATGGAGAGACGGAGCTGATCCCAGATTTAGGGAAGCCCTTGCCATTGTTGGGGCCCTTGCGGAACACCAAGGCCTCATTCTCTTTTCTGAGGAGGAGATGGGGACACCTCAGGAGGCTGCCAGGTCTGGCTGCACTGGTGCTGGGCTCGAAGCCCCTCAAAATCTCTTCTCCTTCCTCACCAGGTCACTGGGCAGGGGAGTGGCCGATGGCCACCCAGAGTTGGGTGACTGGAGGGACAAGGCTGGGACTCCAACTTTGTCCCCAGGGCAATGGGAATTTTCAGAGCCAAGGGGATCCTAGGTCTTGGGGTTGGAAGGAGGAAGGGGTGTAGCCGGGGTGGGTGGGTGTCCTGACCTTAGTTTCTCCAGCTCCGAGTATTTGTCCTGCAACTTCTGATTCAATGTCTTGATTTCCTCTAATGAAAGACACAGAATATATGGGCACTGTAGCCACATCCCTCAACTAGCCCCACCTAGAGACAGGACCCCGCCTCTAGCCCGCCTCCATTGAGCGAGTGCACCTTGGGAGTGTGGCATGCCCGCCCCTTCCTACTTCCACTGGCTTTGGTCCTGTCCCTCTCACTGGACCCCAATCCAGAGGCCCTCCCGCTCCCTCCTCTTCAATACCTGACCGGCTCCTGCAAACTCCCTGACTGCAACGGGGCCTGAGCTTTCCTCACCTTGAAGCTTCTGCACCAGCTCCTGTTGCCTGTGGCCCGCAGCCTTATCCATTTGCCGGGCAATCATCAGGGTCGCCTGGGATGCCAGGAAGAGTAAGGGAGTTAGAAACAGATGGGGTCAGGCCTCATCCTGCCGCCCTCCCCGGCCCCCCAGGTTGTGCTCCAGGAGGTGGGTGATGTTTCCACACTTCTGCTCAGCTCAGAGGCCATCTTTGCAAGCTGGGCTATTGGAATTGACAGCCCAAAGGACCTCTGCCACAGACAGACCTACCACCAGTAGGAACAGCAGGATCCCCACCCACACTGGCAGCTTGCGGTCCCTCAGCTTCTTGGGGAACTCATCCATGGGCACACAGGAGTAGCAGTAAGAAGTGGGTGCCATCCAGAGGGACGCACGGGAGCCAGGGAGGGAGTCAGGAAAGGAAGCTGGAACTTTCTACGTGCTGGAACTGCCCCCTTATTAGCATGGGATCTATGCTGACCAATGAAAAGTTCCAAAACGGAGCATCTGCAGGAAAAGGACAGTTTAGCTTTCATTTTCATTTCCCAGAAATGAGGAGTATTACTGCCACCAAATTATGTGCTTGGCCCTTCTGGGCTGGGTGCTGGCCCATGAGCTCCTGTGGGAGAGGACACCCCATCGTAAGTCCCTGCCCTTCTCCTGTGTTCCTGAAGGTGACAGCTGCAGTGATGGAAAGCCTAGAGCAGGGGTGGGCAACCCCTGGCACGCATGCCGAATGTGGCAGGCCAGTAACTTTTTTTTTTTTTGTCTCGTCAAAACAGACTTTATTGGGGCGCCAGGGCTGTCTTGCACACACCGCCCGCTCCCCCACGTGGCCCCCGGATTCTGATCCGCGCTCCGCGCTCCACTGGCCTCCCTCCCCCGCAGTGCCCCCGGATGCGCACCACTCACCAGCTCCTGAGGTAGCGGCTGCCGCAGCGACGCCCGGATCCGAGT
>NW_006289711.1:0-472 GCF_000327345.1 Myotis davidii | reverse complement strand
TCGAATGAATTTTATTATTTCTTCAAGGTTCTTCACATACACCTTAAGAGATATCAAGTAGGCATTACATGTTCTCAAAAAATTAGGGTTGGCACGCAGAAGAATTTTGAGTCAGAGATTTTGCAGGTTTTGGGACGCACTCACAAAAGGGTTGCCCACCCTTGGCCTAGGGCATGTCAGCCTCGGGTTCCTGTGGACTGTGACCTGAGAGGCAGAGCATCATTGGTCCAGTCTCCATCTGGGGAAACTGAGGCTGAGAGGTGAGTGGTGGACTGGGAGTGGGCAGGGTTGGGGTCTCACCCAACAGGGTGGCTTTGGTGTCACTCTCCATAGTGACCCAGCAGAGGCTCACTTAGCATCCCTGCTGCTGTGTCAGAGGGGACCTCACGGGCCATGCAGGGTGTCGGAGGAGGAATATTCTGCCACGACTGCTTAAAGACACTCAGCGGCCACAGGACCAGGATGGGATGGT
>NW_006289710.1:0-4688 GCF_000327345.1 Myotis davidii | reverse complement strand
TGCTGCTGCTGCTGCTGCAACAAACCACCACTGAAAAATTTCGAAAGAATTCAAAATTCTACCTATTCTTTGTTGGTTCCTAGACTTTGTTGCAGTGTTCTGTCCCACTTGATTCAGCTCAATCATTTAGTGGCATAAGTTCCTTCATGCCGATTGGTGGAAAATTGATGCTTCAGGAACAACAACAACACTAAAATAGGATCGAATGCATTCACAATTTTCTGGATCTTCCTTCAAAGTAACAAAGAGGGAAAATGATAAATGACTCTACTTCTGTTGCATAACCTAGGCCATCATACAAGAAAGGAACGAAAGTGATGACTTCGGTTTCATTTGGTCCTCCCTACAAACTTGCAGAAAAAATGAACTTGGTGGAATTCGACGACTATCCCTTTTATCTTATGTAGAAGTGTCCTTCATAACTATTGTGGATGACATGTGCTCAACCGTCTGTCTAGTGGAGCAGGTTTGCCTTGTGTTTTCGATATCAGTCACTTCCTCCAAGGGGCCGGAAAGACCAATCCGCTCTGAGTATCATTGCCAGAATAATGTCATAGGATATCTACTTTGTTCTACCACCTTCTCGATTTCAAATCTTCTTGAGAATAATAATGCATGTTCAACATTCATTTTGTGGGAGTGCAAAAACTTCCGCACCCTAGAAAAAAATGTCAGTATCTCTCTTCATGAGAGGACTACTATGGTTGTAGGCAAAAACTGAACAAAGTATTGATATGGAAAACTCTGCATATTCAAGATGATGTATTCTACAAGAGAAAAAAGATATACGGAGAGGTGTTGTTCTCACACTCCTGACAAATAAGCCTTGGCTTCAACCTGTGCCCATATCCTTTTAGGAGAAAAACAAGCATAACCGTAGCGTATGATTTTGCTTTGGCTTTGGTTGTGGAAAACAATTCATTGCCAGTCATATGACGGTGTGTCGGCCTGTTGAGGGCAAGAGCCAAAATATACGTTCTGTCTTCAAATGCTCAACGGAATAGCATGCGTATACGGGAAGAAGTGTCAGAATAAAAGAAGAAACTGTTGATGTGTGGGTTAATGTGGGAGAAGATGAATTTAAACACATCCACCATATTCACACATCTCCTTACACACTATTGTTGATCCCGCGAATATATCAAGATGAGCTATTCCACCCTACCCAAATGGCTCTTCAGAGGGTGCAGAATGAGTGGGTATTTTATCATAGGATTCATAATATTAATTTTATCCACAGCAAGTAACACTAGAATCGTTAAAAAGTAACCTACATCAGGTGCACCTCACCTTCATTAATATCACTTAGAAAAAAGCGCCCGTTATGAGAATCTTAACCATGCATTAACTACGCCA
Source organism: Myotis davidii (assembly GCF_000327345.1). Taxonomy (NCBI): domain Eukaryota; kingdom Metazoa; phylum Chordata; class Mammalia; order Chiroptera; family Vespertilionidae; genus Myotis; species Myotis davidii. Next base: position 3,332 of record NW_006289710.1, on the reverse strand, counting down.
GTGAAACATGCTGAAGCATGAAAATGCTGCATTCAATAATTAGTCCCACAGCTTAGTTTGTATGTTGCTCCAGCAGATCAAACACTCCATAAGCTTGCAACAGTAATGAAACCTGGGAAGCAGGCCTTTAGAGATATGCATCAGGATGCTGGTCGGAATAACATGTGTACGTTTCAGTCATATGAGGAACTCTAGTTAATAAGCTATATATCCTGAAGTAGAAATCCTCGGAGAGGGGTAACATTGCCTGAAATCCCAGTTTGGGTCTAGCCGTCTTTCGTTTTGCCTGCTGAATGTTGTGTCACGAATAGCAGCGTCAGCAGTATCAAAGCCTCATTACTAAGCAATCTGGCCCCAAGCCCAGAGAATTTAAGAGTGTGACCTTGGTTTGGAGAGGTGATTATGGCTCAGGCATTACCATCAACGCAAAAGCATTTAGAGCAAGGGGAGAAAAATATGAATGACATAAGCCGGCTGCGCATCTTACCTCGCCAATACTTCTTTTCGAAATTCAGTAGATGGTTGGAAGAAAGCATGTTAGCACTCAAGAGGTAAACTCAGATAAGGATTATTCACGGAGCTGAAGATTATATTACAGAAGTAAACCAATACCAAACAATCATTAGATATATCCCCTATTAGAAGCGCATGAGCTGACAAACCATTCTGATTTGGTGGCAACTGCTTAGTCAACCTAAAAGTGGAATCCTCGCAGAAGGCATAATTCATTCAAGGAAGCGAGTGATGCAACCACTTTTTGCCCGTTGATCTGTAAATGTTAGGCTGGCTGTAGGCCAGAATGGAGATCTACAAAAGGAGGGCTCAAAAAAAAAAGTCAAGAACTGGAACTGCTTGTCCAGAAACAGTTGCATAGCTTCACTTGCCTTGGGGGATATTATTTTGTGATTTGTCATTTGGCTCTACTTTTGGGTATGAGAACTCCAATAATGGAAACCCTCCAAAGATGCAGCATCACAAAAAAAAGCTTTGGAAAATGTTTCTAAAATATCCTTCAGATAATGGTGGACATTGCAACATTTGATTTTAAAAGGACAACAAGATGGTTCTCATTCCCAGTAACTGTATCATGTCATCTAGTGTGGAATCAATCGCTTGTCGCTCAGAAGCATTCGTGGATTTGTATTACTGCATGGGAAAGTGGCGAAGTGGTATTTACCATAGCGGTCCCACTAAAGGACTGGATGTGAAGATGGGTGTAGTCAATAAAGAAGAATGTTGTTGGGCTCGAGTGCTTTCGTGACAGAAGGAAAACAGGAAGTGGTCAGGGGCAGACAAGATGTTGATACTTTTGGAGGCAAAGCACCAACGTCTATATTGATCTTCACAAACGATGTCTTCATAGACTGCACCTTTCTCTTGGGTTGTTTCTCTTCATCTCAGCGAGAGAACCTTAATTTTTGAGGAATCCGTATCTAACGAGTTTGCAGTAGTCGAAAGCTGGAAATCTCAACGTGAAGATATCGAGAGGTTGATGTGCTCCTTATTACCTCCCTTCTACATGTAAAAGGAAGATGAACAATACACTGACAAGTTGGTAGTTTGTCTATGGATATATATCTGATTGCTGCTACGCTTCATGATTTCCTTATGAAGCCACCTCACAAACAAGTGCGTGACAGTTTCCAATATGGGACAAGGGGTATTCCCCCATATAACTCATTTGGCCACAAAGCTTCACTCGTTACTACTTTCCTCTCTTTGGTCTGCATGTGTTCACCACGATGAAACAGCTCATAACCATACGTTACTCCGTTCGGGCTTGCCACGGAAGATGGCCACTGTTGTCCGCTTGTCACACGAGTACACAACATCAATCCCCCAGGCAAGCGTCCTAATAATATCATAGTGTATGTCTGCAAATGTGACAATAACTGTCTTGAAATAATGATAAATAGTAAAGCGCATATCAGACTCTTCAGGATTCACAAAATCACCCTGCACCATGGCGGCACATCTTATCTCAAGCGCTCTACTAGTGTTGTTCTTCTATTGTATCTTGCCGTGTGTTAACCAACTATTGTTTACAAACTGTTTTCTAAATTAAGCAAGCTGATGTCCTTACCGGCAACGTAGGAAAAGTGACAAAGAAGAGTACTAATACCAGACTGGATTGGCTTCTTCCTGGCTTGTGACGTGGCCATCAGGTCGTGTTCATATGGACCTATGATGTCTCAACATTCATATAACAGCTTTGTTTAGTTCAGATCTCCAGTCGAATTTCATTTGCCAATGCACCCGATACATGTTCTGCAACGACAGCGCAATATTTCGCTAATTGATTCATTCCGGTTCATGTTTAGCAAACTTGCTTGTCCGTATGAATCGTGGTAAACATGAGGAGGTGTACCCAGGACGGTTCGCAACTGTAAAAGGAAGCCGTGTCGTGCAAGTTTTCCTTGCGATCATTTCTACCTCACATCAGTTTCTGTTCAAATGTGGGTAGTTCGTCCAAAATGGCTTTTGTTGGATTCCATTTTCGGAAACCACGAAAAACTAACCAAAACTGTTGACGTTCGAACCCTGTCATACATCCAGTAGGTTACAGCTTCTACCCAAATTGTGAACGAGGAGAGAGAATTCCATCAAGCAGCCACTTTGTCAACAGCTAACTATTTTGGCTTTGCTGTCCTACAGATTGACATGAGTAGGGCTGGCGAATAGGACTTAGAAGGCCTCGTCGAATAAGAAACTCTATGCATCTTCATCGAGTATTTACTCAACTGATCAATCACCAGGGATATCAAATATACTCATGTATACTAATCATAGTTTCTCTACCCTCTTCTTCCAACTGGGAGTCCTAGTAGGTATTATGAATCCGGGTTATGATGCAAACAGGCGTAATAACAACCCAGGCATATTCGTTGTTACAAGTGTATGATGTATATGGTATTCTCTTAAGGCAATGGGTACCGCATGCTGTCCAGGTGAATCCAAACCCACGCTCCATGTTTTGCCGTGTACTTGCAATAGAGAAAAAGAATTCCCTCAGTCTCTTACAGGTAGGTCAGTGTGTCTTTTTCTCTAGATACTTGGAATTGTATATTAGGCAAAAAGATGAGAACAAAGAAGTTCCAGTTTCCTCGGGTGGTCCCGGAAACGGAATAAGTAGAGGATTCTTTAAGGATGGTAATCTTTTCTACTGAAGGGAAGATTGTAACATATAATGCTGCTTAACGCTTAAGCGAATGTTGTTTTGGCATTTGGAGACAAGGTGAATAGCATGCTTGTTAAGATGAAAATCCCCTTAGAGTGTTAGCGTTGCTACTGGTGGTAGTGGTGGTGGTGCTGTTGCTACTACTACTACTACT
>NW_006289709.1:0-791 GCF_000327345.1 Myotis davidii | reverse complement strand
ATTCTGATGGGTCCACCCAGCTTCCACTGTCCGGGGGACGTGCATCTGTTTTATTTACTGTGGGCCTGTCAGAAGGAAGGCCCTATGGGGACAGGTGGGCATGTGGGTCAGTCCCGGATCTCAGCACCCAAGGGTCTGGGCTGTGCTGGGTCTCTCTTGGTGGGAAAGTTTACAAACACAGGCCAACGAGAGCGCTGAGGATGGCCTCTGTGGAGAACGAAAAGCAGGAAATACAGGAACTTGGTAAGGAGAGTCCCCATCACTGCCCACATGTCATCTGCCTGCAGCAGTGTTACCTCCTCCTCTGGTGTCTGCAGTGAGAAAGCGGGAAATGAGAGCCTCAGAGAAAGAGCAGGAGCCATCCCTGGAGGCAGCTGAGAGCTTGAGGGGAAATCCCTGTGCCCAACAGGAAGGCCCTTCCCTCCCCAGCTCCCTCTGCCCCTGCTCCTGGGGTCCCCACCTCCCTCTGCCCCAGCACCTGGGGCTTCTCTCTGTGCTGTGGGTCCTGAGCGCCCCCTCTTGTCCTGAGCGCCCCCTGCAGCCCAGACCTGCTGTCTCCTCAGGAAGGTTTGTGTCTGGGCTCACACTGACTCCCTCTCACTGTGTCTCTTGCACAGTAATACAGGGCCCTGTCCTCGGCTTTCAGGCTGCTGATTTGAAGATACAGCGAGTTCTTGGCACTGTGTCTGGAGATGGTGAAGCGGCCCTTCACAGTGTTGGCATAGTATATGGTACCACCACTAGTAATGTATACGACTCACTCCAGCCCCTTCCCTGGAGCCTGGCGGACC
>NW_006289708.1:0-566 GCF_000327345.1 Myotis davidii | reverse complement strand
TTCAATGTGCATGAGTCCGTGTACCAGGGCACTAGTTAAAAATAAGAGAACAGTCCAGCTGGCATGGCTCAGTGGTTTAGCATGGACCTATGAACCAGGAGGTCACGATTCGAGTCCTGGTTAGGGCATATGCCCAGGTTGTAGGCTTGATCCCCAGTGTGGGGTGTGCAGAAGGCAGCCAATCAATGATTCTCCCTCATCATTGATGTTTCTATCTCTCTTCCTCTTCCTTCCATTCTGAGATCAATAAAAATATATATAAGAAGAGATTTTTTTTTTAAAAGTAAGGGAACAGAGGCTCAGGAAAGTTAAGAGACATGCCCAGGTTCATAAGCCAGTGTTAGAGGAGGAAACACAAAGCAGGTGGCTCAGCCCCGGAGCCTGCACTCCGGCTCCCCTCACCACCACCCCCGTGTCACCTGTCGGTGTGGTCATGTACACGAATCCGATAGCATACATGGAAGCGCCTATCCCTTTCATTATTCTTATTGTCAGTTATGTAGTGATTAACATCCAGTGTCTTGGTGCAACTCTTTTTGTTTTACTCAAACATAGTTGATGCTTAA
>NW_006289707.1:0-580 GCF_000327345.1 Myotis davidii | reverse complement strand
TGGGGGCATGGGAGGCTAGGGGAGGGTCAAGGGAAGAAAAAAAAGGAGACATGTATAATACTCTTTGTAATACTTTAAGCAATAAAACAATTTAAAAAACATACTCTTTCACCAGTGCTCCGTACTTTTGCAAACATTTGCCAAAGTGAAACTTAAATTTTTTAGTGAGTTTGTTGGTTGATAGGACATCTCTTTCTAATTTTAATTTGAAATTCCCTGTTTAGTGACCTTGAGCAACTTTTCAAATGTTTGTGGACCATTTTTTATATTTTTAAATTATCTGTCAATATCCTTTGCCAATTTTCTATGGGCAACTTGCATTTTATAATGATTATTTCTTTAAATAAGCTTGATAATAATCCTTGGTTGATATGTGTAGTTTATCTGGTTATTTCATTTTCTAGAAAATTTCCCCTTTCCTTAGTGACCTGAAAATGCAAATAAACTTCTTTTAAGACCTAACTAATTTTAGATTGAAAACTTCCTACATTATTTTTCCATATTTCCTTGTCACATCCCATGATATTAGAGCTCAGACTTTTATTTATTTATTTATTTTTTAAAAAATTTTATTTTATTG
>NW_006289706.1:0-911 GCF_000327345.1 Myotis davidii | reverse complement strand
TTGGACACAGCATTGCTGAGACCTCAGATGTCTGTCACCCCTGTTGTGGTATGGGGACAGCATTTGCTTTAAACATAATCTTACACTGCATTAGAACAAGGTGTCTTCGTTACACTCCCTATTCCTCGAGTATACGACGCAGGCGATATTTCAATGTTACATTAGTGCTACCTAACTGATAGTGAAATATTATCAACCACAATATGGGTATGCTATCTTAGTGCTGCGCTTTGTGTGATTGATAGAAGAGCTTCGAAGTTGTTGTTAATTCACTCACATGGATGTGGCCATAACACGATTTATTCTTGTGGCTGAACTCTTCTTTATCAACTAGAATTGTGTTGTGAGGAGTTGTTGCTTTTTCTGGGCTTGGTTTCCCCTGACATGGATTCGTTGTGGTGCAAGCCGAATATTTCTTATCTCGATTTTGCCTTTTGAGCCTAGTTTCCATGTTGTGGATTTGGGGAGAGACAGCATGATAGGTTGAATGTTTCAAAACATGGTAAATTCATATTCTGTGTTGTTTCTCTGCTCACTCTTCAAGATGATAAATCTCTTTGGGAAACGCTGGGTCCTAGGCCTAGACCAAAATTGAATCATTGCCCAATTTTGTCAACACGGATATGACTGCGCTTTCCCTTAATACCATTTCCAGACAGTAAGCCTGTCTGGCTTGAAGATCCTTTTGTTCCTTGTATTGATTTTTGGTGTCTGAGATCGCCTTCATCTAAGACAAATTCTACGCGTCTTCATAATGTTGTGCAGAGTATTCAACAACCATGCGCTATATCAGAACAACTGAAACGTCACACATCATCCCCGAAATGAATGAGACTTATATATTACACAGGTTATGAAGGCATCGTTCTTACTGAATGTGGTCAATCATGAATCAACGAGAGGTAATAAGC
>NW_006289705.1:0-1065 GCF_000327345.1 Myotis davidii | reverse complement strand
TTCTTACAAGTTTTGTGCTATCCAAGCATTCCTTCTGTCCTTCAACAAATCCCTAACCTAGAAACCAGGCGCACACAGAAAACTCTTGCAGTAGCATATTCTCCGTTTGGCGTCAATGATATATTGTGTGTAAATCCCTAGATCGGGAGCAAAAGAGCATCAGTTAATATAATTTGTTGATGAAAAAGTATAACCTCACAGAAAATTAGGAAAAGAGTGTCCAGATGAATGATAATGCATTAATACACAATCGAAGCACTACCTCTATTTTCACAATTAGCAAAGTTCAGAGAGAACCACAATATTTTGGTATCCTCCATATACCTTTGGTTGAGAACAACCTAGCAAAGGGAAACAATGATAGGTTCATGCCTTCAAACACATAGCTTTGTAACATGAACCACCTTCATTCTGCGTACGGGATGATCGTGTCAAGGAAGGATACTGTCTCCGGGTTGTAACCCCTGTGAGCAGAGCAGAGCACTCAATAGTGATCGAGCTGGAATTTCACAATCACATCCATAATATAATCCTCTCCGGACACAGGAAACAAATCATGACATACCATGGAAATATATAGAGCTTGATCTTGGGGAGAAGCAAGATGAGATCTAGCTATCCCAATCCACAACAGACCGCATCTCGAGGGTGAAAGCCGTCTGTCGACAAGCCAGCAAACAATCCTTGCATATGGTGTTCAATATCGCATTTCGCAGTGTGGTATACACAAGTATAGGTAGTTTGTCGCTTGAAGAGTATAACTGACTTTGAATGATGGCAGCAGGCTAGCTCCGTTTCATAGTCAACGCGTCCGTCTCTAAATTACATCAGTTCACGATTCATTACATTCAGTCCAAAAGAAGGGTGCAACAGGTAAGTGAGGAGAAGAGTTGATTCATCAGGGTGATGATATGTGAGGTTTCTGTGGTTCTCTTTTATGGTGTTCAGCTATGGAAGGTTCTGCGCAACACACAGAAGACGGGTAAGACTACGTTCAAGACAAGGTCGTCATCGAAAATCTCAACATGGATTGACAACAAACAAGTTCACCAATCCAAGAAGACT
>NW_006289704.1:0-541 GCF_000327345.1 Myotis davidii | reverse complement strand
GTTCACGGGGGACAGGCAGTACAAGCGACCTCCGGGGCAAGGAATGCCTCCACCACGGCCAACTCCCCCGAGGTCGCCTGCACTCCTGAGACTTTATGCCCGCGCCGTACAAACTCCCCGCCTCAGGAACGGCGGACCCCAGCATCTGCAGCGGCCACATCAGGGCGCGCTCTTGCGAGATCGACTGGTCTCGCGGTACTTTACACCCTCGCTGTACGGACTTCCTGCCTCAGGAATGGCCGCTTCCCGCCCGTGGCCCGCAGCCTATCTCACTAATGGCAGCCGCCATCGATCGGAACGCGGCACTCTTGGAGGACTCCAGGTCACACCGGACGGCGGCCTACAGCATACTGGCTGCCTCAGTACACGCCACCTGCCCCGCACGGGCCACCTCGGTCGCGGACGAACCGCCGTACGGACGGACTCAGTAATGGCGGACTCCCGAGTACCGAATGCCTCAGTAACGGCCGACTCTGGCTAGGTTATTGGGTCTTGTCATACTTCAAACCTCGCTGTACGGACTGCCTGCCTCAGGAATGGC
>NW_006289703.1:0-363 GCF_000327345.1 Myotis davidii | reverse complement strand
GGGATGACCAAACGACTGAACAAGCAGGCTGTGAGGGGCAACCAGCCCTGCAGAGAGGTTAGTGAGGGACAACCAAACAACTGAACAGCAGTCTGCGTGGGGCAACCAGGCTGGCAGGAGGGCCATGAGGGATGACCAGGCCAGCAGAGGGGTCAGTTGGGGGGGTACCAGGCAGACAGGGGGCAGTAAGGGGTGACCTGGCTGGTAGGGGGGGCAGTTAGGAGTGACCAGGCAAACAGGAAGGGGAAAGTTGGGGACAATCTGGCCGGCAGCAGGGGGCAGTTAAGGGTGATCAGGCCAGCAGTGGGGGCAATTAGGGGTGACCAGACAGGCAGGCAGGCAGGCAGGTGAATGATTAGGAGC
>NW_006289702.1:0-1516 GCF_000327345.1 Myotis davidii | reverse complement strand
TTAATGTGGGTTATGAATTCACGGTGTTTTTATATCATTCTTTCTCCCTTCCCTATGTCTTCAGTATTTCGTAACTGATGTTTTTAAAGAGGGTAGTTATGCCTCCCTGACTCCCTATTCCTACCATCGATGAGCTTCCTAAAGCTAATATGAAGAGAATTGCCTCCGTTTCCTGAGAGAATATTGCTACTTTTTTTTTCTTAAAGTACTTAATTTATTTTAAATCCCCCCACCTGAGAACATGGAGGGGGAGAGAGAGAGAGAGAGAGCGAGAGAGGAACATTGGGCATTTGCCTTCTTTGGGTGCCCTGGCGGTTGGGTGCACCAGATGATGCTCAACCCACCGAGCCACTGCAGCAGGTTGAGAATCTTGCTGCCTTTGTGTAGGCCCCTCCCTCCCTCTCTTCTTTCTTCTTCATCGTCTCTCTTTTCCCTTCCTGTTGATCAGCTGAGCTCACAGTGACCCAACCTGGACAAACTCGAGAGGCGCCTTCCTGTGCAGAGAACCTCCTCTCCCTGAGGAGGGGCAGCTGTGCCCCAGGAGGCGGCACAGGCCCAGGAGCAGGGCCTTCCCTGGGGCGGGGCTGAGAGCTGCTGGTCCCGTCACCCCTCAGTCCATCCTGTAGCCCATTGAGCAACAAGGACTAACTCTCACCAGAGCTTCCACGTGCAGGCAGCTTCCCGAGCATTTTCCATATCAGCGCTTTCATCCCCAAGCCACCCCCCGAGGCAGGGAGCAGGCTTCCCGCTTTGCACACGGGGAGACTGAGGCACAGGAGAGCGAGGGGATTCCCCCATGTCCACCCAGCTAGCAGATGGCCAGGCCGAGGCAGTGTGGCTCCAAGCCGGACCCCAATGTGGCGTGAGGAAGGCGGGGCCCCAGCCGTTTGGGCTGGGGTGGTAGGATCCTCCTCAGCTGTCCCCACAAGCTTCTGTCTCCTGGTCCCTAGAGGGGAACTCAGAGTTGGGGGCCAGGGAGTGAAGCTGGCGCATCTCCGGGGCCCTGGGCTGCCAGATCCCTGACTGGCCGTTGGTCAGACACGTCACCCTGAGGGTCTTGTATGCAGAACAAGTGGGTGTGGTTTCTCTGGGTTTCCTGCTGGAAGCTGGGGGTCATGGCCATGGTGTCCTGTCCCCCCTGCAGCTCAGTTTGCCCAGCTGGCCCAGCTGAACCCGCAGGAGCGTCTGAGCCGGGAGACAGCCCTGCAGCAGAAGCAGGTGTCCCTGGAGGCCTGGCTGCAGCGCGAGGCCCAGACGCTGCAGCAATACCGCGTGGTGAGTGGGGTGTGCGTCCCCCTCCTCCGGGCCGGGGGGTCCACAGCCTGAGCTGTCGGGGACCGAGAGAGGGACAGGCCAGGACCCCGGGGGGCAGGAGGCCTGTGGGGGCCTGTGAGGCGGAGCAGGTGGGAGGGCAGGCCCTGCCTCCTGAGGGGGCCCTGCAGGGCTGCTCCCCGGGAGCCAGCGGGCCTGCTCCCTCCCGCAGGAGCTGGCCGAGAAGCACCAGAAGACGCTGCAG
>NW_006289701.1:356-844 GCF_000327345.1 Myotis davidii | reverse complement strand
CATTTCAAAGGATATTACTGCTGCAAGTCTTAATAGGAAAGTTGCAAATGTTACGACAGATATGTCCTGACGATAAACAAAAAATATTTTTGCTTTATTCTATAGATGACGGGCGAAGAGTTACTCTCCCCCTTTCTCGGAAAAAAAATAACACACTGAATGGCACTTACAGTTATTGGTCAAAAATCTATGGCAAGCAACGCCTCCTCGAAGGGCATCTTTCTGACATAAGAAGCTCGATATCCTGGTTGACTTAGGTTAAGAATATTCGACGTGGCAAAAAAGAAAATACTTCGTTGCTTCTCCAAATAGGATAGTAAAGGATAATGTGTGTGCATTCAAGCGCAATACCTATCCCTTTAATATTGACACGACTCTCTCTAGTGTAGAATCCAATGTCACCGTTATAGTAAATCTTCTCCCAAGATCATCGAAATCACAAGCACATTGTACGATGAAAAACTGGTTGGCTGCAGTAGCAGCACCTC
>NW_006289701.1:0-231 GCF_000327345.1 Myotis davidii | reverse complement strand
GGAATGTCCACTCCGCTTAATATATTTTGAGTTTCTATCCTAGGCAAGCGTTAAAAGTGCCTGCAGGGCTTTAGCCCGACTACTACACTTGTCTTTACTGGGGCGAGCTGCCAATAGCTGTGATAAACCTTGTAATCGTAGTTCACCACTTGTCTTCGAGCTCCTACCTCTCTGATGAAACTGTATCCATCAATATTATCCTCTGTAACTCAGGAGTAAAAGGGACAGAAA
>NW_006289700.1:0-438 GCF_000327345.1 Myotis davidii | reverse complement strand
TTTTGTATTGATCCCTTTAGAATTATGAAGTGGTCTTCCTTGACTCTTGTTATGGTTTTCACTTTGAGGTCTATTTTGTCAGATATAAGTATTGCTACCCCAGTTTTTTTTTTTTTCATTTCCATTTGCCTGAAAGATATTTTTCCATCCCTTCACTTTCAGTTTGTGTGAGTCCCTTGTTCTGAGGTGGGTCTCCTGTAGACAGCATATGTATGGGTCATGTTTTTTTATCCATTCAGTCACTCAATTTCCTTTGATTGGAGCATTTAATCTACTTATGTTTAATGTTATTACTGATAGGTACTTGTTTATAGCCATTTCTGTGCTTTAAGCCTGGGTTTCTTCCTCCCCTTCTGTTTCTTCTTTTCACAGTATTCCTTTTACCATTTCTCTTTTTTTAATTTTTATTGCTCAGATGATTACAGTTGTTCCTCTTTT
>NW_006289699.1:0-553 GCF_000327345.1 Myotis davidii | reverse complement strand
AGAGAATCATTGATCGGCTGCCCCTTGCACGCCTCCCACTGGGGATCGAGCCGACAGCCCAGGCATATGCCCTTGACCGGAATTGAACCTGCAATCCTTCAGTCTGCAGGCCTATGCTTTATCCACTGAGCCACGCTGGCTAAGGCAGTTTTTAGTATTAATACTATATAATAAAAGCCTAATATGCAAATTGTCCCCTTGGGCGCTTGTTCAACCAGGAGACTGGGAGTTCAACTGCTGACCACCAGGGGGTTGTGTGAAACATGCAGGTCTCCGTGATGAGTCACTGGCAGTGGGTGGCAGTGAAGGTTCTGCCGGCCCCGATGGGCCCCATGAGAGCGGGACCATGGTGGGATGGTGGAGCATGTGAGTGAGCAGCACCAGGCCAAGGTGGGTGTGAGCGGGAGACCAATCACCCTGCAGACAACAACCAGCAGTGGTGGCAGGGGCCGTGGCTGCTGCTTGGCCCCCAGGTGCTGAGAGAGCCAGGGGAGGGGGGGGCTGGCCCTGACCAATCACTCCACAGGCAGGATGGTGGAGCAGGTGAGGGGGC
>NW_006289698.1:0-410 GCF_000327345.1 Myotis davidii | reverse complement strand
TCCGGTGTTTACCTATGCCACCATCTTGGTTCAATTCAGAAAGCAGTTCAATTTTTTAATAATCGGTTTGGCAATATAGTGCATATGGCTGGCTATCAGTCCAGCTATAGGGATTATGTATTTTTGTCTGCCAAGAACATCTCCTCATGCTGATAAAGGCTCCCCCTCCCGCCCAATTAAGCAATCCTATCCTATATAATCTATCTATACCAATAAAAGGGTAATATGGTAATTAGTCCAGTTCAACCAGCCAACTTCCAGTCATCTACTTCCTTACATACAAAGCAATGGTGGTGGGGGCCAAGCAGAGGCAGTTAGTGGTGATCAGGCTGGCAGGAGAGGGCAACTTTGGGAGAGATCAGGCCGGCAGGGAGTTAGGGGAAATCAGGCTGGCAGAGGAGGGCAGTTGG
>NW_006289697.1:0-460 GCF_000327345.1 Myotis davidii | reverse complement strand
GGTCCTTAACAGATGGCGTGCGAAACACGAGAAGACTCCTGAGCAGTACGCAATATTAGGATATATACCTAGAAGTGGGATGACTGAGTCAAATTGCAAATCCATATTTAATTTTTTAGGAAACTCCATACTGTTTTCCATGAAGTTTGCACCAATCTCCATTCCCACCTGCAGTGTAGTAGGGTTCCCTTTTCTCCACCTCTGGATTTTTGGCCCTTGAAACATCAGTGGTGGCCCAGGGCAACGTCAGGGGGGAGCAGAGGTCCGAGGCCAGGTGCGTTAAGCTAAGGAAGCCCCCCGCCCCCCCACGCCCTTGAGCCTGTCAAGGGAAGTACTTGAAGGTCCACTGATCTTCCTGGGGAGCCTCTCCCTACAGGTGTCCTACCTGCTCACAACCTCCATGGAGGGAGCCTTTACAGTGAGAGAGGCTACCGCCCTGGAGAGCTGGGGAAGTAGTGCA
>NW_006289696.1:1777-2131 GCF_000327345.1 Myotis davidii | reverse complement strand
GAGAAATCGCCTACAGCAGAAGGTAAGCGATACATCTTTCGCTTTCGCTTTCTCTCTCTCTCTCTCTTTCTAACAGATGGCTAACACTTGGCAAACGGGTCCGCAAGGGTTTTCGCTGCTTATGAGCACAACCGGGCTGGTCTATGGCGGCGAAAAGGCCAAAGACCAAAAACAAACAGAAGATCTCATCCGTGACGCTGTTGTACTCATAGGCAACAGATGGAACATGGAATTCGAGATCAAGCAGATCGACGAGCAATGGCATGCATGGGGCAAACAAACACGCTTTACGGTGGGGGAGGGAACCATACAGCGCGCTCTAGGTGATCTGTATTCGCAGGAGCTGATAACATT
>NW_006289696.1:0-1494 GCF_000327345.1 Myotis davidii | reverse complement strand
ACGCCGATGGTTACTCTGTGCAGAAAATGATTCCAATGAGCAAACGCATGTACACCTGCTTGCTTTAACGCCGCAACGCTCAGATTCCTTTAAAAGAACGCTAGAACGCATATGGCCGCAAATATGCTTAAGCGCAATGTCTGATATAGAAGAACCTGATCCCACCCTAGAAATTGTAAAATGTGCTAAATGTCACAAACCTAGCAGCCTGTTAGCATATATGACAAAAGATCCCATATGGATAGCAGCAAATAATCAAGAAACACTAGAAATATTTCAAAGTGTATATGCACACGATTTAGGAGAACGATTCAGGGCAAAACAAGAATTAGAAAAATTAAAAAAAGCAGATCCTAACACCGCAAACATGCACTGCATCACCGCAGAAATCACCGAAGTGATCATGAATCACAACTGCAAATCAGTAGAAGACTGCATGCGTGCAGCACCAGACATCATTGCAAAACACCTACACCGAGCAGGACTAAGCACCATTATCCAAAATTGTATTGCATGGGTCACATCTACAGGCGGAGGATGGTCCATGCCATCCATCGCCGCAAAACATCCACCACATCCAGAATATATACACCGAATTCTCATCCATCAACATATTGAACCAACAGTATTCGATCCCATATTTTACACATGGATCTGTAAAAAAGATTTAAAGAAAAACACCATAGTACTATGGGGACCTTCTAACACAGGCAAAAGCGCCTTCATCTCAGGATTAAAAATGTGCCTGAATTGGGGCGAAATAGTAAATTCAAATACATTCGCCTTCGAAGGCCTCATAAACTGTCAGATAGGAATATGGGAAGAACCTCTGATTTCACCAGAATTAGCAGAAAAGGCAAAACAAATATTTGAAGGCATGGAAACATCCATACCTGTAAAATACAGAAAACCTGTAAAATTAATGCGCACACCAATCATCATCACCACAAATCACGCACCATGGAGGTTTTGCACACGCGAAGAAGAAATGTTTAGAAACCGCATGCACATTTTTCACTGGGAATATAACATGTACAACACCACTCTCGCTTACAGAGCTTGTGAATATAGCTGCCAATGCCGCATTTGTAAGAGAAGTAGAGACGGCGAGAATGATACTAGTGGGAGAGCAACTAGCACGCTGCAGGGACAGGAACAACCCATACAACAATTGGCTAAACCAACCGAGCAGACAGGCGATGATGCAACCAGATCCTTGCCTGTACCTGGAAAAGAAATACACATACCTGCAACAGAAACTAGCGGGAGCGACAACATAGGACCTGGCAGCAATTCAAGCAGCTGCCAGATCCAACGCACCAACAGCACAGGACCTAGCAGCAGCACCAGCACCACAGCTAGCGACAGCATACGATCCACCACAGAATACAGATCCAGCAATACCAGAGAGCGAAGCGATAGTCCACAGCCCGGGGTCTCAAAACACATGGTCGCCAACATCTCTAGAGGAGACCATGTGTATGATCGCAGACG
>NW_006289695.1:343-2535 GCF_000327345.1 Myotis davidii | reverse complement strand
TGTAGGCGTTCAGATACTCGAAATGGAAGATCACCATATATGAAATCGCCATGCAATGAACGGTGCTTCATTCCCTGTAGTAACATCACCAGGCAATAGTACACAGCAGAATACACCAGCAACAAGTATCCAAACCGATACAAACATACATACACAAATTCTCTAAACCAATGCGAACATCGCAGTGCTTGTGTATAGATGAATAACAAACAAAGCGTTATTCTCTCCAATATAACACCTTCTAAGTGAGAGTGTGGACCTGCAATGAAGCACAACATCATATGTTACACAAGAAACAGCAAGCATTTTGATCATTGGATATCTCAGAATTGTTGTCACAAATACGAATCTGAATTTGACAACACGTTAGTCAGAGTGAGATCAACATATATATCTCTTCTCACAAAACCAATATTAACGGGAACATCGCCGGATTTATAACGCAGAGAAACACACTTCAACCAACTCTGTTCCCTTCCTAATTTTTGTATAACTTCCCTCTTTAGATTAGAGATAATGCAGACACGGCACATGAGAGAGCGACAAAACATGCTATATTCTCCACCTTCAATAACCATACAAGTGCACACTGAAAAACAGCTGGATACACAAACAACGTAAATATGCAAACGACAAAAAACAAACACATGGACAAATTCGACATAATCCTGCCTTAGTGTCACAATCTGAAATCGAATTTTGAACAAGAACATTAAACGGGCATATCTCCAATATCTCACCTCCTGAGTAAAATAAAAAACGATTAATGGTGACGTGTAGTGTATATTCGTAGTTTAATACCACAGATATTTTGTTCTGTCTTGCGTAAAAAGTTGACCAAACAGCAGGTGCATATTTGAATACGTTTTGAACAAAGTGAGAGAACCTCATTTCTCCAACAACCATGGAGGAGTTCCAGTTGAAAAGGGACAAACATTTGGACAAAAAAGAGAAACACGACTCCTAATGCTGTCATTTCTAATGTTTGAATAAGCTGCTATCTTTGGGACTCTTGAAGAAATAGAGAAACAAAGAAAATAAAATCGTCATGCAAGAGAAGATGCTTCATTATTTGCACTCCCATACCCAGATAAAAAAAAGCACCTAAATACACAAGCAACACAAATATACAAACCGACACGAAACGCACATATACGAATTCCAGACAAACCAGTGTGAACACTGCAGCTTTTATAGATATATATAAACAAGCAACGAAAAGGGAATTTCTGAAACATGACACGTTCTAAGCAGAGGATCAGGTGTCCAATGAAGCAGGTCACTATATAAGATAGATAAAACCCTACCAATGATTGATCGTGAGTAACATCAGAAAACTGGACACAACTACACATCAAATTTCGACATGATATTTGAAGGGATTTCAGCCTATGTTTTGCCCTCCCAATGATCAAATATTAACCGAAAGATTACCAGAGATTGAGTACCTAAGACCACGATCCCTACCAACTTTGCTCTTTCTTCTAATACCTGGATCACCCTTATCGTTAGACAAGAGTGATATGCAGACACGGAGTATGAGATAGGGACACAAAATGCTAGATTCAGCATAGTCACAAATCACAATCCCTACAGTATGAAAAGACAGTATTCTCTAACAGCATAAATATGCACGTTTATAAAAATTATTCACATCTAAAAACTCGACATAAACAATTAAGAGAGATCCAGCCAGTCGTCGATATATGAACAAATACATGAGCCTGCTACAACCCTAAAATCTCACATCCTGATAAAAGGTTGTGCAAGAAAATTGTGGGGACACACACAAAGAGAGAGCTTTAAATTAAATCAATATGGATTCGCGACAAAAGCAATCATTACATCAACAAGAGTATATAGAAAAAAGCAACGAAGAGAGTGACAACAACATATACCACTGACAATAGTACGTGTGTACTAGTGGAAACATAACAAATGCTGAGATACACAAAACACTACGTTTGAAAAAGCAGCTAGTTCAAATAACCATAGAATTGATCTCTTTGAGAGACATGAGCAAGACGAGAGACAGCCTACGTACAGAAGCTTCCAATGAAAAATTCCTCACTCCATGTAGTCTTACAAGAAGACAACCACCAACATAAACATACATACAAGGCATATATACCCTAACGAAACAAGTGTTGTTTGGGTAGACGTTAAATAATCCAAATTTAATGTCGCCCCTT
>NW_006289695.1:0-208 GCF_000327345.1 Myotis davidii | reverse complement strand
TTCGACCTGATGCAACAATGTGACAGGTATATTTTAAAAATAACCAATTGAGATTCTAAAACAGCTCATGCAATATGACAGCAGTCTGCTCTTCTGACAGACACAAACGAATACCAGTCTGAAGGCTCTCAAAGGTAGCTCGGCCAACAACACGACTTGTGCCATTGTGGGGCTTCCCAATAGTTTTGTTTTTTCCTATCTCTGGAAT
>NW_006289694.1:0-287 GCF_000327345.1 Myotis davidii | reverse complement strand
TTAAAGTATTACAAAGGGTATTACATATTTCTCATGTTTTCCCCACCCTTGAGAATTCCCTGGCCTCCCCTACCTCCCAGTGTCTTATGTCCATTGGTCATGCTTATATGTATGCATATAAGTCCTTCAGGTGATCTCCTACCGCCTCCCCTTCCCATACTGCCCCCTTATCCTTCCCATCCTTCCCACTGAGGTTTGACAGTCTGTTTAATGCAGGTCTGGCTCTGTATCTATTTTTATTCATGAGTTTATACTGGTCTTTATTATCCATGAAAGAGTGAGATCAT
>NW_006289693.1:0-288 GCF_000327345.1 Myotis davidii | reverse complement strand
TTCTATGGAAATGTACCTTCTGCTGCTCTGCAATCCTGTGCTTCCTTCATGATCCCCCTAATTTCCAAAATTTCTAATATTCCTAAACCTGTCCTATCTTACCCCTAAAATTCCCGTTTTACTACTATGTATAAGTCTTATTCCACTGAGAAAGGGAAATTTCTGCAAGACCCTCTGTAAATATAAAGTTTGGTTGCCTTTATGATATGAAAAAACACTAGACACTTATCCACGTAATCAATTTTATATATAAATTACATATATATGTATGTATGTATGTATATATAT
>NW_006289692.1:441-1202 GCF_000327345.1 Myotis davidii | reverse complement strand
AATGCCTTCAAAGAAGGCAAGAACATAAAACAGCTACCACTTGTGCCTCTTATCATCAAACTAAACCGTGTCGTTTTGGTCCTTATCTTGGCTTTGCGGAAAAAACACGCTTCTAGATATTTTAGTGCTTTATGGTGTTCCTCTTAACTGGGCTCGTGCTGCAACAAACAATGTATGAGGATGTGCCTGTGATCCTGTTTTCTTTTTCCTCTAGACTATTGGCCAGAAACAGTAATAATCACGCTGGTTAATCACAAATTCATCGATACCTGTTTTATATCAGTTTAGATGTGTATATTGCATGTGCATCCAGCTTCGTCCCATAATTAGGTTGTGAGATTAGATAGAATAGAGACTATATTGTTTGTCGCTTTTTAAAAATGACATCTATGTGTACCCTTGTATTTATATTAAGGCAAAGACTGGTGGAGATGACATTTCAGAAGGCTCAGATCGAGGTATTGTATTTCGGCTCCCAGCGTCTAATGTGATTCTTATTATCAATCATTTATTAATCAAGAATACACGCAGCTGCGCTCACCCCGAATACTACGTTTTGTAGGCTAGTATCTTTTATCGAACACTACGATTACGCAGCTGAAGACAATGCTGAAATTTGGGACCTCCAGTTCTACATATTTTCATTGGGAGGTCACTTCCACACCCAGGTGGTTGGATCGTAGGGTAATTTCCACGCTATGCGGTTGTTCACGCATCAGAAAATAAGTGCACTCCTCAGGATGATGCTTTCACATATGGAA
>NW_006289692.1:0-309 GCF_000327345.1 Myotis davidii | reverse complement strand
GGAGGGGAGGTGATGATTGACGTAGAGGGTTCTGGTTCCTAACTGCAGATTGACTTCGCGCAACATATATGTACTGAAGGGGGACCAAAATGATGACTTCACCCCGCAAGGCGCATGGCATTATCTGAAAATGTTTCATCAATTGTTCTAACAAGACAAAAATTCTTCCATCGTTTCACCAGTTATGTGGAATTTACTGCTTCAATTGACGTGTGCCACTTGACAGCAAGTGAGAATTTTCAACGTCATCGTTTCGTGAACATGTACATACATCATCACAAAAGTGCGATGTTAAACATTATCTATCTT
>NW_006289691.1:0-534 GCF_000327345.1 Myotis davidii | reverse complement strand
AGCCTCTAGTATGCATATAAGATCTTTAGTTAAACTCCTCCCACCCTTCCCCCACCCCCTTTCCTCTGAGATTCATCAGTCTGTTGCATGTTTCCATGCTTGTGCACTGAGCGTCTGCCCCCGGTGGTCAGTACATGTCATAGTTACTGGTCGAATGGTCAAATGGTCGAACAGTCACTTAGGCTTTTATATATATAGACTAGTGGCCTGGTGCACGAAATTTGTGCACATTAAAAGGGAATTAATTAGAAGAAATATTTTAATATTGCTATTTGCCCTTTCTCTATAATAAAAGTGTCAGAGATGAAAGAAAATTAGTAACATGTATATGAAAATCTCCCTCCTATCAGAGTCTGAGGAGTGCCATGGGACCCAGAGTCAAGTCCCTGCCACCTGCATGTGCCTCAAAATCGCACAAGACCCAGACCCATCCAGGCCCACCCCCATCAAGCCCCACAGGGAGGCGGGTGCAGCCTCAGGTCCCCTGACTCTGGCACCGGAGTAGGAGGGTGCAGCCTGAGATCCTCCAGCCCT
>NW_006289690.1:0-436 GCF_000327345.1 Myotis davidii | reverse complement strand
CTGAGGTATAAAGCTGACGGAATTGTTTTGGGGAAGGGCTCGCCACTTAGTATCCCGCTGATTTGATTTGGCGTAAGCTTAATGAAGCGTAATACTTGTTTATCTGTATCCCTTTTAGTTTCTGCTGTTTTCTTTGTGTTACCTGGTGCGCGTGCGCACTTAAACTGTTTTCAATTCCAAGTTGTGAAGTTATTTTGGTGCTGTTGTATATTTGTGAATTACTACTACTTTGGT
This sequence comes from Myotis davidii, assembly GCF_000327345.1. Taxonomy (NCBI): domain Eukaryota; kingdom Metazoa; phylum Chordata; class Mammalia; order Chiroptera; family Vespertilionidae; genus Myotis; species Myotis davidii. The sequence continues at coordinate 202 of NW_006289690.1, read as the reverse complement.
AGGCTTAGTCTCTTCTCAACGTGGTGAGCACGCCAGTTTAGTGTGAGTGGAGACCACGATCGTAGATAGTTGCTGCTTGAGTCAGCGGACACCCACCTGCATTTGTTGGATGTGCTGCTTCACTTGTCACCCCCTGGTCCACTACTCATTTGCAGGGAAATGGGAAGACCATGATACAGTAGTGGAGACCGATGCGGAACGG
>NW_006289689.1:0-485 GCF_000327345.1 Myotis davidii | reverse complement strand
CTGGACCAGGAATGAAACCTGTGACCCCTTTGGGGGGTGGGGGGCGGGCCGACACTCTAACCACGGAGCACACCCTCTAAGTGGTTGCTGAAATATGAACAGATCAAATGGGATCTATATCTATATATAAAATGCTAAGTGACCGACCGTCCGACCGACCGTCCGACCGTCCGACTGTCCGTCCGACCGTCCGTCCGACCGTCTGACCGTCCGACCGACCGGCCAGTACATATGACGTGCACTGGCAATTTAAAAATAAACGTTGACTCGGGCAGGCGCACTACACATAAAGCTCTCGCTGGCGCCAATCGCACGCGATGCCAGAATGGATCTGCAGACCAACGATGGGTACTTTGTTGTGGTGGTGTCATGTGGTTGTTTATTTATTAATCAACTGGTCAGTCATTGGTTTTATCCGTGTTGGTTTCATGCCATGTCTTTGTTGTTTTTACATCATGTTGTTTATTTATTAATCAATTTATATA
>NW_006289688.1:0-359 GCF_000327345.1 Myotis davidii | reverse complement strand
GTTTATTTGGCAGGTGGTGACTTCACACACCATCATGGCACAGGCGGCAAGTCCTTCAATGGGGAGAAATTTGAGGATGAGAACTTCATCCTGAAACATACAGGCCCTGGCATCTGTCCATGGCAAATACTGGACCCAGCACAAATGGTCCCCATTTTTTCACCTGCACTGCCAAGGCTGAGTGGTTGGATGGCATGTGGTCTTCGGCCAGGAGACTGAAGACATGCATATTGTGGCAGCCATGGAGCGCTGGGGTCTAGGAATGGTAAGACCAGCAAGAAGATCACCACTGCTAACTATGGACAACTCTAATAAATTTGACTTGCGTTTTATCTTAACTCCAGGCTGTATTCCTTCTG
>NW_006289687.1:0-383 GCF_000327345.1 Myotis davidii | reverse complement strand
TACTGGGGATGGAGCCTACAACCTGGGCCTGTGGCCTGGCTGGGTATCAAACCGGTGACCTCTTATTTCATGGGTCAACGCTCAACCACTGAACCACACCAATCTGGCAATAAAACCATTATTTTTATGCTTCATGACATCCTGAGTTCTTTCTTTCTCATTTCAATTCATCTGTATATTTCAATTCACACACACACACACACACACACACACACTTGGCTCATTGGTTCCACAAAAACAGGAGCCGGGCAGGATTTGGTCTGTGGGTCCTGGACGGCCAGCGTCATGCCCGGCCTGACCTTGTTCAAAAGGCTGCTTTCAGATCCACCAGCAGCTGCGGGCGGGAAGACGCCGTTCTGGGTGAGCACTGGGGGCGTGGGCAC
>NW_006289686.1:0-249 GCF_000327345.1 Myotis davidii | reverse complement strand
TTATTTATTGATTTTTGAAGAGAGAGAGAGAGAGAGACATCGGAGCAGTGTCCCACCGATGCACACATTCCTTGGTTAATTCTTGCATGCGCCCCGACCAGCATTCGAACCCACAACCTTGGGGTATTGGGATTTTCACTGCTCCCCCCAACTCTGCTACCCAGCCAGGGCCTCGATGGTTTTTTTAAAAGGATTTTCACGGCCATAGCCTGTTCTGCTCAGTGGGTAGAGCGTCGGCCTGTGGACTCA
>NW_006289685.1:0-683 GCF_000327345.1 Myotis davidii | reverse complement strand
AACAAAGGAAATTCATCCTAAAATGCTACTGGGGCTTTGAAAATACATTTGAAGTACAAATACTGCCTTGATAATAATGCAAAGTGTGTATGCATTCACTCTTCCTCAGGTTTAACGGATTTGAAATAATGGGTGAAGCCAGACTAAGCTTTGAACAAAGAAAATTTATCCACTGGGCATTTTTATGAGGATACATAAAAGATAAAGTTTACGGTACAAAACTGGCAACGGTTTCCCTCCCCAGGAGAAACCAAGAACTGGGAGTGTTTTTCCCAGTCAAGCCACACTGAGCTGGAGTGAGGGGCTATGATGGGTGAGCGTCACAGATGCTCCTACCCATATTGAAGTGGCTGGTTTCTTACATGTTTGGAGTGTAGGAGCCTAGCTGATTTTTGGATTTCTCATCAAGGGAATTGGTCTGTATTTTCTTGAATTGGTGCCCCTTTCTAGGGAAGGAGGGCCTGGGACGCTTTTTTTCCCCCTCTGCCATTTTGTTAACATTCTCCATCTATAATTTCAATTATTATTTTTTTAAATTTTATCTTTATTGGTGAAAGTAATACAGATGTGCCCTTTTACTCCCCATTGACACCTTTTAACCAATGCTGCCCCCCCCCCAAGTCTTTCACCACCCTATCCTCTGTGTCCACGGGTTATGCATATTTGCATATAAATTCTTTGGT
>NW_006289684.1:1913-2960 GCF_000327345.1 Myotis davidii | reverse complement strand
GGCCCGGGCTGCGGGCTCCATCCCCAGTGGGGGTGGGGGGGGAGGGCAGGAGGCGGCCGATCCATGATTCTCTCTCATCACAGATGCTTCTATCTCTCTCCCTCTCCCTTCCTCTCTGAGAGCAATAAAAATATACATTTTTAAATCCCATCCTAACCTGATGTCATGAATCTATTGCCCTGGGTGATTGTCCCCCTCAGTGTTTTACGGACACGGCTTTTTACACTGAGCTGCTTCGAGCCCCATGGAATTGTGTGCGTGTGTGTGTGTGTGTGTGTGTGCGTGTGTGTGTGCGTGTGTGTGTAATATTCTGCATGTGAGTAAGATCAGAACTAGCTGCTTTTTCTCACGCTTTCCCGCCAGCGCAAAGTAACAGCCTCTTCCTGAGTGTATGTGTGTGAGTGTTTATGTATATGTGTTTGTGTGTGTGTGCGTGCGTGTTGTTTGCGTGTGCATGTATGTTTGTGTGTGAGCATTTGTGTGTTTAACTGTTTGTGTGTATGAGTGTTTGTGTGTGCATGAGTGTTTGTGCATGTGTGTATGAGCGTATGCGCATGTCTTTGTGTGTTTGTGCATGTGTGTAGGAGTGTGTTTGTGTATTGTGTATGACTGTGCATGTGTGTGCATGCATGTGTATGAGCGTGTTTGTGCGTGTGTATGAGTGTATGTGCATGTGTGTGTGTGTGTGCGTAGGAGTGTGTGTTTGTGTGTGCATAGTGCATGTTTGTGTGTGTACGTGTGTGTATGAGTGTGCATATGTATGAGTGAGAGTATGTGCACATGTGTGTCTGTGCATGTGTGTAGGAATATGTGTGCTTGTGTGTGTATGAATGTGTGTGCGTATGATGTGTACATGTGTGTGCGTGCGTGTGTGTATGAATGTGTGTGTGCATGAGTGTGTACGTGTGTGTGTGCGTTTAGGCCTCTGCTGCTGCAGGCCCTGCGGATCCGTCGCCGTCTCCACACTTACGACCCGACGGCCCAGCAGGACCCCTGCCTCCCTCCCTGCAGGACCCGCCCGCCGCCCAGGTCCCTGCCCAGGTCCCC
>NW_006289684.1:0-880 GCF_000327345.1 Myotis davidii | reverse complement strand
CGCATGAGCCACCTCAGAACACCCTCAAGTTCCCCCCAAAATCCAGAAGCACAAACCCCCCCAAGTCCCCGGCTCCCGGGCTCCAGGCCGCGATGGGTGTTGACTTTACGGAGACACCATTCTCTGACCCAGAAGCTGGTGTTGTGCCTTTTTGGGGGGGCGCATGGGAGACGCCCGGGGGCCTGGGACAGTCCAGGCGGGCTCAGTGTCTGCCTCCTGCTGCCCCCAACTCCCCTCTGAGCCAAAGGCTCCTACAAGAGACCCACACCCCCTGCCTCGAACCCGGGACCACTCGGATCTATTCACACAGGGCCCTGGCCGGTGTGGCTCAGTGGCTAGAGCGTCGGCCTGCAGACCGAAGGGTCCCGGGTTCGATTCCAGTCAAGAGCACAGACCTGGGTGGCAGGCTCCTCCCCGGCCCGGGCCCTGGTCGGGGCGCGTGCAGGAGGCGACCCATCGATGTCTCTCTCACATCGACGTTTCTCTCTCTCTCCCTCTCCCTTCCGCTCTCTCTAAGAATCAGTGGGAACATATCCTGGGGGGAGAATTAGAAACAAAACAACCAAAGCCCCACAAAGCCGGTCTGGAAGCTAAAAGCCGTGTTAATGTGGAGGCACCGGAGGGCATTGCACCCACCAGACCAACGCTGGGCCTTAGAGGTACAGCTCCCCACGCCAGCTGGGCCCCTGGGGGTGCGGACAGGGCTCACCCCGAAACTATCGCCAGAGCCACTCAGCAGATGCACCCCACCCACCCCCAGAGGCTGGTCGGGAAGCTGCCTGGCGCCCCAGGCCCCGGCATCCGCCCGTCCCGTCCGCACCCCCACACAAGGGCCTCTGTGACCCTAGGAGCCTCCTGCAGGCTCCGGTGGCATAAGTTG
>NW_006289683.1:108557-108820 GCF_000327345.1 Myotis davidii | reverse complement strand
TCTAGCCCTAACTGGTTTGGCTCAGTAGATAGAATGTCGGCTTGTGGTCTGAGGGGTCCTGGGTTCAATTCCAGTCAGGGTACATGCCTGGGCAGCAGGCTGGATCCCCAGTAAGGGGCATGCAGGAGGCAGTGGTCAATGATTCTCTCTCATCATTGATGTTTCTATCTCTCTCTCCCTCTCCCTTCTTCTCTGAAATCAATAAAAAATATATTTTTTTAAAATGTTTATGGACTGATGAGCAAACAAGTACCAAAATGATT
>NW_006289683.1:105760-108161 GCF_000327345.1 Myotis davidii | reverse complement strand
CGGAACCGGAGTTCAGAGCCGTCGGGAGCTTGTGACTCCCTCCGGATTCAAAAGGACAGCCGCGTCCTCGGGTGCCAGCCCCTTTCCGCGCGCGGGAGCCCCGTACCTCTGCGCTTCTCTCCTGCAGCTTCTCTGGGTCTCAGTGTGCCTTTCCTTCCTTCTAGTTGTAGAGTTTACAGTCAGCCAGGCTTCCTATGGTTCTGGATGAAGTCCGTATGGTTTCTCTGAGGTATTAATCAATTGTTGTGCGCGGCATTAATTTCCCGGTGTTTATCTCTGCCGCCATCTTAGTTTCCCCCTCTGTCTCATGAATTATTAACAGAGAATTGAATTATTTGTTTCCCTGAAACTAGCTTGACACAGAAACAAACATTTCCTGTTTCACTGAAACTTCTTTCCATTGAAAAACAATCCCGACTGTAAATAACCCCACCTATAAAGGATCACTGGGAGGAATTGACCTCCCGGCCAACCGGCCGTGAGAATCAGCCGCGTCCGCAGCGGGAGAACCCCCGCGCTGGAGACACCCTCCCGGGGCGTGACCTGCTCCAGTGGGGCCCCGATGCCCACCGGGACTGCACCCCGAGCGTGCCCCCCATAGATCCGAGAAGCCGTGATCCGAATGGTCCCCCTCCGACCACTGGGCACAGTGGCTCCTGAGTCCAAGGAGGCGCCAATCCAGCCTCTGCCCGAGGTCACCCAGCAGGAACTACGAACTCAATATTTAGGAATATTTCCCAAGAAACCTATATTCTTCCTTTAAAAACAAGGGAGTCCAACTTCCATATGAACACTTTTCTATAAATGGCCTGTCCTGCTCCCACACTACAAGAAAAAGATATTTCTCCAATCTATTTCAGATCTTATCATGATGGTGTGCAGGAGGCATCTGATCTATGTTTCTCTCTCATCCATGTTTCTAACTCTCTATCCCTCTCCCTTCCTCTCTGTAAAAAATCAATAAAATATATTATAAAAAAAAAAAGAAGAAGATCCTGACAATCATGCACCTTACTTGAGCTCTATGTTCTTAGAAAAGAGTGATAGTCAGGAAATCTCACCAGCCTTTCTTTGTCCCCCCAATTCCCCACCCTTTTGTGTTCTAGAAAACAGCTAACTGCAATGACCACCATTCCCCACATGGCTTACAGAAGACCCGCTGTCCACTCTTTCTCATGATTCCCACAAGACTCATAGAAGACTTCCATGTCCACCTGTGACAAAAACCAAACCCAGACGGGTTCCTTCTGGCCTGCGTCTGTTGCCTCATGAATTATTAACAGAGAATTGAATTATTTGTTTCCCTGAAACTAGCTTGACACAGAAACAAACATTTCCTGTTTCACTGAAACTTCTTTCCATTGAAAAACAATCCCGACTGTAAATAACCCCACCTATAACTTGCCTTCTCCTCCTATAATAATCTAAGGCAAGTCCACCCTGCTGAGGTACCCAGCAGCAGACTGAATAATGGTCCCTAAAAGATTCCCAGGCCCTAATCCCTGGAACTTATGAATGTTACTGTATATGGAAAAGGGGCTTTTGGAAATGAGATTGAAAAGCTTGAGATGTAATTATTCTGGATTATCTGGGTGGACTCCAAATATCATTATAAGTATCCTTGTAAGGGGGAAGCAGAAGGAGACTTGACTACAGAGAGAAGGCAGCCATGGAATGGAAGCAGAGCAGAGAAAAGACGCTATACCATGGGTTCTGAAGGTGGAGGAAGGGATCATAAGACAAGAAATTCAGCTCTAGATGTGGGGAAAAAGCAAAAAACACAGATTTTGTCCCACAAACCCTCCAGAGGCAGTGCAACCCATTACAACTTGTTTTGGACTCCAGAACTATAAGATAATAATTTTCCATTGTTTAAACCACTCATTTTGTGGTTATTTGTTACAGCAACCATAGGAAACAGAAATATACTCTAATCTTGAGGTCTGGGGTGCTTTTCCTACTGCAATAGCCTGAATAAAATCGATCTCCTTACCTATTTGGTCTTGTCTTTGACGGTGTCCACCAAGTGAAGAGCAGGGGGAAATATCAGACAGAGTGAATGCCATGGATAAAGGCCCTCAGGCAAAAGAGACCTTGGTGCATTCTAGAACCTAGGAGATAAGTATGTCTCAAGATGATGAAGTGGAATGGTAAGAGCCTGATCATATAGGGCAGTGATGGCGAACCTATGACACGCGTGTCAGAGGTGACACGCGAACTCATTTTTTTGGTTGATTTTTCTTTGTTAAATGGCATTTAAATATATAAAATAAATATCAAAAATATGTCTTTGTTTTACTTTGGTTGCAAATATCAAAAAATTTCTATATGTGACACGGCACCAGAGTTAAGTTAGGGTTTTTCAAAATGCTGACACACCGAGCTCAAAAGGTTCGCCATA
>NW_006289683.1:103323-104466 GCF_000327345.1 Myotis davidii | reverse complement strand
GTCTCCGCACTTTGGCTGCCTCCCTGTGTTGACAGAGAGGCCCCGTGTGCTAGGTGTCCTGTAGGGCCCAGTGGCTCAGCCTCCCCAGCTACCCGAGGTGGACACCCCTGGTGCACCCCCCCGTGGGCTCTGTGCACAGTTGTTGCAACTATGCCCTGGCTGTTATAGGATCACTGGGAGGAATTGACCTCCCGGCCAACCGGCCGTGAGAATCAGCCGCGTCCGCAGCGGGAGAACCCCCGCGCTGGAGACACCCTCCCGGGGCGTGACCTGCTCCAGTGGGGCCCCGATGCCCACCGGGACTGCACCCCGAGCGTGCCCCCCATAGATCCGAGAAGCCGTGATCCGAATGGTCCCCCTCCGACCACTGGGCACAGTGGCTCCTGAGTCCAAGGAGGCGCCAATCCAGCCTCTGCCCGAGGTCACCCAGCAGGAACTACGAAGAGGGCTGCAGACTCCCCCCCCCCTTTTTTTTTGGAGTTCGGAAGTGCCCCGATAAAGCCCAGCCGGGAAGGATGCAAGCGCCGTGGGGCCTTCTCTCAGAAGCTCTGGGCCGGCCTGACCGGGCTGCAGCTAGGCAATTACAGGCTGCAAATGGCCGGGGCATTCACATGCAAAAGCCCCTGCGGCAGCCCGGGTGGGCGGGGTCTCAGGGAATCAAAGGGCGGAGCAAAGCAAGCAATATCAAAGATGTTAAACTACTCCAGCTGCTAATGCAACCAGCACATTGCTGATATGATCAGCAGATCTATTATTTCCTAATGCTCACCGGTACATTTATAATATGAATTCTATTTTATTTATTTTTTTATTGATTTTTAGAGAGAAGGAGAAAGAGAGAAACATCGATCTGAGAGGGAAACATCGATCGGCTGCTTTCGGAACGCCCTTCACCAGGGATGGAACTTGAAACCAGGCAGGAGGCAGCAGTCAATGATTCTCTTTCATCATTGATGTTTCTATCTCTCTCTCCCTCTCCCTTCTTCTCTGAAATCAATAAAAAATATATATTTTTTAAAAGTTTATAGACTGATGAGCAAACAAGTACACAAAATGATTATGGATTATGAAAATACTCTAAAGGAAATAAAGAGGAAACAATGACAGAGAATAATGGAAAGGGAAATATTTAGGGTATTCAGA
>NW_006289683.1:102565-103265 GCF_000327345.1 Myotis davidii | reverse complement strand
AAAATATATTTTTTTAAAATGTTTATGGACTGATGAGCAAACAAGTACACAAAATGATTATGGATTATGAAAAATACTGTAAAGGAAATAAAGAGGAAACAGTGACAGAGAATAATGGAAAGGGAAGTATTTAGGGTATTCAGGGAAGGTATCTATGAAAAAATATTTGATAAGAAGATCCTGACAATCATGCACCTTAATTGAGCTCTATGTTCTTAGAAAAGAGTGATAGTCAGGAAATCTCACCAGCCTTTCTTTGTCCCCCCAATTCCCCACCCTTTTGTGTTCTAGAAAACAGCTAACTGCAATGACCACCATTCCCCACATGGCTTACAGAAGACCCGCTGTCCACTCTTTCTCATGATTCCCACAAGACTCATAGAAGACTTCCATGTCCACCTGTGACAAAAACCAAACCCAGACGGGTTCCTTCTGGCCTGCGTCTGTTGCCTCATGAATTATTAACAGAGAATTGAATTATTTGTTTCCCTGAAACTAGCTTGACACAGAAACAAACATTTCCTGTTTCACTGAAACTTCTTTCCATTGAAAAACAATCCCGACTGTAAATAACCCCACCTATAACTTGCCTTCTCCTCCTATAATAATCTAAGGCAAGTCCACCCTGCTGAGGTACCCAGCAGCAGACTGAATAATGGTCCCTAAAAGATTCCCAGGCCCTAATCCCTGGAACTAATGA
>NW_006289683.1:87622-99199 GCF_000327345.1 Myotis davidii | reverse complement strand
GACACGCGTGTCAGAGGTGACACGCGAACTCATTTTTTTGGTTGATTTTTCTTTGTTAAATGGCATTTAAATATATAAAATAAATACCAAAAATATAAGTCTCTGTTTTACTATGGTTGCAAATATCAAAAAATTTCTATATGGGACACGGCACCAGAGTTAAGTTAGGGTTTTTCAAAATGCTGACACGCCGAGCTCAAAAGGTTCACCATCACTGATCTAGGGCCTTGGGCCATGGTAGGGAATTTGGATCTTATTATAATTATTATGAGTAATCTTTAGGAGATTTTAAGCCACAAAGAGTAGAAGCAAGGGGATCACTTATTAGTCCTGGTAAGAGATGATGTGGCTCCAGAATGTGGGAAGAATTTAGATACAGGACTAAATGAATCAGACTGTGTTTCTGGAAGGGTTGTAAGATGAAACAGCACAGTCCAATTAGGATAACTGGAGGAAGGTTTACTGAAGAGGTCTTTATAAAGGGGTGGGCCAAGTTTGGGAAGCCAAAGAGAGTGCACTACTCTGAAGCTGAGAGCAGTGCTAGGCCCGAAGGGAAAGGGGAGAAAGTAGTTTCCAGGGCCTGGAAGAGAGGCCACGTTGACAAGAGCAGCGGTCTTCAGTGAGGGGCGTGGCTATGCAGAGGGGGCCCTGGCCCCTCCCTCTGACCTCCTGCTGGGGCTCTCTACTGTCACACCCAAGTGCAAACCAGAGGACAAAAGCGATCATTGGTGAGGTCCACACAGGTCAGCCTCCCTGGCAGAGAGCAGGGTAGACAGGGACAGAGTGGGCCTGGAAGGAGAAAAGGAAGAGATGTTGTAAAGATGTTCCAGTTAATCCAATTTATTAAAAGAAAATGTAGTGACTCGAATTTTCTACATTAGTTCCTCAACTCAATTTCATTTAGCCAGAACCTACAGGCACAGAAGCACTGGCCTTTCACCTTCCTGACTTTTCTTTGAACATTTATAACTGCTCCTTTGTCCTAAAGGCAGTCAAAAAAGACAGTGATTAAAACATTATAAGGACTAATAATGCTATCTTCAAAGTTCAGTGAAAACCTCTCTTCTTAAAAAGGCAAAATTTGAAGAAATGTTGCTACATGAAAAATGGATAATATCTACTTTAGACCGAAGAGAACTGAGTTTGTGCAGCCTTGGAAGTAAGGGGTATTTGACAGAGGCAGAATATTGAATCACAATCAGCCACAGCAAGCCTAATTAATACATCTCTCTGCATGGATACCCATATTTTACCAGTTTCGGCTTCCATTTTTTCTTTTGTGTTTTGTTATTACTCTGGAAGATAATTCAGTCAGCATCGTGCATCTCCTCACAGAAATTTTGAATCTTATGAATATGAAAATCATGAACGTGACCCAATTTTATTTTAATTAGTTTTTCTGTTTCCTAATGCAGGATTAACTTCCCAGTATATATGCAGAGATTTAGTAGCAACAGCAACAATGTGCACATTAAAATATGGAGAGTTTCGGCAGCAGTTTGAGTTATGTTAATTACTGGGTTTGTTTACACAGACGTAGATGAAATGCATAACCTTTTAGTTCCTGGTTTGTTTGTTTTTCCCCCTTAATTTGGAAAAATTATGTGCTACCAACAGTAAAACCGTACAACAGTTGTTCAATGTCGTGGAGAAAATCGGGTGCAACCAAGGAGACTGAGAAATAAAGAGATCAAAACTGTCTGAGGTAGTATCTTCAAGCATCCTTCCTCCTGGCGCCTTCCTTGATGATACTGAAAGACCCTCATGCTTACATTTTGCTCAGAATGACTGCCACCACATCCATCTCACTCTTAACTATCCAGCGGGTCTCCACTCACATATCGATTCCAGTGTGGCCCCAACATCTCTTCTGTTTTCACAGTCATTCCCCATATCCTGCTCCCTGGTCCCATTTGCTCCATCCAGGAAGTGGGCCTGAGTGAATGGGGGCCCATATGAGAAAAGAGGAGGAGAAAAAGGCAGATGGTCCCAACAACTAGGAACCAGCAGGGGAGGCACCAGTGCTCACAGGGAAGGTGAGAAAAGAGGCCCATCCCTGAAAACACAAACAGACCAGGCCTGCTTATTAAGGCTTGTTGATCCTAGATCTAGATGCTTCACCCAAGATACCCATTGTTTCGTGACTTCCAGGATTTTCCTCTTAAAGACAGCAGACAGACAGATCTTCACGTTTTAGAATGGAAGAAATGGGTGAAATTACCCAAATTTCTAATGCTTGATTTCAATATCTTCTTCCACCTCTTTCACCCATATGAAAATACCAAATTGACTTAATGGCCATCGACCCAGCTATTGATTGCTTAAAACAGGGGTCCTCAAACTACGGCCCGTGAGCCACATGCAAATACAAGTATTGTATTTGTTCCCGTTTTGTTTTGTTTGTTTTTACTTCAAAATAAGATATGTGCAGTGTGCATAGGAATTTGTTCATAGTTTTTTTTTTAAAACTATAGTCCGGCCCTCCAACGGTCTGAGGAACAGTGAACTGACCCCCTGTTTAAAAAGTTTGAGGACCCCTGGCTTAAAATATCTGCTCTAGTAGTTTATGTTAGACATAGTAATGGCACCCAAGACATCCATGGAACCTGCAAATATATGACCTTGCAAAGCACGAGGGACTTGCAGGTGTGATTAAGATTACTGACCTTGAGAGAGATGATCCTGGATTATCTGGGTGGACCCAACCTAATTACATGAGTCCTTAAAGGGGGAGAACCTTTCCCACCTGTGATCAGCGAACCAGAGAGATGGCAGCATAAGAAGGAAGGACTCAACTTGCTGTTGCTCTCTTTGAAGATGGAGGGTGGAGGTCACAAGCAGAGAATGAGGTCCAGCCTCCTGAAGCTGCAAAAAGCAAGGAAATGGCTTTTCTCTTAGAGACTCTAGAAAGAACTGAAGTCTTTTTTTTTTTTAAATATATTTTATTGATTTTTCACAGAGAGGAAGGGAGAGAGATAGAGAGTTAGAAACATCGATGAGAGAGAGACATCGACCAGCTGCCTCCTGCACATCTCCTACTGGAGATGTGCCCGCAACCCAGGCACATGCCCTTGACCGGAATCGAACCTGGGACCTTTCAGTCCGCAGGCCGACACTCTATTAGAAAGTCACAGTTTGAAGGGAATGAGCGGGGTCCGGGCGTCGGTCCGACACCTACACCGCTGCCTGCTCCTCAGGCTCCGCGTTCTCGGCCAGGTGCAGCTTCTGTCTGTGTCAGTCAAGGATTGGACGCTGCAGACCCGGTCTTTCCAGCCCCGTCTTTCCATCCTGCACAGGCTGGCTCTCCAACTGCGAAAGGGGCTGTGCAAGGGACTCTGACTCTAGAAAGAACTGAAGTCTTTTTTTTTTTTAAATATATTTTATTGATTTTTCACAGAGAGGAAGGGAGAGAGATAGAGAGTTAGAAACATCGATGAGAGAGAGACATCGACCAGCTGCCTCCTGCACATCTCCTACTGGAGATGTGCCCGCAACCCAGGCACATGCCCTTGACCGGAATCGAACCTGGGACCTTTCAGTCCGCAGGCCGACGCTCTATCCACTGAGCCAAACCGGTTTCGGCAAGAACTGAAGTCTTGACAACACCTTGATATTAGCTCAGTGAGATCTGTGTCAGAGTTTTGACCCAAAGAACATAAGGTAAATTTGTATTGTTTAAGCCACTAAGGTGGCTTATTATTGTATTACAGCAGCAGTACAAAACTTAGTCTTCATCACCTCAAACTTGGATTAGCACCATAGAAAATTTCCAATTTCTTCAGCCTCTCTAGTCTCTGGGTCATTTTAGAAATTCTTATTTCAAACACTGTTGTCAAATATTTCTCTACTCATTTGACTTTTCTGTTCAAGAGCCTACAAATGGCATAGTTTTTCAAACTAAGCTCCTCTGAATATCAGAAGATCCGGGTGCCTCCTGTGGGCCTGCTAAAGTTCAGGCTGGAAGGTTAGTGAATGCTGCTGAAAGGGACCTGAAAAGATTCCTGGGAGAGACAGGCCAACAGAATTCTCCAAGGGTTTCCTAGCCAAATATGTTTAACCACAGGCATATACTGGGCAGCTTACAAAGACCCACAGTGTTTGCTAGTTACACTGCCCTACAGATAAAAAACAGTCAGTGTGCTGAAGTAAAACCAGTTCTGCCACTCTGTCCAAAGTTGGTCATACAATTAACCTCTGAACTAGGGACTAGCCAGTATAATGGTTACATTATAACACATTATATGGCTAATTTTCCAGTCCAACCAGATGCCTTTCCAAAGATGAAAGGAAGAGACATGATTTTAAAGAGATCATATAAGCCCAGAGAGACAGCAGAATTCTAGCTCTTAGTTCCTGAACAGCTTTTGTTTTAGATTTCAGACACTGATGAATTAAGCATGAATGCTTTAATTTATCTAAGTTAACAACAGAATCAGAGAGTAAACATCTAAATCAGTATAGGAAAAAATAATTAATCAAAATAAAATTAATAATAAAACTTTAAAAAGGCAAGAATGGGTTAAAAAAACACACACATAGAACATCTGAAAAGAACCCAAGTTAAGCTAGTTTAAGTCCAACACAGAGCTTACATGCTAGTGGAGGAAACATACAACTAACAGGTGAAATAACTAAATGTCATTTCAATACATGCTATGAATAAAAATAAAATAGGGTAAAGCATTAGGGGGAGACTTTTTTTTAGATAAGGGAAGATCTGGGAGAAAGGGGGAGAAGCAGCAAGACTTCCAGACTCTTTATCTTAGGCAGGAAGAGAGGCTGAGAAGAGAAGAGAAGCCATAAAGGAGACGGAGAAGAGGCAGCCAGTGAGGCAGGCAGAGGTGTGTGGCCCAGTGAGGAACTGTTTCAACAAGGAGGACATGATCAACTGTGAAATAAGATTGCCTGGTTACTTTACTACACATCTTTCCCAGACGTGAGGAACACAGCCGACAGCAGGCTCAGTACTGATAAGAGTAATCACAGAGTGCATAAACTACAAAGCCAGCTGCTAACTGCATGAACTTGGAACCCAGACTACATGAAATTGAATCCTGGATCTAAGGGGGGAAAAAAATCCTCTCTGTGCTTCAATTTCCGATCCATGAAATGGGAATAATAATAGCACTTGTTTCTTCTAGTTGTGATTAAATGAGTTAATATTTATGCAACACTTAGAATAAGACTGGCATAAGTTATCATCGTGCAAGTCTTTGTTAAAAAATAGAGAAAAAATTCCATATAGTTGTTCTCCCTTATCAGAGGAGGATATGTTCCAAGACCCCAGGGGACACTTACAGTAAACCACAGATAGTTCTGAACCCTACATATACTATGTTCCTTTCCTATTCATACACACACACACACACACACACACACATTATAATTTAGGTACAATAAGAGGTGAACAATAACATATAAAACAAAATAATTATAACAATATACAGTAATAAAATCATGTGAGTATGGTCTCTCTCAATATCTTACCCTACTCACCCTTCTTGTGATGGATGTAATGGTGGAATCATTCCATAAATAAGGTGGCTGTCACCCATGCATTCTCGTTATGTTGCCAGAACACAGGCACATAATTTTTGTTTCTGAGAGTGTGCTCTTTGCTCTATACACCATGCCTGGCTTTATCATATGCCCCGCAGCATTGCCACAAAGTACCAGAGTTAACCTGTCCTTCCATGTTTTATGCCCTGATGCCTCCTTTGCACTTTTATGAATGTAGGTTCTATTGGGCATCTTCTTCCAGAAGAGCCTGGTTTTCGTTGCAATTAAAAACCTGCTTTGGATGAAATCTTTTTTCCATCAACTCTGCTGGAAATGTGGCCGTAGCTCCTTCATTGGCAGATGCCACCTCTCCAGTCACTTTTATATTTTTCAGGCCAAACCTATTCCTGAATCTGTAAAACGATCCCTTATTTTGCAGCACATGGCTCAGTACCACTAGTTTCAGGGGCTCCCTAGCTGAAGTTTTCCTACAGGCTCAATGCTTTTTGAGGCAACATGCTGATGTCAACTGGAACATGTTCTCTGTTCATGTCTTCCGCTCACAAATTTAATGCCTTCTCCATCTTAACTAAGCCCTTATCACTGTGGCGGTCACTTTTGCAGTTTGAGGTGCAATAGCAAAACTTGCACGAATTTTTCTTCACAGTTTCATGATAGCAGATTCATTCTTACTGTAGAGCTTAGCAACCTCAGCATAAGGTTTTTTTCATTCTTTAGTAAGTAAAAAACTTTCACCTTTTAACTTAGCAGTGGTTCTCAACCTTCTGGTCCTTTAAATACAGTTCCTCATGTTGTGACTCAACCATAAAATTATTTTCATTGCTACTTCATAACTGTAATGTTGCTACTGTTATGAATCGTAATGTAAATATCTGATATGCAGGATGGACTTAGGTGACCCCTGTGAAAGGGTCGTTCGACCGCCAAAGGGCTCGCGACCCACAGGTTGAGAACAGCTGACTTAAAGGAAGCACTTTACAGCTTCTCTTTGGCATATCCCTACTCTTGGGCTTTGAAGCCATCAGTAAGTAAAATAAAGATTACTCGTGCTCAGCTAGTGTTGCTCAGTGGTTGAGCATCGACCTATGAACTAGGAGGTCATTGTTCGATTCCCAGTCAGGGCACATGCCTGGGTTGTGGGCTCAATCCCCAGGAGGTAGCTGATCAATGATTCTCTCTCATCATTGCTGTTTCTATCCCTCTCTCTCTCTCTCCCTTCCTCTCTGAAATCAATAAAAAAATATATTTTTAAAAAAGATTACTTGAACACAAGCATTGTGATACCACAACAATCTATCTGATAACCAAGATGGCTACAAAGTGACTACCAGGCAGTGAGCATATACAGCATGGATACACTGGACAAGGGGATGATTCAAGACAGGGGCAGGATGGTGCATAACAGCATGAGATAGCATCATGCTACTTAGAATGGTGTTTAAATCCAAACGTACGAATTGTTTATCTCTGGAATTTTCCATTTAATATTTTCAGACCACGCTGACATGGGTAACTGAAACCGCTGAAGGCTAAATCACAGATAAGACAGGACTAACTATAATGGCAGAGGTAGGAAGAACAACTTTGTAACGATGTGCATTCTCAACAGGTTCCCGTTGACACTAGACTTATGTAATTGAATTAATAACCATGACTGATAGAATAAGTATATTCTGATTTAAAAAACAGCATGAAATTGACAATGGGTAGGATATAGTTAGTTCTTATTTGTCATAAGGAATGTCTTATTAAATACTGACTGATTCAGAACTCTATCTTGTTACTCCTTTCCCATTGGATTATGCTCTTTTCAATTTAAAATAATCTCAGATGAAAAGTGACAAGAAGTAAACACTTTCTGTATCCATATTTTCTGTAATGAAAGAAACAGCTGAATATTTTCTTGGTGCTAGGTATCATAAGGAGACAAACAAATAATTCTTATGTAATACACTGAAGTAGGTGCTTTGAAGGGTTCATAAAACTGTATGACATCAATGTGAAAGATAAAGTTCATATATATGGGACAATTACACAATTATGAGTATATTGGTAATGAATTTTATAGTGTTATGAGAGATAAGATAATGCAGAGTTCACTGCTGGCTGTAAGGATATTTCATGAATGAAGTGTGATTTTTATCTGGATCTGGGTAATATTACAATCATTATAAGATATGCAAGGACTCAAATGATTTCTCTCACCTGTGAACTTCCTTAGAAAGATTCTATAGAAAGTTCTTCAGCAAAATGGGACATAAACTAAGAGCCAGATACTAGATCCATAAAACCAGAGCTCCACTACAAATGTGGGGCAAGTCCCAGGAAGTCTCAGGATGACAGCTATTCAACAGGACTACAGGGTCACCTCCACACATGAGAGCAACAGAATGGAGGAGTAAGAGAAGGGAAATAGAACTAAGAAGAGGATTTTATGTATTTTAGTTTCATTTGCTGTGATAGATGTTAACGGTATTGGGTCCACTGAAGCATTGGATAAAAACATGCAACAGATGAATTAAACACAGCACCACTAACAAAGACAAATAGAAAACACAATAATTAACTTGAGGGGAACAGGTGAAAAAATATAATCACATCACATTATTTGTCTCAGTAGTGCATGATACTTACATAGTCTCCATAAAGTAAATACTAACTGCTGACTTATCCAAAAATTGCTTCAAAACTATTGGAAGAATGGGGTGGAGAAGGGGGCGATAGACTGAATCTCAACAACTCTAATTCAGAAGATAATTTCTATGCCATTAAACTTTGCAGGCTAGAAGAGAGTAGCAAGAAATATTCAGTGATAAAAAGCAAGGACCTACAACCTAGATTACTCTACCCAGCAAAGCTACCATTTAGAATTGAAGGTCAGATAAAGAGCTTCACAGATAAAAGCTGAAGGAGTTCATCACCATCAAATCAGTATTATATGAAATGTTAAAAGGTCTTCTTTAAGAAGAAGGAGGAGGAGGAGGGGGGAAAAGATTAAAAATATTAATGAAATGGCAATAAATACATATCTATCAACAATTGAGTCTAATAATCAGAAGAAAGGAACAAGGAACCTAATGAACTGATGAATAAAATGGAACCAGAGGCATGGAAACATGAAACAGATTGATAATCTCAGAGGGAAGGTGAAAGGGGAGGCAGAAAGAGATTAACCAAAGAACTTTTAGGCATATATGTATTACCTATATGCACAGACAATAGGACGGCGAAGACCTGGTATGGGGTGGAACCTGGATGGAGAGGGGCAATGGGGGGAGATATCTCAACAATAAAGATTTCTAAAAACCCCAAAAACAAACAACAAAAAAAGAGATAGCAAAATATAAATTACAAATAGGGAGGTAAATTCCATTAGAAAGCCCGCAAAAGTTGAAGGGTTGCCTCTGAAAAGTGAGATTGAGGGAGGGTATTTGTGGAGAGGGGTGGGCAGGAATGGATGGTTTTCATCGTAGGCCTTTGTAAAAGCATTATATGGAAAAAATCCTTGGACTAAAAATTAAAGGAGTAAATAAGAACATCAAAAGACTTTGAGAAGTGATCATATACAGGAGCCCAATGGAATAAACAATGAGATCTCTGTCATTCATTCATACAACAAATATTTATCCAGCACCGTCCTCCTGAGCTAGGCACTAAGTTAGGCCTACAATGGTAAAGATATGTGTGGTCCCAGCATTCATAAAGCTTACAGCAAATAGTAAACAGGAAAATCCTATATAATAAAAGGCTAGTATGCAAACAGACAGAATAAGATATGCAAGGACTCAAATGATTTATCTCACCTGTGAACTTCCTTAGAAAGATTCTAGAGAAAGTACTTCAGTTGGTGGAACAAATGAACGCTATGACATGCTCTGGCCACCAGGGGGCACGTAAGGAACATGGTGGGCGTTGGCCGTGGTGGGATGGTGGAGCAGGTGAGTGGGGGGGAGACCAAGGTGGGGCGCTGGTCACTGTCATCGGGGCAAGCCTCTGGTGGTTACTGAAAATTCTTTGCTCCAGTGCATCTCGGTCCCCCCCGGTGCTCGCACCTGCCGCCAGCACCAGCCCCACTTGTATCTCCTGCTGGCACTGGAGCCACCACTTGCACCTGCTACCGGTGCCCAGCGCCGGCCCCGATTGCTCCTCAGGGCTTCTCTACCTCCCCCTGCTCCTGAGGGGCAATCGGGACTGGCAGCCACCTCTCGCACCCGCTGCCAGCACCACAGCACCAGAGCCACCGCTCACACTCACTGCCGACACCCAGTGCCAGTCCCTATCACTCGGCACCATGAGTGGGTGCAAGTGGCAGCTGCCGGCCCCAATTGCCCAAGGGCTTCTCCACCTTCCCCTGCTCCTGAGGGGCGATCATGGCAGCAGCTGCAGCTTGCACCTGCTGCTGGCGCTGGCCCCAATCATTCCATCCGTGGGTGAGTGTGGCCAGCACCTTCAAGGTGTGGGAGAAGTGGTGGCAGGAGTGGAGCTGCCAGCAGACAGGGGACCTGGGCCACGGTGGGGAGGGCTCAGGTGGGGGTTCAGAGGATGGGCCGAGACCCGCCCATGTCTACTGCACTAGCCTCGAAGCCCACAGTTCAAGGTACACGAAATATGCACTGGGCCCCTAGTAAATATATAAAACAGCGGTTCTCAACCTGTGGGTCGCGACCCTTTGGGGGTTGAACGACCCTTTCACAGGGGTCACTTAAGACCATCGGAAAACACATATATAATTACATATTGTTTTTGTGATTAATCACTCTGCTTTAATTATGTTCAATTTGTAACAATGAAAATATATCCTGCATATCAAATATTTTCATTACGATTCTTAACAGTAGCAAAATTAGTTATGAAGTAGCAACGAAAATAATTTTATGGTTGGGGGTCACCACAACATGAGGAACTGTATTGAAGGGTCACGGCATTAGGAAGGTTGAGAACCACTTACAGAAAAGAAGTACAGATTGCAGTAAAAGGAGGTATGTTTAGAACAAAAAACTAAATACTGTGATAGAAAACGGTGATATGGAGAAGAATGGGCAGCTATTCCAGTTGGTAAGTTTGTCAGGGAAGGCCTTTTTGAGATGATTTGAGACTTGAAACACATGAAGCTCAGACTATGGATGGATGCATATGGATTCCCAAGCAGGAAAGTCTGGTGCATCCAGAAACTGTTCAAAAGCCAGGTGGCCTGAGCACCACCACAGGTGAGCGGGATGATGGCTCTAGATGAGGCTGAAGCAGCATGGCCCAGGTCATATTGCTGCAGGTATACATCTGGGGAGTCCGCAGGGTAGAGGCAATATTTAAAGCCACGTGAAGAGAGAGCACACAGTAACCCATAACCTCACCTAGAGGAATTCCAACGCTTAGGAGGAGCCTGAAAAGGTGGGCACCGCCATTAAGGAAAGGCACACCAAGGAAATCTCAAACCTTCCCCAACAATGCTCTAACACTGTTGCCATTTTTCTAAAATTGCTCCTGCCCTGTCGCTATAATTTGTGTTTATTTTGACGAAGTGCATTACAATTCGGTATTCAGATTTCTGCGCTGGTTCCGGAGATAACTGGAGATATCTGTAACCGAGAAAAATCAATTTACTATTACATAGAGAGCGATTTGCTCATTCCCACTGTAAGTTAGCCCAGGTGGCCTAGATCTCTGGATCACAGCCGCGGGTGAGGAGCTGGGGGAGGGCGCTCCAGGCAGCTGTGGGCTCATCAGGACGGTGCGAGGATTCCGACGGACTTGTCCTCGCGGCGATCTTTGAGCCTCTGCCCCCACCCCCTCTAAGTAACAATACCCCTGCGCACTCGGCGCAGCGCGGGAATCGAACACCCTCCTTTCCGCACAGCCTGGGGCGCGGTACTGAACGCAGAGGCTCGCACCCGCCGCGTGGGACGGCTCCTCGGCTATAGCGGCCCCTGAGGTTAGTACCTGGGAAGTCATGGCCTCGGGCGGCGCCGCCCCAGGTGAGTCAACAGCCGGGCGGGGCCCGGGCAGGGGACTCCAGGATAGTCTCAGGAAAAGGGGGCCGGGGAAAAAACCCACACAAAA
>NW_006289683.1:82047-87534 GCF_000327345.1 Myotis davidii | reverse complement strand
CCCGACGGCCCTAAGGGTGCCGGCCCGGCGGCGCCGCGGGAGCGGAAGAGCCAACCAGCGCCTGTGCCTCGGGCCGATGACTCCCCTCCGCCCGCGCCCCAGGCTTGGCTACGATTTCCTTCACTCTTTGCTCCGCTCCGCGTATAAAAACGCGCGCAGCCCACGGCCCATGCTGTTGCAAAAGAGTTCCTTCTTTTTTACAACGGTGTAGTATTCCATTTTATAAATGTACCATGGCTTTTTTTATCCACTAATGTATTGATAGACATGTGAGCTGTTTATTCTTGTGTATGATCGGGTCACCCCGGGGGTGGCGTGGTTCCAGTTGTGTGCGGGGGAGGCCGCCGAAGCTGCCTCCTGCACTGGACACGTGTGCTACGTTCGGAAAGTTCAAAAATGATCAGTAGTTTGCGATCCCAAATCTGTTTTCGGAGAAGCGTTCCCAGCCCCTCCCTGCTCCCCTCTCAGCTCCTTGGTGCGCTCGTCCAGGAGGAGGGGGTGTGGCGGGGCGTTTCGGGCGGGAAATTCAGAATTTGGGCGGGTGGCCGGGCTCATTCTCTCGCTCTTGTTCCTCTGCGCCGCCGCCGCCGCCCGCCGTCTGCCCCGCCATGCCGTGCTCCGAAGACACGCTCGCCATCTCCCCCAGCAAGCGGCCCCGGCCCGCGGAGGAGGGCGGCCTGCGGCTCCGCTTCGTGCGGCTCTCGGAGCACGCCACCGCCCCCACCAAGGGGTCCGCGCGCGCCGCGGGCTACGACCTGTACAGGTGAGCGCGGGCGGAGGGCCGGGGGAGGCCGCCTTCTGCCCCCTCCTTCCCTGCCCCCGACAGAAGGCTGATTCCCGGACTTTAAATGTATTTCTTTATTGGTTTCAGAGAGGAAGGGAGAAGGAGAGAGAGAGAGAGAAACATCAATGATGAGAGAGAATCATCAATCGGCTGCCTCCTGCACACCCCCCACTGGGGATGGAGCCCGCAACCCAGGCATGTGCCCTTGGCCGGAATCGAACCTGGGACCCTTCAGTCCGCAGGCTGACGCTCTATCCACGGAGCCAAGCCTGCCGGGGCTAATTCCCGAACTTGAGAGCTTTCTGCCACGTTAGCTTACCTTCTGCTGCCACGGCAGAAGCTTCCATTTCAAAGATTACAGAGACAGACGTTTTTTGCATATATGTACAGTTTCCGCCTTTTTTTATATATTGGAACATTTTAGCTTTCCTCTTTAACCTGAATTTAACAGGCATTTGGGCAAAGAGTGTAGAATAGCAAATAAGTATTCATAAATGTGCCCTGAGGCGTTATTTTGCAACATGAAATGTTCTCTGCGGCGTTGTTTTTGCAACATTGATTGCATCCTCTCCGAGTGGAAGGTAGCCTTGCCTTTCAAGGCCCGAGCATGGCGCTGTGCGTAATAGAAGGAAAAGCCAGGGTGGAGCCTAGGTGCTTACTGTGAACGTACCTAGGCAGGATCAATGAAAGCTGCTTTTGTTTAAAGCGCGAATAAAATTTCTCCGTAGGTTCATGTTTAAGTTTGCCCCAAGGACTGGAAATTTCACAAGGGGCTTGAATATGAAAAGCAGAAATGTTAGTAATACTCCCCCCTTTTCACTTGTATACTTTTTACCTATACTAAAAACTTTATATTTTTTTTAAATCTTCACAACAGTCTGAATAGGTGAGTGTTACGTTTTACAGGTGAGGGGTTTGTAAGGAGCTGAATTGATTAATCCAAAGGCTTGAATGTAGGAGAATTTTTGACCCTGAATTAAGTGCCTTTTTTCACTGGACTCCTGTGCCCACTTCTTAGGGCCATTAAGGTAAGTGAAAAGCGATACTGGAGTAGGGAGTGGTCTGAGCCTTAGGGCGTATTTTAAAGCATTCCAGGTAATTCTAACCTGAGAACTATGGTCTAAGTCATAGTAAGTACAGGAGAAGAGGAGAAAGAACTGTAATGATAGTAAGGGAGAAGAGAAAGAAAAAGAAAATGAGGTATAGACTATTGTAGCTGAAAATGAGGTATAGACTATTGTAGCCCCTTACTTTTCATAAGTAGAAATAGTATAATAGCACATAGTTTGATTATACCATGTCTGGGCACTGTTCTAAAGCTAAGAGATTGACGTAAGGTCCTTTGAGCATCTTTATATACTGAAATAGACATGGATCTCTAATAAATTAGTGTGTAACTATTTGAAGAGAGCAAATTTCATTGAAGAAAGATACACTACCTACCGTTTTACCAGTCTTAATGAAGGTCTTCAAAGTGACTTCCTGTTCTGCTTATTTTTAAATTTCTATCAAAGAGGGGGCGACAGTAAAAACAGCAGCAGCAGCACTAGCTGGGTGGACCTTGGAGCATCAGTTCCTCAGCAGTGCGCATCTCCAGGGCTGGTCACAGTGGTCCGCTCTCCCCGCAGCCCGTGAAAGGTCATGGCCGCAGCTGGGTGTGCTTGCCAACCCACCAAGACCAGCAGAATAGATGCAACCCAGCTGTCTGTCCCCAGTTAGGTGGCACACCCATTGCCCCCTTTCCTTCTCTGCATGTTTCTCATGATCCTTTGCAGTGGTTCTCAACCTTCCTAATGCCGCGACCCTTTAATACAGTTCATGTTGTGGTGACCCCCAACCATAAAATTATTTTCGTTGCTACTTCATAACTGTAATTTTGCTACTGTTATGAATCGTCATGTAAATATCTGATATGCAGGATGTATTTTCATTGTTCGCAACCCAGAGGTTGAGAACCGCTACCTTAGAGGATTGTTATGAGACTAATGTGAGTTATAAAAAACAACTGTGCCTGGGGCATAGTAAGGGCTTTATAAATGTTAGCTATTATTTACCATCCTCCCTTGGTTCTCTCTTTATCTTCCTCTTTTCATACCACGTTAGAGAAGCACACGCTTTTTAAAAGTTCATCTTTTCTGTCCCCTCCTTGCTAAATCATTACCTCAATTTCCCAACCAAATTTTGTTCAGGGGAGAATAAAAACATTTATGTATTGTCACCTCTTTCACCAGAAAAAATCACTACATCTAAGTGCCAGTGTTTTGTTTTTTGTTTTTTCAATGTCTTTCCAGTGCCTATGATTACACAATCCCACCCATGGAGAAAACCCTGGTGAAAACCGACATTCAGATAGCTCTTCCTTCTGGGTGCTATGGAAGAGTAGGTAAGCGGTTCAAGGCGTTTTTGTGATACGTTCCTTCATCTTAGTTTTATCTGGGCTATAAAAGAGGGAAGGGATATTTCTTGGCCTGAGTCCTAAAATAAGGAAGTGCCAACTGTGATGGCAAATGCAGCCATTTGAAAACTTTCATTTACATAATTATACTTTGGAGATATTCCAGTTCTGTTTCAAAGCACTGCAATGAAGCAAATATCGCAATAAAGCAAGTCACGTGATTTTGGGGGTTTTCTAGTTCATATGAAAGTTAATGTTTACACTCTTTTGTAGTCTATTAAGTATACAACAGCGTTATGTCTAAAAATGTACATACCTTAATTTAAAAATACTTTAGTGCTTAAAAAATGCTAATCATCTAAGCCTTCAGCAAGTTGTAATCTCTCTGCTAATGGAGGGTCTTACCTTCAATTTGTAAAAAATGTAATTGCTGCGAAGCACAATAAACAAGGTATGCTTATATCTGCTTTTGCCTCTTATCTCTGCTATTTTTCCGATTCCTTACTTTAGCTCTTACAAGGCTCACATTGGCTCAAGAGGTTCTCGCTGTGAGAAAAACTGAAAATATAGGTGATTTTTAACTGGCACTTTTTCCAGTGTTACCACCAACTCCTCCTTAAAAAACCAGACTGCATATGAAGTCAAGATTTCTTTGTGAAGATGGTGATGAGAACGGCTAATATTTGTTATTTAAGAAATTTGAAGCCTGCTCAGGATAATGGCACATGGCACATGGCATTTTATATCACGAGAGTGAAATTTCTAAAACCTGTTAGTCCCAGAGTATTTCCAGCCACGTAGCCTGTTGGGTTTGCCCCCTTGAAGTGTGTTAGGGAAACACCTCACAGGGGAGGAGCTAAGACAGAATGGAGTGTAAGTTCTCAGATTCGACTTTCCTAGAGTGATGCAGTTGTCCCTGGAGAGAGAGTTTAAAACTTCTTTTCAAAAGCATAATTACTTCCTGACTACCTTCAAAGTGAACCTAAGGAGCAAGTGGAACTGTGACCCACCCTCCTGTCCCAGGGTTGGGTGGGAGGTGATAGCAAGAGTATCATTATCTTGCTGGCCATGAGGCCTGCTGATGCCCCACTCCAGGCACTTACCACCTTATTGTCTGTGTCCATGGGTTATGCACACATGCATACAAGTTCTTTGGTTGATCTCTTCCCACCCACCCCTGCTTTTTATATTTTCTTTTTAAGAATAAAAGGCATAATAAGAATAAAAAGCATAGTAAATTGAGTTTCTAAGGTTTAGTTTTTGGCATTTCTTTTCAACTGACATTAAGCCTTTTACTCTGGTTCACTTGTTACATACGGACATGTCTTTTGGCATCTGTATCATGAGTTGGAGCCCCAAGTTCTAGACTGGGCTCTGCTACTCTTTGATTAGGTTTATGACTCCTCTCCCTCTCCCATATCCCCTCTTCCCGTCTACATTACAACATGCTCAGAACTCTCATTTTAAAACAAAGTCCTTTTCCTCAGTTCTGTGCCCCTGCCAGCTACAGTCCTCCCATTGTGGCCTTGCTTCACAGAGTCGTCTATGGTTGTCCCACTTGCTCACCTTTCAGTTCATTCTAGTAGTCCTTGGCTACACCACCCTAGTCCTCCACTGACTGAACTTGGATGGACTGACTTAACTTGGCTTCAAATTAAACCTTGTCAGATTTTTCTAAACTATTCTTTTCTACTTTGGTAATACAGAGTAGTAAGTAAAGTGAAGATGAAGATATCAATGATAGGAAATAAGAGTAATAACATGCTTAAATTGTGTCAGTTATATCAAGTAATTGCCCTTCCCCCTTAAAATAGCCAATTTCTCCTTTTTTTTTTTTAGCTCCACGTTCCGGCTTGGCTGCAAAACACTTTATAGATGTAGGAGGTATTGTATTTACATTTTTATTCTGTAAATATTTCTAAGTATTTACTTTGCATTTGCTTATTAAGAGGAAGTAATATAATGCCAAATTTTATTCTTATTTTATTTCAAGAAAAGGAAATGGTTTCTGTTGTGTCTTGCCTTTTAGAAATTTCAGTCTCTGAATAACAGACAATCATGATAGTTATAAATAGTATTTGAATATGTTTAGTTTTTAAATGACCATTATGTAAAATGTATGTTATTTTACTACTAGGCTAACTAGACACTCTCTGACAGAGTTTTTGCCTTGGTTTAGTGTTCATCTGCATTTAGTCCAAACATGACTCCATTTATAGAAGGAAGTTTATTATTATAAGAGAAGGAAGAGCTTTTGTGTCACTTAAGCAAAAGGTTCTAGAAAATGCAGGTATATATTATAGTAAGA
>NW_006289683.1:76134-81926 GCF_000327345.1 Myotis davidii | reverse complement strand
TGGGGAGAGAGAGAGAGAAAGAGAGGGAGAGAGAGAGAGAGAAAC
This sequence comes from Myotis davidii, assembly GCF_000327345.1. Lineage (NCBI taxonomy): Eukaryota > Metazoa > Chordata > Mammalia > Chiroptera > Vespertilionidae > Myotis > Myotis davidii. The sequence continues at coordinate 81,881 of NW_006289683.1, read as the reverse complement.
ATCAATGATGAGAGAGAATCATTGATCGGCTGCCTCCTGCAAGCCCCACACTGGGGATCGAGCCCACAGCCCAGGCATGTGCCCTGGCAGGGAATCAAACCCTGACCTTCTGGTTCATAGGTTGATGCTCAACCACTGAGTCACACCAGCTGGGCCTGTTTCAGTTTCTTGCTGAGCAAGTCCTCCATGGCTCCTATTCCCTTATAACAGAGCCTTACTCAGTGTCTCCCAAAGCCAACAATTTCCTCACCAGACCCCTTTCATGAGGCAACCTTAGTCTCCAATGCTGGCCATCCTTGTACCACCTTACTGAACGGAAATTCTCACCTTCCTGATATGCCTCCCTTACTTGGATCTCATTCCTGGTGATAGGCCCCATTGACAAGGTTATGTCCGGACCCTTCCTTATCCCCATTGATAATAGCGAGTGCTTCACTAACATGCTGAAGCTACTTTTGACAGATGAGAAAACTGGCTCAAAGATGAGTCCAAGTAGACACATTAAAAACCTGGAACCTCCGTCCATATGATTTCACTCCACTTGTTCTTTCCACCACCATTTAATGCTGTTGATCCCCCTGCCATCCACCACCAGCCATAGTCTGTCCTGAGTTAGCTCATTGTCACATGCACTGCATAGGTTATAAGCACGATTGAGACCTGTCCTTGATCTGTATCTCCTGCCTGCCCCGTAGTCTCCCCATGGTGTCACTAGGTGGTGCTGTGGGACAAGACAAGAGCCCAAAAGCAGTTCCTAAGAGAAGCTGAGTTTGACACAACAGAGATGGACCACCCCCTGGGATTGAAGATTAATTACGTGGGCTCAGTTATGTGTGATTTTCAAAAATACTTGTATACAAGGTCAAGTATGGTAATTTAGGACTATAATTTAAGGATATAAAAAATTGTGTATATTTAAAAAGAAATTTCAAAGGGTTGGGAAAAGCACATGGGCTTTGGAGAAACAACAATGAGAATTAGTGTGCACACCTGTGAAGGGTTGGAGGATTAAATGCTAATGTATGTAACTCTAATACTATTTGACTCATTAAATCCTGGAAGTTCTATTTCCTGTGCCCTAGGGACTTCAGACTTTTTTTTTTTAATGTGGAAACTTTGTTAATAATTTTTGCTCTGTTGAAGCAGACCCTCTGAAAAAAAATCATGTAAAGGAAATGGAAAGTTAGTTTGCCTGGTGATTGGTTTGGTATTTATAAAACCACATTGTGGTGTGTTCTTGGATGCAAAGTATCTTAAAAATGTCTCTTAGGCACAGGTCTATCACAGTTGGCCACAGTTTTTATTTCAGAGGAAAGATGTTGTTAGAAATCCCAGGCTGTACATAAGGGTCAAAGGGAAAAGTTGAGTATGCAGGATTCTGTTCAGAACTCACATCTGGTAGGTGTGGATAGTTTTCACTAAAGGTTTCCAACAAACGACATGCCAAAGTCTTGACAGAGTAAAACATTGCCTGAAGTCAGTTAATCACTCTGCCGGTTCCAATGCATGATTTTTCCAGTGATAACTTCAAAACACTTGCTGCTTTCTCATGAAGAGAAATATCCCTGCTGTAGCTTATGTCCCTTACTATGTGGGTTTTTCTTTTTTTTTTTTTTTAAATATATTTTATTGATTTTTTACAGAGAGGAAGGGAGAGAGATAGAGAGTTAGAAACATCGATGAGAGAGAAACATCGATCAGCTGCCTCCTGCACACTCCCCACTGGGGATGTGCCCGCAACCCAGGTACATGCCCTTGACCGGAATCGAACCTGGGACCCCCCAGTCCGCAAGCCGACGCTCTATCCACTGAGCCAAACCGGTTCGGCTGTGGGTTTTTCTTAAAGGTCAAGTTGCCTTTGAGTGATAAGTGAACTTAGAACTGTTTTAGTTTTGTTTTGTTTTTTAATACTTTTGGCATTCATGCTAAAAAGTAAATTTAATTGAGAGCTTTTTTTCCCTGCCATACATTTTAATTGACTTCAAACAACTTCATTTCTTTTAGTTAGTTGAAGGTTTTCCCATGTCTGTGTGCTGCGCATAAAATCTTGGTGGATCACCTGGCATTGCAGAATTCAAAATTCAAAACCCAACCATTTGAGTTTGATAAAACAACTTTATAGATAGATAGTAAAGGCCTTTACACAAAGGGAGTGTTTTTGTATCTTAGGAGATAGCATAGACTGAAAAAATAAATACTTGAGTCATATGCAAAAGATTTAAATACCCAAAGAGATTAGAAAAAAATATAAACAAAATATAGAAGAGAACATGCAAGTACGCAGCAATCATATGGAGGGGGAAAAGTCCAGCCTCACTAGTCACCAGGGAAATGCAAAGTAATGCCATGAAATACCATTTCATTTCTTTCTCATTACTTTGGCTGGAATTAAAAAGATGGCTACCTCTGGTATTGCAAAGACTTTGGAAATGGGCCTTCTTAAATACCGTTGATGGAAGTTTGAAGTGCTACACCTTTTTTTGCAAATTGTCCACTAAAATTTAAAATGTACACACCCTTTGACCCAGAAAAGTGCTTTTTGGAAACTATTTGATGAGGATAAAAAGCAGTAATATACAAAGACATATGTACAGGCCTGCTCTGTGTATTATAGCAAAGTGAAAATAACATGAATGTGTGATAATATTTAAGAAATACATACAATAATGGTCCTGTGTATCTTAGATTTAAAAAGAATGACTAAGACATGCATATTAGTCTCAAAGAATGTCTATGTGGCAAAAAAGAAAGTAATGTATAAAATATACTAGAGGCCCGGTGCACGAATTCGTGCACGGGTGGTGTCCCTCAGCCTGGCCAGCAATCAGGACCTATCAGAGCGGGCCAGCCAGGGGCAGAGACTGTGGGAGGTTGGCCGTGGGAGTGCACTGACCACCAGGGGGCAGCTCCTGCGTTGAGCATCTGCCACCTGGTGGTCAGTGCATTGTCATAGTAACTTGTAGAGACCAGTGGTAATGGTTGCTTAGGCTTTTATGTTATATAAATTACTGTAATATTGGCTACCTGAGGGAGGGTAGGGGAACATTATTAGCTTTTACTTTATATGCATCTGTACTATTTGGGTAATCTAAAAATGTTCTGGTAAAATAGGAACAAAAGAATTTAGAAGCCAATCCACATTGTCTTATCTTGCACATTCTAGATAAATGAGTCCTACTCTGTACTCCAAGCCTTGCAGTATGGGATTCCATTGCCTTCAGTGGTCATCTGTGCAGGCCATGGATAGCATGTCCTGCTGAGGGCTTTCTGCGTTAAATCTCATCTACATTATTCCTGCAGCCAAAATTCTCTGCACATAGATCTAAAGGAAAGAGTTGGTCCCATCTTTGTCTTAATTGTATCAATAAATATTAAGGACGGATTTAATGGTCAGCTGGTAATGGGGAAAGAAATCAGTATTCTTTGAATTGGTCATTGCTGTATAAGTAGAAAGGAAGACTGTTTTAAGAAATACTTAAATTCAATTTCACATCCCTAGTAATTTATTCATAAAGCACAGGGGTTAATTTAAACTTCTCCTGGGATCCGCTGGAAAAATCTAAAATGTTGATTTTTCTGAGTTTTGTTTTTTTCCTATGGTGGAACTTTTTTTTTTTTTTAATTTACTTTCTCTCCTTCCCCCTATATGAGAAAATTGAAAGGAAATGCTTACCCTTGTTCTAAAAAAAAAAGGGTGTTTTTTTTTCCAGTTGACCTTTAAATAATGAAGCCTGCCAACTGCATTGGTACCCATGGAGCTAAGTTCCTGATTACTTTTATTTCCTTTTTTCCTTTGATAAGAGGGTGTGGTTTTTTTTAGAAGGTAGGTGTTACTAGATAGACATTACATGGACCTGCATTGAATTAGGTTTGCATGAATTCTATCCAGCATTTTACAAAACAAGGGAAAAGAATTAGCAGGTATAAAGGAAATGGGTAGGAGTGGAGGGGAGATTGGAGAGTGACTGCTAGTAGATAGGGGGTTTCTTTTGGTCTAATGAAAATATTCTGAAATTGATTATGGCGATGGTTGTACAACTCTGAATACACTAAAAATTGTTGAATTGTGAATTAAGTTTCAATGTTAAAAAAGAAATGAAAAGGCCTTGGTGCCACCTATATTATCTGTGCTTGTATTTATGGAAACATTTAAATTCCTGGCTCAAAGGTAAGTGCTAACAAGTCTGGTGAATGTACTTCTCTGGGCCAACACTGGGCTCTGGCTTACATTTCTCTTTTGCTCTTGTGTTTATAGTCTCAAACAGGTACTAATTATACAGGATTCTAGGTAAAAGTGTGCTCATTATTAAGCTAATGTGTTAATGTCTTCTGAGAGATCACTCTCTAAGAAAAGGTGGTGGCTTAAAATAAAAGGTTCAGCTCCATTTTTATTATAGAAATGAAATGTGCTGATATTTGGTAGACGGCTGCTTACTGATGTCAGCGTTGACTTACTCCACTGCCGATCTTCAGGCTTTCAGACATTTTTATTTATGACTCAATCATATTTCAATGTGGAGACTAGTAGGAAGCTGCCACCAGGAAAAGCCTTTAAAATCCAAATCATAATTTTCTCCTGGTCTTTTTTGGCAGGTGTGCAGCGGATAGACAGTGGGTTTGGAGAGCAATTCAGGACCACCTGTCTGAGTTGCGAAGTGCCTGCTCGCAGTTTAGAGTAGGAAATTGTCACCATTTATAAGGGTAACCGGTTGGACAATAAGGACTACCTTCTAAATTCTTATTTGCATATTAGTAAGATTTCTTAGTTTTGATGTTTTACGTAGTTACCAGATGCTTACTCAGTTGTATAAAAATCTCAGCCATGCCAGGCTGGTAAGGCCCAGCTGGTTGAGAGTTGACCCATGCATCAAGAGAGGTCGCTGGTTCGATTTGCAGTCAGGGTAAAAGCCCAGGTTGCAGGCTCAATAACCCACCAGGGGGCTGTGCAGGAGCAACTGATCAATATTTCCATCTCATCAATGTTTCTATCTCCCTCTCCCTATCTCTCTAAAAATTAATTTTAAAAAATCTATAAAAATCTCAGAGCCACATAAGAGTGATTTTTGAGGTAATTGCACACTTTTAGTGTTTTGGTAGCATAAAACAAATTAACATTATTTTTCTTTTCTCCAGCTGGTGTTATAGATGAAGATTATAGAGGAAATCTTGGTGTTGTACTGTTTAATTTTGGCAAAGAAAAATTTGAAGGTATGTTAAATACATATGGTCACATAGATGCAGCGAGTTTTCCAAGTTATGTACTTCTAAATGGCACATGCTATAGTTCTCGTTGTATAAGGCAGAGTACAGAGAATGCATTAATAAAAGATCAGTAACACACTTTTGTGTTTTTTTTTCTCTTTGAAGTAAAAAAGGGTGACCGAATTGCACAGCTCATTTGTGAAAGGATTTTTTATCCAGAAATAGAGGAAGTTCAAGTAAGTATCATAAAAACTGAGTAGGGAATGAATGCTCAGTGAAGGAAATTAAAATTGTGAGATTTAATATGCTATCTGTAACTAAATAGCATATATGACTAGTCCCATTTTTAAGCAAAATTAAAATCTTAGCTGTAGAATTTCTTGATGATTTTCATGGCTATCATATAGCATTATATTGGGTAATAAATCATTTAAATGTACTGTGAAATTCTATTTCCTTAGCTTTTTTGAAAATTATTCAATATTTAAATTTATGGAACTAAAATTTAGTTTGGTTTTCTGTAATCTTTTTTAAATGGATTAGCA
>NW_006289683.1:74012-76119 GCF_000327345.1 Myotis davidii | reverse complement strand
AATGAAAGTCTTATTAATGAAGAGCTGGGGAGAACTGAGAGGATCTGAAATTAACCAGATGGCTTACTACCTTTTATCTTTTTAGGTTTTGGATGACACTGAAAGGGGCTCAGGAGGTTTTGGTTCTACTGGAAAAAATTAAAATTTATGCCAAGAATAGAAAATGAGAAATAAAGAGTTTTTGTTTGGTGTCTTACACTCCTGTAAATTTAATAGCTTTAGATTCTAAAAATATTTGGTTCTCTTATGATCAAGGAAAAAGGTAATCTGTTGGGATCACATTGAACTTTTTTGTGTTTTTCTACATTTGTTGTTGTATAAATATTCATGGTAACCTAATAGTTTGTTTTTTTCAATCAAATGTACATCAGTTATAGATCCCCAGAACTGTATTATTTAATTCACTAAATGCTACTCATTCAACAACTTATTCTTCGGTTTGTTCTATAGATCATAAGCAAAGCCTTTTATTCAATAAATTTGAATTCTCTTATGTAAACTGAACTAAAAGATAATTAAAAAAGTTATTCCTTGTTCTCTTTATTGGTATAAAAACTCTGTGTGTGTGTGTGTGTGTGTTTGTGTGTGTGTAGAGAGAGGGTGCGGGGAGTGTCTAAACTTTTAAGCTTAGGATTTCTTGGTGAGAGTGGGAAGAAGGGAATCATCAGTTTCTTTTTCTATTTTTAGTGTTTTTTTAATCTTCCTTTGGTAGACCCCAGGTTGAGTGGGAAGAGTATGTTTGTGAAAGGAAATATCACTTGGAAATTTCCAGTTGGTTTATTTCTCCAGATTTTGTTTCATCAAGTAAATTGTACGAGTTGTAGTTAGTATATTGGTTTGCCTCACTGCAATAGCAATAATAGGCTGTATCCGAGGGAATATTGAATTTAATCAGGATAAACTAAATATAATGATGTATGCTTAGTCCACTGAGTTTATCCAACCCATGTACTTTTGCTTAAATATGTTTAAGCAGCATTTCATTTCTGTGGATTTGTTTGATTAACATCGGCAAACTTCTAGGTGTGCTTTCTATACTCATTTCCCAGACCCCTTTGCACCAGGCTGTCAAGTACACTAGTGTGGGACTCCAACGCATCATTTTTGTATGTGGGGTCACACAGCAGACTGCCGGAGCTGGCTGCCCAGGTTCTAGGAGCACAGGCTAGAGTTTGTTGCTGCCCATCCAGTGGTTCTCTAGGCCATTTAATACCCTGCAATGTAGTGGGTCGCTCTTCATTAGTGAGTCATGATAGCACAGTGGGTCATAACTAGCATTTAAAGAAACTGAATAGAAAAACAGTGACACTTGTCAGGTGGGTAAATACTATGAAGATTGAATTACATATTTATGCGTGTACTGAGTCGTATAAATAATTTCTGCTAAATTAGCCAGAGTAGGTTCTTTTGTCAACATAGTAACAGTTGAGTAAGAACAAATAGTATGACTACTAAGAGATATGGTCTTATACTGTTAAATTAGTTACCCCTTACTGAAGTCCACTATATTAAGCACTTACAAACTCTTACAGCATACCTGTGGGAGAGTAGATAAAATACTCTTTATAGATGACAAAAATAGGCTCAGAGGGCCCTGGCCAGTATGGCTCAGTTGTTTGGAGCATCATCCTGTGCACCAAAAGGTTATGGGTTCAGTTTCCGTTCAGGGCACATACCTAGGTTATGGCTTTGATCCCTAGCTGGTGAGTGTACAGGAGGTAACAGATGATGTCTCCTCTGAGCTTCCTCTCTCTAATTTTTTTTTAATGAAATCTTTATTTCAGATTATTACATTTGTTCCTCCTTTTTTCCCCCCATAGCTCCCCTCCACCCAGTTCCCACCCTGCCCTCTGCCCTTACCCCCCCCCCATTGTCCTCATCCATAGGTGCACAATTATTGTCCAGTCTCTTCCTGCACCCCCCACACCCCTTTCCCCCCAAGTATTGTCAGTCCACTCCCTTTCTATGCCCCTGATTCTATTATATTCACCAGTTTATTCTGTTCATAAAATTATTTATTCACTTGATTTTTAAATTCACTTGTTGATAGACGTGTATTTGCTGTTCATAATTTTTATCTTACCTTTTTCTTCTTCTTCCTCTTCTT
>NW_006289683.1:63222-73140 GCF_000327345.1 Myotis davidii | reverse complement strand
GCGAGTTCCAACCGATGCCGGACAGTCCTGTTTCTCCCGTTTGAGTCTGGGTCCCCAGAGACTCGCCCGGAACTGGAGCTCAGAATCTGAGACTCCCTCCCGATTGAATACGCCAACCGCGCCCTCAGCTACCAGCCCGCTCCGCGCGTACCTCCGCACCTTTATATTTTCCGCACTGCACCTCCTCTGAGTCTCTATGCTGTTCTCTTTCCTTCTAGTTGAAGAATTTCCCCTCAGTCAGTCTTCCTGTGGTTCTGGGTGATGTCCATTGCGTCTTTTAGTTGTATTTTGAAGTCTAATTTTTTTTTTTTAAGTCCCAGAGGTATTTAGTAACTTGCTTAACATTTCAGCCAATATGACCACTAATAAAATTTGGACCCTATGTTTCAAAGCCAAAGTACTATAAAATTCTTTATAGTACTTTAATCTTTCAGGTGGTAGAATATAGAATGGAAGAGGTAGTTAATGAAAGCCCTTATCTGTTTCATACCTGGAATATTTTTCCATCTAGGCACCATACTTGATGCTCAGATCTGTAGCTACTTTGAAAGAGACAACCATATCCATGGGGGATAGATCAAAGACTTGGCTACTTGGAGAAGTGTATGTGCTGTAATGGGGGCAAGGGAAATAGCAGAAGGTCCCTGGGATATGTATGATAGATGTTATTAGATCTTAAAGACTCCTAAGGGATAGGCTTGTGAGATTTGAACTACAGATACTATCTGAGATAATAGAAAAGGTATCTTGGTCTTTGCCCCTGGTTCCTGACATGGCTCCTAAAATCCTTGTAATTTCCTAAGTGATAAGAACACTAGGAGCATCTCTTGTTTTAATATTGGTCTTTGACCTCTGTTCCTGACAAAGCTGAAACCTTATAGTTTCCTGGGTGATGGAAGTGTCTCTGGTTCTAATGAGATGACTCTAGGTGGGCACCTTGGTGGCTCCTGGATGGGGACTGGTCACCAGAAAGACCATGAATAGAAGCCTAGAATTTTCAGGCCTTCACCCCACCCCCCATTCTCTTAAGAAGGGAGAAGGCTTGAAAATGGAGCTAAGAGATGAAGCTTCCATAAAACCCCAAATCTCTGGGCTTCAAAGAACTTCCAAGTTGGTGAACTTATAGAGGTGCTGGGGGAGTGGTGTGCTCAGACAGCATGGAGGCTCCATCCCCATCCCACATACCTTGCCCTGTGTTTCTCTTTCATCTGGATTCTCATCTGTGTCCTTTATCATACCTTTTAGTAAACTGAGCATAAGTGTTTCCTCAGGTTGTGTGAGCTGCTCTAGGAAATTAAGCCCAAGGAGGGTGGGTCTGGAACCTCTAATCCAGCGGTCGCCAACCTTTCAGACCTCATGGGCCACCAGTAGTTGGTCAGAAGCAGAGGTGCTAACCTGGGTTTGTGACCAGCTTCTGAAGTGTGTGTGTGTGTGGGGGGGGCGGGGAGGAGACATTCTTGTGGGACTGAGCGCTTGGCCTGTGGCCTCTGACACTGTCTTCATGTCGACAGTGTCAGAACTGAATGAAATTGTAGGACACCCAGCTGGTGTCACAGAGAACTGCTTGGTGTAGAGCAGTGGTTCTCAACCTTCCTAATGCCGCGACCCTTTAATACAGTTCCTCATGTCGTGGTGACCCCCAATTTCATTGTTACAAATTGAACATAATTAAAGCATAGTGATTAATCACAAACACTGTGTGTGTGTGTGTGTGTTTTCCGATGGTCTTAGGCGACCCCTGTGAAAGGGTCGTTCGACCCCCAAAGGGGTCGCGGCCCACAGGTTGGGAACCGCTGGTCTAGAGGAACGCCTCTACGCTTCTGGTGACCAGAAGTGAAATGCATGTGAGTAGTAAAGGACACTCACAGGAGAAATGACATAGTCGAGAAGAACTGGATTTTAAGTTTGGTAACTTCCCAGCCAGAACCAGGCATTTTTCCTCATCCTTCACAGTTCTGTCTCACTAATGACCCCTCATCCACTCCTGTCCTTGGTACTGTAACATCAGAAGAGGAACAAGCAGGGCGACTCCTACAGACTAACCTGATGCTCCAGTTCACCGTGGTGGCTATGCAATGGGAGCCGTGTGCCAGGACTTCAGCAGTTGGCCTGGGTGAATGGGGGGCCGAGGCCCAGAGCACCTTCTCTGCACAGCACTTCCTGCCACATGACTATCGTTATCCCACCTGGGAGGAGCTATCAAATGATTATTTCCTCAGATTCATTTTCCATCTCATCAATGGAAGAATGGTGGAAGGCTACAAGGCTAGGATACACAGGCACCTGGAGTTTTATGACATGAAGGTATCAGAGTTTGGGATTAATGGGCCTCAGAAACATTGACAAGTACATAAGTATTGAGTCCAAGTTGTCATATAGAACATTCTTAGCAGGGCTCCTACCCCAATCCTCTTGCTTTGACTATTCCCAAGTCACCCTAAGTCCTCTCTCATCTGCCTTCCTCTTCCCCCACATCTTTAACTCCGACAGTGGTCCCCATTAAGAGTACTAATAGTTGGCACTTATCTCTGGTCCCCCCCTCCCCCCCAACAAACTTCTTTTCCTCCTGCTCACCTCTACAGCATACCCATAAGGCAAAGGTGATAGACCGTTAAGAACAGCAGATACAGATGATAGAAATCACATGGGCCAAAATTTCCTAATAATGGTAGTAATATTTATAGATTCAGAGAGCATCCCTATATAGAGAGAAAGCTTGACAGAGCCCACCATAAGAGGCATGTAATCATTCTAGTAAAGACAATGTGATTGACCTTTGTCAGGCATTTAAAACCATCTTATCATATACTCATTAGTGTAAAATATACTATTTTATGTAACTGACCTGGTCCTTTCAGCTGAGAAATATGTTCTGGTATTGTATCATCATCCTAAGAAGACAGGTGAGGTGGGAAGGAATAATGTTTCAAAAGTGAAAAAGAAATGCCTTTTGCAAAAAAGATACATCTCTACTTGGAGATGGATTGGGTACACAGGGTTTTGACATTTCTCTTTCCCGTACTGAAAAGAAAATGAGGAGAAAGCAAAATATAAATGAAACTGAAATTTTTCCCGAGAATCTTCTCAAGAAGTATATGAAGAAGAAAACAGTACATTAAAAATGATCTCCCCTTATTAGTAAACATGGTTAATTTGGGAGAATTTTAAAAGATCCAGAGGTCCAGCTGGTGTGGCTCAGTGGCTGAGTACCGAGCCATGAACCAGAAGGTCACTGTCTCGATTTCCTGTCCAGAGCACATGCCCAGGTTGTGAGCTTGATCCCCAGTAGGGATGTGCAGGAGGTAGCCAATTGATGATTCTCTCTCATCATTGATGTTTCTATCTCTCCCTTTCCCACCCTCTCTCTGAAATCAATAAAAACATATTTAAAAAATAAAATAAAAAGATCCAGGTGGTTCCCTAAGGAAAATGTCTATTTATAAAAGTAAGATTATAGAGAAAATTTAAGATTAATTTGATTAACAAGTTATTACATTATGTCTTGGTTTGTATCTAATTTTTAAAAAATGAGTAAAGAAAAATGTCTAATCTATATATACTAGTGACCCGGTGCACGAAATTTGTGCATGGGGGTGGGGCTGGTGTCCCTCAGCCTGGCCTGCACCCTCTCCAATCTGGGACCCCTCAGTGGATGTCCCTACAGGGATCAGGCCTAAACCGGCAGTCAGACATCCCTCTTGCAATCCAGGATCGCTGGCTCCTAACTGCTCACCTGCCTGCTTATTAGTATAGATAGAGGCCTGGTGCATGGGTGGTCTGCCCTGAAAGGAGTCCCGGATCAAGGGTGGGGGTCCTCGCTGGGGGGTGTGGCCAGCCTGGGCAAGGGGCTGAGAGCCATTTGTAGGCTGGCCACACCCCCATCAGGGTGAGGGTCCCTGCTGGGGGGCATGGCCGGCCTGGGTGAGGGGCTGAGGGCTGTCTGGGGGTAGTTTGCAGGCTGGCCAAGCCCCCAGCTTTGCCTGGAAGGATGTCCAGAAGGTCTCCGGAAGTTCTCCTGGTCTAATTAGTATATTACTCTTTTATTAGTATAGATAAAAGCCCAGCGACTGAAGGGTGGAACAACCAGAATGACTGGTCGACCAGTCGCTATGATGTGCACTGACCACCAGGGGGCAGACGCTCAACACAGGAGTTGCTTCCTGGTGGTCAGTGCGCTCCCACAGTGGGAGCAGCCACTCAGAGGGTGGGTCCACAGCTGCTCGACTGACCGGGGTGAGCGGCGCCCCCACAGCAGGCTGATCCCCGCAGGCCATGCCTCCCACCAGTGCATGAATCTGGGTACCAGGCCTCCACTTTTAAAATAAAATTATGTCTAATTTTTTAAAATGGGTTTTACAGATGAGTAAAAAAAGCCTCTGGGAAAATATATACCCAATAATAATTATCTCTAGTTGTTGGAAATGTAATTTTTTCCTTTTTTGCATTATCTATATTTTAACATTTTTTTACACGAAAGCCATATTACTTGTTTTGAAATGCTTAGATTTTTATAATAAATTTTTTGTTTAATTTTGACCACATTTGCTATTTTAATGAATATTTTAATATTGAAAATATGGGGGAGTTATAACTATAAATTGTAAGTTTTGAAGAAAAAAAATATACAAGTGTGTATAATGAAGAAATACTAGCTTTGGGAGTTTTAGACCCACGTTTAAGTTTTGCTCTTTGACTAACTAAAAGATCTGAATAATTTGAATAGCCTTACAGATTCTCAGTGTTCTTATCATAAAATAAGGAGAGTGCATCAAATAATTTCCCCTGGCCTTTCCTGCTCTCCTATTCCATTTTTTGTAAATCTTGAGACTAGATTTTATGGCTGTAGCGAACCACTGCCACCTGGTGGCAGTTATCTAAAGTGAAGGGGCTGCATTAAAGGTATAAAAACATCATTTTACATTCATTCATGTTTAACTTTGCCCAGTTACATTTGCTGGGCAAGTGCCAGCATCATGATTCATTCACTTTAGTGTTTTTATGTTTGTTTATTTTTTTAGTTAGAGTTGACATTAATACTAGTATATAGTAGTTTCAAATGTACAGCGTAGTGGTTAGACATTTATATAATTTCCAAAGTGATCCCCCGTAAGTCCAGTACCCACCTAGCACTGTGCATAGGTATTACAATATTATTGACTACTATTCCATTTAGTGTTCTTCTACATGATACAGGTCAAACAACTAAGACATGAGTGGTCACATGCTTGCTGTGTTGCTTGAGGACATCATCTAACCACTTTTGAGTCTATGACTTCCCATCTGAATAATACAGATAATACTATCCACCTAACATTATTAGAAAATCTAGAGATGATGAATGTAAAATATCTCACACAGTCCATGGGGAAAAATATTTGGTCAATAAATGCTAGCAACTATCCTTGGAAAGGTTATTATCTAGAAGGTTGCCATCTAAATTCTAGACAAATATAGAAATCTGTGTGGTATGTGATATGCCTTGAAAATACAAAGAAGGCACATTCAGAAACTGTCAAAACCAAACTTCAAATAGACTAGAGTATAGAGGACATGTAGGAAATTGCTAACTATTTGGAATGGTACGTTGCAAGTCCACTTTGGAGGGCCCTAAACACCAGGGAAACAATGGCAAGCCATGGAATAATTGGGAGCAAAAAGTAAGATTAGCCCAGCTGGCATGGCTCAGTGGTTGAGTGTTGACCTATGAACCAGAAGGTCATGGTCAGAGTACATGCCTGGGTGGTGAGCTCAATCCCCAGTGTGGGGCATGCAGGAGGCAGCTGATCAATGACTCTCTCTCATTATTGATGTTTCTATCTCTCCCTCTTTTTTCCTCTCTGAAAAACAAGACAAAACACCAGAGCTGAGCTTTCAAGATTGCTAGTAAACTCAATGTCTGTGACAAAGAAGTTCAAGAAGCCATTGTCAAAACACCAGGTAGTGAGCACAGAGGATGGCAAAGGAATGATGGATGGAAATGACAGCAAGAAAATGCAAAGGTGAAGTTGTAAATAATCTTTCTAGGGTGACTTAAGCCATTGTAAGATTACAAATGACTACCTGAGACCAAGGGAGGCTAAGATGTGCTTGATGTCATGGGAACTACTAACCTACAGCAGTTGTAGGACTAGACTCCCGAGTTCCTGATTTGGGTCTAATAATACCTCCCTTTCCACCCAGGAAAGATATTAACCCACTTCCCACTCAGGTATGAACACTGAATCAAACATGAGGTCAGCCTTCTCATATACCACACAAGTATGTAGGAAAGAAACAAATATTTTGTGACTATTTTCTGATGGGCCAGGGGCTTTGGGGACATATTATGACAGCATACTCATCTACAAGTCCATTGACTTAGTATTAGGAAGGGCATTATTCTTAGAGGAAAATAAAATCCCAAGTGTGCCCCGCTTTGAAACCCCAGTGGGATTTATAATGGCTTAACTTGTATTTGACATGAAATATATTTTTCTGGCACCTTAGAGAAGCAGGCAATTTCAGAGGTGATGTTTTGATAAATAGTAGCATAGATCAGGACAAATGACAGGAAGCTCCCATAAAATACTTTGACTAGAGCAAAGGCAAATAATGATATAATCCCCTGCAGCTGTATGTTTGGAACGGAGACGTCCTATTGTGGGGAGTGATAGGAAAAATAATATTAGAAAGAGACTAATGCTGAATGGCAGTCCTGGGAGATGGGGCCTGTGGGATAATTCTATTATATGTGGAATAATATGGCTCAGAAAAAAGAAGGCTACTGTTAACTGAGACTATTTGATTATCATAGAAGAGATGAAACACTTTTTCATCGTCAGAAAAAAATCAATATACAGCCACAGAAGAGAAGCCGTTTGATGATAAGGCAATAAAAGCTTCAAAGAGCAACTTGAAAATGTTTCCTAATTCATTTCAGCCTAAACTTATCCCGTGCCCTCTCTCGCCGCCCGCCAGCGCTGTCACGGGAACATGTTAGCCAGTCTCCTTGGAATCATTACCAGGTCTCCTTGGAATGGAAACTGTGTCGGACTCCGGGGGTGAGTGGGAGGAAGAATGGTCCTGGCAGAAAGAGAGGAAGTGTTTTTGCAATTTAGAGCCAGAAGTAAGTGCTGACATTGTCTCACATGTGCTTGGGGACAAGGGCACAGGCCAACCGTAACACGTCCACTTTTCCCAGGCCCTTGATCAGAGGCATTTGGCAAGTGGCTGCAGAAGCCACAGCTCCCTCTCCCTTCCTTCCCGCAAAGCTCAATCCCAGTCCTCCCTCCAGGAAATGTTGAAAGGGGACAGCCTGCTGCGTGGCTCAGCGGTTGAGCACCGACCTATGAACCAGGAGGTCACGGTTCAATTCCCAGTCAGGGCGCATGCCTGGGTTGTGGGCTGATCCCCAGTGGGGGCGTGCAGGAGGCAGCCAATCGATGATTCTCTCTCATCATTGATGTTTCTCTCTCTCCCTCTCCCTTCCTCTCTGACATCAATAAAAATATATTAAAAAAAAGGGGGGGGAATAACAGACACAAGTCCCACCTTTACATTATTAGTGTAATCCAGAGTGACTCTCCCCGTCTGCCCCCACATGTGTTTGAAGTGAAACACTGTTTTCCGTACATAACTTCCCTGCCTCAACACACCTTTGGGGTGGCGGAGGGGTTGGTGGTGAGCATTCACCTCAGCTGACTTCAGGGCTGCAAGCTTGCATTTTTTAGGCCAAAGTAGACAAAGTTAAGTTAAAGGAGCAGCTGCCAGTTGATGCTAAGATAGGAGAAAGGTTGGTTAATTGGGCTGGGCCGCCCGCCCTTGGGCCTCTCTCCTGTCTCGCGGAAATGCATGGGGGTTCAGGACACCTCGGATGGGCTGGCTGTGCTGGCTGCCTGCCGCTGGGCTACTGCAGTAGAGATGAGTAGTGAGGGAAAGTTATATGGTTTATTTTAAGATAGTTTTATTTATGTATGACACAATGTCTTTAAAAAAATGTTTTCATTGATTTTAGAGAGAGTGGAAGGGAGAGAGAGACAGAGAAGAAAACATCGATCAGTTGCCTCCCATAAGGACCCCAACCACGGACCAAACCTGCAGCCCTGGCGTGTGCCCTGACCTGGAATCAAACAGGCCACCATTCCGAGCAAGGGCTGCTCACCGGGCAGGGCTGCCTTGCATATCGTTTATTTAGAATGCAAAACAACCACCTGCCTATTCGCCACATTGACTTGTGCTTTCTCCCCAAGACTAACCTACTTGGTCCTGTTATAACTCCCTGAGTCAGCCCTTTTAGACAATTATCAGTTAGAATACAAATAGGAGGAGGAAGAGAACTAACCTGAAATGCTGTCTATGCTAGCGTGTTGCTTTTACCTGAATGGGGTGTTTTGTAAAGCTGGGGCAGAATTCCTTTTAGGGTGAAAACTGATTTCTTTATTTTTAGGGAGTCAGCACACCATTCTCATGGGCTACCCAGGTATTAAAGTGGGTCCCAAAGCCCAGGGCAGCCTGGGAAGGAGGAGAGGCAGGGAGATGTCCCCAAATGCGGTAGGAGGCTAATGGGAGAAGGGGTGGGAGCCAGTGGGAAAGCTCCTGCATCAGGGATCGCCAGGGAACTTATTCTTTTAAATATTTCTTATGCAAATTTCAATCAGGTACAAAAGTAGAATGCGTAGTATGGCGAACCCCGTGCACTCAGCACTCACTTTCAGCAATTAGCAACCTGCAGCTGATTTTATTTACTCCACATCCCTACGTACTCCCTCATTCCCAACCCCCAGTAAGTTATTTTTTTAATGTTGACATTAAATTTATTGAGGTAACATTGGTTAATGACATCATATACATTCCAGGTACACAGCATTATAACTCAGAGTATCTGTGCACTCGACTGCATGCTTACCACCCAAAGTCTAGTTTTCTTCTGTCTTTACCCAATTTGCCCTTCCACTCACCTCCCCCTTTGTTAACCACCATTGTGTTATCTGAAATCTGAGTTAGCTTTTGTTTGTTTTATTAGAGAAATCATATTTTTTTGTCCTTTTCCTCCTGCCTTACTTCATTTAGCATAACACCCTCAAGATCCACCCATGTTGTTGCAAATGGCAACATTTCATCTTTTTTTATGGCTGAGTACTATTCCCACAATGAATTGTTCTGAAACAAATCCAAGACATTGTATCAGTGCACGGATTACACTTTAATCTGTTTGCTGAGCCATGATGTCTCTTCCCTCCTAATACCCAAACTTCAATAAAGATGGCCCCGTACACTGCTCCAGTGCCAGCGGTCTTCGGAGGAGGGCTAATGGCAACAATGCCCGCATTCCAGCTAAAATGGGCGGAGAACAAGACGGTCCTACGAAGCTTGATGCAGAGCTTCCGTGAATTCTTGGGAAGGAGGGGTTGCTAGTTTCTATAGGAGATTAGAGGAGGGCTGCATGCAGGGCCGTGTGTGCGTGTGTGTGTGCGTGCGTGTGTGTGTGTGTGTGTGTGTGTGTGTGTGTGTTATTACTGAAATGAAGAAAAACTCTAAAAGACTGGAAGACTTGGAGACAGCCAGACAGCTGACATCTGGGTTACATATTCCAAGTTTCCTTTCCTTGAAAGAAAAGAAAATACTAAATTTAAACACCATCTTTCAATTTTTCACTCAACCATTTCCCTTTCTGTCTCTTCCGCAAATGCAGTCTCTAGACATCAACCCAAGGCATTTATTCTCCACAAAGGCTTCCAGGCACATGCAATTGCCAGAGAGGAATTGTTAAACAGTCCCAACCCCAATTAAGTTTTCAGCTGCTTTCTGTAACCCTGGGTAAGTAACTTTTCCTTAATAACTTGTGGTGAACCAGCAAACATTACCAGAAGTTATGGAAAGTGGACCTAGATAGTCACGTAATCCCCCCCAGCATTCTCAAGGGGGAAATGACAACAGAAA
>NW_006289683.1:55633-63180 GCF_000327345.1 Myotis davidii | reverse complement strand
TGGACTAGAGATAGATTTGCCAGATTAGTAATTACCTTTAACTTTATAAACAGAGAAACTTGGTACTTGATATTTCATTACCTAAGAACCGTCTACATAGTTGATAATGGCCCAAATGTGTCCCATGTTGAATACACCTTTTTTGCACACTTGTAGCATGTGTTACAGGTGAGTTATTTCCAGAATATTTTATCTTGAGACTTGTTATTCATATGCTAATGGAAGAGAATATTTTTTCCCTCCACCAAAGAAAATGACATCTTTTCTACCGGATAATCTGCCTTTCTGTTTTAGGAAAAGACAGAGGCTCCGAGAAACAAAAATTATAAGCAATATTAAGACAACCTATTGCGGAGAATATTGCTAGAGGCTTTAGAAAATAATAGAGACATCCACTAGATGTCACTTGATGTTTGCTTTTTTGTCAACGTGGTACATAAAGTTCTTTTAAAGAAAACAAACAGTTTTATCTGCAATTATGAGTCCATGGCTCCCAGAGGGTCCAGACTGGCAGAAAACAAGCTGCAGTAACATTTGAGTGAAAGCAGGCAGCAGTCATTACAGGAGAACAATGATTATAACTTTAAGGAAAACCGGGGTGGTTGCGAGGATTTGCACAATCCCGCCTGGCATCTGGGAGGATGAAGAGAAGCCAGCAGCTTTGCCCTCCTGCTGTGTTTAAACAAAAAAAAATATGGAAAATTGTAATGAACAGCTACATTTTTCCTATCTTCCATTTTCTTTTTTCTTTCTCCCCATTTTTAGGAGAATGTACCGCTTAAAAGTCTTGCCCTTTCCTGAAATTATTTTGGAGCATTTTTAAGGCCAATTTTTGTTTGGGTTCATATTTCTACTCACGAAATTAAAACTGTTTTAATCCACATTATCTCAGTGAAAGGCATGTGACAGAAGTAAATGGGGAAGATGGCTAGAAATTCTGTGAGGGCTCCCTGGGGTTATCCACTTCCTGTATTTGCTCTAAATCTAATAATCAGCTCCAGTAGAGACCATGTATCCTGGGGTTTTGTTTTGTGTAACAGCTATTTGTTTATTTTTTTTAACTGTCATTGTATTTTGGCTTCAGGATGGTTAAATAAGTCTCAGTATTAAGTAAACTTCGCTGACCCTGCCTATTTCCTGTCTTGTCAAACCTTTCCTTGTAAGAATAACAGTGTTCTTTTATTTGGTAGTGTGTGCTGTGATGTTTTTGGCATGCTCACCATTTTTGACTTGCAAAAATTTGTGACCTCAAGTGTGAGAGAGTGAATGCTTGCTTTAGTACCTCATAGGGTCCCAAGCCTAAAACCGGCCCTGCTGCATGCATGCGAGAGTTGCGAAAGAATTATCAGCACATTCATTCCCCAAACATCACAAATAAGAAACAGGGATAGATTTTCTAACTGACTTACTAAAATTATTAAACCGATGAATGCTTGAACGTCTTGCTGCTACTAAACTTACATAATTCCTCAACTTGACCTAGCTGAACAACGACATTTTATTTACTGTGTTCTAACACATTCATATTTTTTAAAATATATTTTATTGATTTTTTACAGAAAGGAAGGGAGAGAGATAGTCAGAAACATCGATGAGAGAGAAACATCAATCAGCCGCCTCCTGCACATCCCCCACTGGGGATGTGCCCGCAACCCAGGTACATGCCCTTGACCGGAATCGAACCTGGGACCCTTGAGTCCGCAGGCCGACGCTCTATCCACGGAACCAAACCGGTTTCGGCACACATTCATATTTTTAAAAAGATATTTTCAAACCAACATACATTATGTGGAAATACTAACTGTTAGAAGAGGAGAAATATCTGTCTGGCTCAATCTTTACATAGACATTTTGGTCAAATGGATTCTATAATGTAAAAACCACCAAAATCAAAAGTCTCAACCAAGGGTCCCCCCGCCCACCCCTTTTTAAAATGTGGCTATTGATAGCATCCGCTCTGTCTTTTGACTTGTCTTCCATTTTTTCACAGTGTAGACATTCTGAGACTAAACACCACGTTGAGCTTCTCTTACTTTTAAAGATTGACAACTGCTAAATATTTATCTTGAAATGTTGAGAACTAGAGGGAACATGAAGAAAGCAGATTGGGTTGATTCGAGGATGATTTTCTGAAAATCTCAGCTAACAATTTTTTTCTAAATATCGGAAGCAGGTAGAAATTGATAAAAAAATCACCAGGTCTCTGTTTTTTATTTTTAGTCTAGAAATAGTGTTGTAATAAAGAGCCGATGATAGGTAGTAACAAGTCAAAAACTGAGGACTGAAAAGACCCATTTATCATTCTGGTCTGAAGTGCTTTTCCTCTAAAGGTCTGAAACACAGACTATAAACTCAATTTAATATTGTTTTAAACTTGCCATCAAACTTCCCTCTATTGTTCATTGTCATAAAGTATGTCTTCTTTTTCAGAGCTGCACTGAGAATTAAATATTATCGAGATTTATTCCATTTATACCACATACCTATGCTTTCCTGTACTGTAGTACAAAACACTATTTTATTGTCTTCCTTTTATAGAAATAAAAATGAAGTACAGTAATACTAGAAATTGATTTATCACCTTTTTTACTTTTCATTGTAAAGCTATAATATGACATAATAAAAATGAAAAGTATTTTAAAAATTAAAAACCAGAATGTTTTTAAAAAACCCTTCAAATAAAGAATATGGAAACCCAGAATAAAACCCATGAGTTATTGGCAGGCTTAGCTCCACTGTGGAGTCATTGTGGGTATGGGCCTTGAATTCAGACTGCCTGGGTTCAAGCCTTACCTCCGCCACTTACAAACTGTGGATTTGGGCAAGTTAATTAGCCTCTTTGTGCTTCAGTATCCCCTTCTGGTAAAGTAGGGGAAATCATATTTTTCAAACCCTATTTTTCAAAATGTCTAGCACAGGGCTTAGTCCTGGGAAGAGTTCAGTAGGCTCTATTATCATTATGTTTATTATGAAGCCAGACAATTAAGTCTTTACTGACTTCGGCTATTTTTATATCTGCCGTGTTTGCCTGATGAAAACTTTGTGAAGAGTTGAGTGTTTGGGGTCAAAGTTGTGTCACTAAAGCACCTGGAAGTACACTTTGAATTTGATTTGTGATTAATTCTACCACCTTAATACAAACACAAAAATAAAATTGTTATAAATTATTCATGTTTGTAATAAATAAAAAAATATTTCAAAAAAGTTTGTTACATGTATACAATAAAATATTAGTTGGCCATATAAAAGAATGACATCTTACCAGCTGTGACAGCATGGGTGGACCTGGACGGTATTATGCTGAGTGAAATAAGTCAGTCGGAGGAAAACAAATGCCATATGATTTCACTTATATGTAGAATCTACAGAAAAAAATAAATGAACAAAATATGAACAGACTCATAGGCACAGAGAGTAAAGTGGTTGTTGCCAGAGGGAGGGGGACTGGAGGACTAGGTGAAGGGATTAAGAAGTACAAATTGGTAGTTACAAAATAGTCATGGGGATGTAAAGTACAGAATAGGGAATGTAGCCAATAATCTCTATATATTAAACCCCAATATGCAAGTAGACCGAACAGTAGAACAACCAAACAACTGAATAATCAAACAACCGGTCACTATGATGTGCGCTGACCACCAGGGGGTGCGCACAGAACATGGTGGGTGTCGGCAGCAGGTGGCAGAGCATGGAACATGGTAGGCATTGGTCAAGGTGGGAGGCTGGAGCAGGTAAGTGGGGACGCCAGACCAAGGCAGGGCGCCAGTCGCTGTCATCAGGGCGAGCCACTGGTGGTTACTGAAAATTCTTTGCTCCCGTGCGTCATGGTCCCGCCCTGCGCTCACACCCGCTCCTGGCGTCAGAGCTGCCACTCGTGCCCACAACAGGTGCCCAGTGCTGGCCCCAATCATTTGGCACCGTCAGCGGATGCGAGCAGTGCCTGCCAGCCCCCATCACCCCTCAGGGCTTCTCCACCTCCCTCTGCTCCTGAGGGGCAATTGGGGTGGCAGCCACCTCTTGCACCTGCTGCCCATGACGGTCCTGCTTGCACCCATAGCCAGCGCCAGCCCCGCTCCCACCTGCTGCTGGAGCCGGCCCTAATCGCTCTGCACCATCAGCAGGTGTGAGTGGGGCCGGTGCCATCAGTGCATGGGAATGGCATTGGTAGAAATGCGGCTGCCGGCAGACAGGTGACCAGGGGCCACAGCTGGAGGAGCCAGGCGGGGGCATGGAGGATGGGCCGAGACCCATCCCTGTGCCCACCGCAGCCTCGCAGCCTTGCAGCCCACAGTTCCTTTCAAGGTGCAGGAATTTGTGCACTGGGCCCCTAGTAATAACTGTATGGTAAGGTGGGTTCTGGAAATATTGGAGGGAACACTTTGTAAAGTATATGATTGTCTAACTACTATACTGTACACATGAAACTGATATACATAACATTGAATGTAAAATGCAGTTGAAAAGTAGAAAAAAATTGCTTTAGAGCATCTATTAATCTATAGACATTTTGCAAAACTATTGTTAAATAATTGCCCATTTTAGAGAGAATGAAGTGAGATAGTGGGCAAAGTAAATTATATCCACTTGCCATTCATTCTGTCTTTTTTTCAAAATTAGTCTAGCCCGGCTGGAGTGGTTCAGTGATTGAATATTGACTTATGAACCAGGAGATCATGGTTCATTTCCTGGTCAGGGCACATGCCTAGGGTTTTGGGCTTGATCCCCAGTAGGGGGAGTGCAGGAGGCAGCCGATCAGTGATTCTCTCTCACCATTGATGTTTCTGCCTCTCTCTCTCCCTCTCTGAAATCAATAAAAATATATGTTAAAAATCAGTCTAAAATATCATCGTATTTATAAATCATTGACTTGTGATAAACACAAAAATATTCCCATAACAGTCTTACTGCCATATGTGAGATTGTTTAGCAATCTTAATGCCAGTGAATTAAAAGGTCATATGATTAGATAAATCATCTGATTAAGAGAAGAGCAAATTAAGTACTATGGTTCTACTGGCAGCAGTTTGGTCTAAACAAGAGGGCTCATCAAATATGCAGCTGCAGTATTTACAGCAAACATATTGAGCAAACTAGTACAAATGGAATACAAATGATGAAATTCAGACATCTTAAAGTGATCACTCAGTCTCTCTTCAATCCAGATGCACACCAGAATATATTTTTTTAAGTTTGTTGAGATTATGGAATTCTTCTGTGTTTTTCTTCCACTATGTGACATTTTCCACCACCATTTGATTTGAGTTTGCAAGGCCAGCATCGGAGATGTGCTTTCTTTTCTCCTGGGACCAGGGTTGCAAGTCCAGTGGACCTCCCCTAGTTGCAATGGTGCCCCTTGAAATCACATGTCCGTGTCCACACAGGCAGGCGGCCTCAGGAGTGATAAAAAGAGTCAAAGGTTGTATAATTTTTCCCTCAATTACACAATTTTATATGTTAAGTGCCTTATACTTAGAGATAAGTGCAACATTTATCAGACTTCCTACTGTCTCAGAATAGAAAAAGATCTTACGTTTTGAACTTAGGCAGCCTTTTCAATCTTCCACAGTTATTCATATTCTCCTCAGACATACTCCTCATACATATGTACTTAAAAAAATAATCTGTTTTGATTCTTATGACCATTAAGTGAGATGGAACATTATTTTCCCCTTTTTAATATAAATGACTTAAACTAGGACTCTTTAGGGGAATCCTACATCTTTTGACCTTTTAAACAAATTCTGTTGATTCTACCATCACCATGCTTACAGCGTGATATGCTATGATGTTCCCCCAGGCTTAATTTGATTTAGGGACTTTCTTAGGGGTTGCCTATCTTTAGATCAAATAAAAAACAAAAAGCCTTTGTTTCACCAAAATATTACACTATCCTAGTCTTCATTCCATTAGGAGAGACATGCTATTTCCTACATAGAGCTTATCATGGCAAAGACCCTATTTACACTTCCAAAAATACCACTCTTTTTGACTTTTTCAAGTTTCGACAGGAATTTTAAAAAATGAGAATTTTGAGGTAGCAATAGCATGACAATCTTAAGATGGTGCATTTGCAAATACCAACATATTCAGAGCTTCTTCCCTTTTTAAGTACCTTTGGGGACATTTATAATTGTTTCTCCATCTGTCTCCCTGCCTCCTCTCCCAACAGCTCTTACTTCCCATTTAGGCATAAGTGTGGATCTAGGATGGTTGTGTCCACTAGGAGTTCTAGTGCATTCCTCTCCTGGCCAATGATTGGTTCAATAGTAGGCATGTGACCTAAGCCTGTCCAATGGGTAAGTGTGGATCTAGGATGGTTGTGTCCACTAGGGGTTCTAGTGCATTCCTCTCTGGCCAATGATTGGTTCAATAGTAGGCATATGACCTAAGCCTGTCCAATGGGAAAAATTTGGGACTTTTGCTGGGCATCATCAGTCACAAATGTCCCCTCTTTCCCACTGGACTTGAAGGAGGGAAGATTAGCCCCACGAGGCAGTACCAGCATCTTAAAATGAAGAGAGGTGCCAGTTGCAGGATGGAGCCAACACTGGCATGTGAAGCAGAAAGCAACAGAAGGGCTTGTATACTTGGTGACCTCTTTGATGCAGCCTTGTCTGGAATCTCTCTACCTCTAAGCACTTTAGAGGAAAGAAAGACATCTCTTTTTTATTCTGTAAGCCACACTGAGTTGAGGTTTTTGATTCCCTACAATTTTTGCATCTTAACAAATACAGTACCTATTTTTTTCCACATTATGGCTCTACTAAGCCTGCAGAAATTGCAGGGCTCGCCTCTTCTAGGTACAGGGTGCCTCGTTTTAATGGGACCATGGTCCTTTTAATGGAACCTAATTTTTTAAAGGCACGTTTAAATTGCACAATCAGGATTTAAAATTATGACAAAAAGTGATTACATCTAAAATATTCTAAACCCTGGTACAATATCATCGTGCTATTAGCTGTGATGGAGCTGAGAATCAAAATGTGTTTTGGAATGAGTTATTTTATTTTAAACTAGAGGCCCAGTGCACGAAATTTGTGCATGGGTAGAGTGTTTATCGCCAATTTATCATGTGTTTATCATTAATTCCTCCCCAAGTTCTTCTATGGAATACTGATTTTTTAAACTAGAGGCCCAGTGCACGAAATTTGTGCATGGGTAGGGTGTTTATCACTAATTTATCAAGTGTTTATCATTAATTCCTCCCCAAATTCTTCTATGGAATACTGATGAGTCTTATATCTGGCTTTCTTTTACTCTTCATTAAGTTTAGAGAGTCACCCATGTTGTTGCATGTACCAGTAATTTATTCTTTTGTTTGCTTTTTACTATGGTATATAGTATAAATGTAAAGTGTTTGGATATTATGGTATAACTAGTGGCCTGGTGCATGAAATTTGTGCGGGGGCGGGGGGGATTGTCCCTCAGCCTGGCCTGCACCCTCTCCAATCCTTTCTTTTACTCTTCATTAAGTTTAGAGAGTCATCCATATTGTTGCAGATACCAGTAATTTATCTTTTGTTTGCTTTTTACTATGGATTATAGTA